>NW_020447852.1:381030-611072 GCF_003343035.1 Apteryx rowi | reverse complement strand
CCCCCCCCCCCCAAACCTGACTCATAATCAAAGTAAATCAAAGAGGTAGGGGAGAAAGGGTGAAGCTGATTCATGAGTGTGATTTTGTCAGTTTAACAATTCCATTGCTGTCAAAATTGCAGCAGTAATACAATAGACAAGATAGCCAGTGTCTTTTCCCAGTCTTCTCAGCACCCTGAATCAAAAACCAAGACTGATCCAGAAGTTAAAAAAGAAGGTGATGTTTTCCTCAGGCATGTCCAGTGCCTAATATCCACCTTTCCCTTTGCTCATCGTCAAACAATCAACTTGAATGATGACTGAAATGGTGGAGATGGTTTTGATCTGCATCCTTGTAGGGTGGATGAACTCATGATTCATGAATGAGATTATATCAGAGCTTCCAGAAAAACTGGATGTTAATCTAGGCTCTTCCTCTTATACTTCCCCTTAGAAGCCACCCTTCCAAACCCAGAGAATAAAATCATCAAAAGAAGAAGATAGCATTAAAAAGAAAGATAAAACCCCACAGCTCTGGTAATCACTTGGAGAGGTCTGTGTAGCCACCAACTGAAACAGGGATCTTTGGTCTATTGTGGTGTATTAAGTGGCTTCAAGAAAATGAGATGGGAAGTTAAAAATACAAAGCAGGATTTAGCAAGGCTGTGGGTGAAGAGGGACAAAAACCCCTCCCATGGTTGTCAGTAAAAAGGAGGGTGACACTCTTACAGAGTTAGAGGAGGTCAATAAATCACCACCCTTATCTTGCAAACAGAGCCTGTGACTTCAAAAATTAGCTCATTTATTCTGCACAATTAAATTTATTGAAGTGTGACAGAAAAAGTTTAGCAGTCACTGATGCAGAAAGACAGCAACAACGGAGGCAGGCAGCTGAGTGAGCAACACAATTAGTTGGTTTTCATTTTATTTATCAATATAATTATTGAATTGTATTTATCCTATTTCACAGATTTTTACCATTATTACAGCCTGGGCCTCAAGGGAAAGAATTAGTTCAAATTTTCAGTTTAACTTAATGTGATTACAGAGCGGCTAATAAAAGGAAAGTTCTATAAAGTGCTACACAATCTTGTATTCAATGCCACCCCATCATCAGGCTCTGAAATCCAGAATCCTTTCATGTAAAGGCAGTAAATTGAATATGAATTGTGAATGCACTACATTCCATAGATGGCAACTGAACCTATGTCTGCAGGATCCCACCCTGATGCTACATTAAAGGAGCCACGATTCCTCCCCAGTTTTAAACTTAGGGATACATTTCTTTCTTAAAAAAAAAAATCCAAAAAACTACAACCTCTTCTTCCCCACTACTACTTTATGCTTCCAAATTAATTCACATTTCAAATTCTGGGCAGATGGGGAAAAGTGACATTTCACCAGAGAGGAGAGAAGCACTGCAGCAACTGGACTTTTGTTAGATGAGTGTTTTCTTCTTCCTGCCAGCCACAGTATACTTCAGTTATTTGGAAATGTTGTGAAAAGAAAAGCAGTAACTTTGGAGAGACACCACTGTGCCAGAAGGGTGGCGAATGAATACAGTAGCTGCCTTCAGGATCCCCTGCCCTAGAACAGACTGATGTCTGAGAGGTCAAACAACTGTTGTGCACACACAGGTATGTTGTTTATGCAGGTAACTCCATCTCATTCATTATTTGTAATGATTTGGATGAAGTACCCATGGTCTAGAAGTCTAGGAGGTGTCAAGGGTTTCTTCTGGTTTCAAGGACGCTGAGAGAGCACACAAGCCTGGTTAATGTAATGACTATTGTTGGAAAAGAGACCRTCCCCCCAAAGCAGAGAGTACTGTGAAGGGCAGACCAGCAGCTTGGACCTTAACCATGTCCCCTGCCACCTTGCTAAATCCCAGAAAAATTAACAAAGCTGTGGGAAACTGTATTCTTTCAGACTGGTAAATCCAGCAAAGTGCTGAGATAGTGAAGAGAGACAATTCAGGAGGACCTGAAGGGAAGGAAGGAGGCAGTGGGGAGACAGATTTTAGAATAACCAATTGCAAATAAACCTCTAATTGTTTTCTATAAAAAATGAGAATGACACAACCAGTCTGATACATGAATCCTAAACTGCCTGTGCAAGCAGACAGCAATTGAGTAAAGGGCCTTGYAGCTATTTTTTAAAGGGGACCAGAGAGGATGAAAATTGGGAGTCAGCAGTGCAGCTTGACAGGCCAACAGGGATAACATGCTCCCCACAATGGCCCCTTCACTTGGGACACATCATTGGAGTTTGTCTCCGACATGTGGGGAGATGATAGGAGTGAGTCCCAGAAGTGTGGCCCTGATTCAAGGGAAAGGACACGGCAGGGAAGAAGGTGGTCCCTGGAGCACCAGCCAAATGAACCAGCAAAAAGTTTCTCCTAAGAGCTGCAGACACAGGGCACCAGCTGCCCTGAGCACACTGCTCTGGCAGGGGCAGCTCCACTCTCTTTGAGAGTGTGGGTGTAGTTTGGTGGGCAAGCTGCAATCCAAGCATTGGCACAAAGGCCTGGTTGGGTCTGCGCCCCAGAAACCACTTTGGGTGCCAAAAACAGCTTCTTCAGGTTGCAGAGGCTGGAGGGGAGGAAGCATCTCAACATAGCCCCATGAACACCATCTGTATACAGCAAAAGAGATGTCTGAGCTACAGCCTGGCCCAGACACATCAGACCTGCTTATGCCCACTAGTTCCTTGCATGATGCCAGAGGTCTGTGGAAGCTGAGCAGGGCAACACTCAAGTCACCTGGAGGCACTTTGAAGGTTGACAGCCCATTCCCCATCGCAGCTACCAGAACAAACTACCGCCACTTACACAATTAAAACATCAGAGAGATTCCAGTGAAAGACCTTATTTGATGGAATTTATGGATAACRCTTTAACTTACACAAATGAAGGCAGCCAAAATTCCCCTTTCTGCCTCTCACCATCCAACCAGAGAAGACAGTTTCATTCCACTACCTTTCCTAGTCCAGGGCACACATTTCCCTATAGATGCTGAAAGCCCCTTGTAGGCTCAGTCTGTATCATTCACACTCAGATGTTCCAGTGGGTTTAAGTTCTTATCCATAATTACATTTACCAGATTTGTACACACTGAAAAAAATATAATACTCAAAACTGACAAATATTTTTAAACAAAGTAAAAGCTATTGAACAATTAGAAGGGCGTCTATTACCAAAAGTAACTTTTGCTCTTGTCCAGTGCAGTTAGAAGCATCTAGACTATTCTAAGTCACTCTGGCTCACTTCTTGGTGTGCCTTTTTTTCATTCACAGTGTCAACTTTGGTTTTGAACTTGTGACACACAGAACGAGAAATACTGGACCTGACTCATGCATATATTCCATCCTTGCCTTCTACACACATGAGGAAGCAAGCGTATGTTCAGCAGTAAGCTATATAATAACTCATGTCCATTCTCACAGGTTCAGGAAATTAGACCACATGCTATTGCGAGTGTCTGACTTTTCCAATGTTTTGAAAGACTGTCTTTCCATTGCAACTAGGTTATTCAGTTCTACCCTTCATTTCCATTTCATAAAAATTAATTTATTTGCTCTGAGAAAAAGACATAAGAGCCATTTTTCTAAACGTTGGTCATAGTGTCATGGAGCATTGCCTAAAACATTAAAAATGGAGAAGGTCCAGTATAACTCTATAGCTGTAATTAATAATAATGAATATTATTACATGTAATTTATAGCTGACTTTGGGTGATAAGATGGTTCCAGAATTCCCACTGATTTAAACAATATTTTCAGGTTACTGGGACCTTGATGTCTGAGTAGGCTCTGACTATAGTTTGGTAATTTAATATAGTGACTTCTGCAGGAATGGGCAAGAAGGGAGGCTTATGTCTATAAAACATATAGATTAACAGAGCTAATAAATTGGACCCTGATCTCAGTGGGACTATTCAAGGTAAATTTGATGAGTGCTATCTACAGAAAAAGGGACCAAAAGAGAGAAAACCATATATTGCACATTTTCTTTCATGTGTTTCTTTTTGAAGAAGCCTGGAAAGTTGCTTCTCCATTTATGCTTACATACGCTTATATGCCCCATTGGGATCTGGTGTTGCTGGGAACCATGCCATAGCAGCACCTTGCAGTGATCTGCCCACCTCCAGCAACGCCTGCGCAGCGGCGGCCTTGTCTCCAAAGAGCTTTCACTTGAGTGTTGGAAAGGATAWGATGAAGGGACAGATGAGAATAAAAAGAGATTAAAGAACAAAAGACAATTTTAAGGCAACAAAATAAAGTTGGCACTCCAGCCAAGACAAGCAAAACCTTGGTTGCTTTTGCTTGTATTTCAGTATCAGCAGAAAAGAATGGAATATCTTCGAGGACTAATTTCTTCTTACAGTCTTTGCAGAATTCATCAAGGTTCTTACCAGCAGGGAGAAGCTGCAAATGAGTGCATGAAAGGGGTTTCTAGGTCTGACTGAGGACTCAGCATTTCAGTAATTGCAAGTTCACTCTTCAATGGTACTTTTCACTCCAAGCACACCACATCATCTTGCAAAGAAAGAGCATCCTTGTGACACAGGATCCCAATTTGCCAGGTAGATCTCCCCCTCAAGGAAAACCAGAAAGGCTTTGGAAAATCAAACAACTGGATTTTACTAGATTATAGATTAGAATCCTTAACTTTTCAAAGTAAACTGGATTGACTAAGTCAAATACAATCACAATAAAATGGATAAAACAAGCCAATCTTCCCCCGCCCACTGCATCCTTATAGGGTAAGTCCTTGCCTTCAAGTCTGGTTTTATTCATTTCAGTGGCTTTTTGGACCACAGCAAGCCCTGCACAGTCCCTTCTGGTCCCTACAAAGCTGCTTCTTCCCGCCACAAAGACACATGATTGTGAGTCTCTCCCTGCTTCTCTCTGCAGTCTCCCAACCTGTCTGCTGGGCTAGAGGCTTCTCCTACAGAGCGATTACTCCTCCTTCCTGCCTGCCAGACTCTGCCACCCCTCTGAAATCACCTCCTCCTTGAGACTGCTGCATGGCCCTAAATGGTAGGAGGAACCATCTTCCTCCCACAAGGGCTGTACTTGAACCAACCACTCCTTTTTTAAAATAAATCTAACCTGCAAACTGAGAACAAATAAAGCAGATACTGTCTGTCACACCTTGTCATTATCCTCATTTTCCAGTTGGGAAACTAAACCCCAGAAAGGGGGAGATCCAAGATCATAAAGACTGTCAGGGCACTTCTGCCTTTCCTGGCCCTCCCATCCCTCTTTGCTGGCTTAGACATTATGCCATAAAGACTCAGACGAGTCCATTTTAAACAGTCTTTTATGTGCTGAAAATTCTAGTAGAGCTTACACACTCATCCCTCAAATCTCTCAAAAGGACATTGTTCATGTGCATATATGGAGCATTGGGCTTGATCCATCTGAAGTGCAATATTTTGTGCTTTAAAAATGTCACAAGCTTGGAGGATGCTTTTCTCCACCTATGACAATTAACATTGCTTTGTTTTGCATCCCCCCCCCCTTTTTTTCTCTAAATTAAGACCTTAAACAGGACAGTTTTGTTCAAGGACAAATTTTGGACTGACTTTACAAGCATCTCAAATCAACTCAGTGGATTGCTATATACCCGTCAGGCTTCTGAGCTGACTTTTCATTTCAAATCAAATATGGTTTTCTAAATAATTATTTACCCATGAACAGGTCACAGAGCCCCTAGCAAGATTTTATTTCCCCTTCTGTATTCAAAATCATTACTCAAACGGGCAATGTGCATAAGTCTTCCATACTGCCCACCGATTCTTCTTTTCTTTAGGCCATATTATACATAAGAATTAGTGTGCAGCACCAAAGCTAGAGAAAACCTAGCCAACTCTTCAGAGAAAACAAATTAATTGCATACATTCAGTGAGAGCAAAATGCAGAGGAATCCTTGTGTATGAAATTCTTGATCCCCTCCTAAACTTTTGGATTAACAGGKGCCCAGGAAACAGTAAACAGCAGTTCTGCAAAGCACAGAAAGCAGTACCATATCATTGCACCTTTCCATACATCAATTTTCTTATTATGAAGATTCATGAACCTTACCTGTCTGCCTAAAGCACCCAGCCCTCCAGTGCTGCAAGAGGCTGCAGGCTGCAAGCATAGATTTCAGGCTTGAAACTGGGCAAGTTGGGGAAAGGGAGAGGCCAGGAGACAATGGAGGTGAGTCCACTGCATGGAATTAGTGGAGTCAGAGGAGGTGGAGCTGTAGTGTTGCAGGGTGAAAGAACCCACTCCTCCATATGGTTTCCACTGCAACAAACAGTACCTCCACTTGGGCCTATCCTGATTTTGAATATAGAGCAAAAATTACTTTCAAGGAAGCTGAAGTGCTACAAAACCCAGCTCAGCTCTATCAACCTGAGCTTCCCCATCAGTGTCTTGCCCACCCCTTCCTCAGATTATAGCTTCATTCAGATTATAAATAACTGTACATGACACAGCTGACCTTCACACCAGTTGAGCTTAGTTAGTGGAGGGGCAGGTTGCTGCTACTTTAAAACTAGCAACCTGGATGAGACAGTGGCCAGTAAGTCAGTTACAAGAGAAAATAATTGGAGCTAACATGACTGTGAGTGGAGCAGGCAGAAGGACCAGGACTCAGACTTCATGACTCTTCTCTTACAGCTCTGATGAAACTACACTGAGCAGACTGTGCTCAGGCCTTGCACCACCTCTTACACGAAGTCTGATGATAAATAAGAGATAAATCTCTTCCTTAACCCTCCCAGAATCTTTGAACAGTAGGAAACCCACCAGCCTGAGGTTAAACAAAAAAAAATGCCTTGAATGGAGGGATGCAACTGAGGGAGTAGGCCAGGGATTTATGGAGAAGGCCAATACATAAGATTTTGGAAGAGGAAAAGCTGTATTTAACATCCAGTACTTACCTTAATGCCATCTAAGACATCAGAACACCACATCAGCATCTGCTCTGCATGTGAGTCTCCAGAACTGCGCCAGGTCAGCAAACGACCCTTGTTGTTAAACGAGAAGGTCATCGAAGGACAGAGTCAAGCTCTTCACAGTGGTGCATGGTGGGAGGACAGGAGACAACAGGCCTAAACTGAAAAAAAGAAAAGTTCAAACTGGTTATAAGGAAAATAATTTTCCCTCTGAGAACAGTCAAATATTGGAACAGTTGCCCAAAGGTTGTGCAGCCTCCTTGGAGGTTTTTGAGACCCATCTGGATAAAGCCCTGAGCAACCTCATCTCATCTCATGGCTGACCCCAATTAGAGCAGGAGGTTGGACTAGAGACTTCCTGAGGTCCCTTCCAACCTGAATTATCCTATGATCATATCCCCACTGAAATTGTTTGGCTTCACATTGGCTATTGCATATTCATTGGCCCTATGTGAGAAAAGAGAACAGCAACTCTCTATTTGATAGCAAGGACTCTCTCTTTGTGTTGGAATATTTGGGTTCTGATCCCCTTTGTAATGGCCAATTAAGTCCTGAGATTAAATTTAGACATGTAATACCTCCATATTAATACCGGACTTTGACTACAGTGTGTCAACAAGTATGTAGTTTCCAGCACAGAAAGATCTGCCTACTGTATGTTGCTGTATATACTACATAGTGTAGAGGGTTGTGCTACAGTGACCAGTAAAGAAAAAAATACACGCGCATGGGAAATTAAGTTTCGTCTCCTGCCACTGGGGCTGTTCAAAGATCCAAGGTTCCATCACAGTCTTCCAGCTTAGCGCCATCTTCCCTTGTATTTCTCTGGGATGAGAACATAAGGAAATGCCATTCCTTTTACAGCTAAATTGTGCTAATCCTGCAACTACTTCCAAGATATTGGTACTGTTTGTTCTCCTAGCAGCAACTTTGGAGAGCTTGAACAGTCATACATTGCTCAGAGAAAACACAAAAAAAGAAAAACAAGCTGAAATTTTGGTGGAGACCCTAATTATGATCACGAAGTAGATTTTTTTTCCTATAAGTCCAGAATGTCTCGCCTGTTCAACACTATAAGGATTTCTAACCCTTCTCAAGTAATGTCATCAGTGACAGATATTTAGTGCAATTATTTCAGCAGTGAATGTCAAATCTCACTCAAATATTTGCATGCATCTTAGCTCCTAAACTGACAAGCATTAATTCAAGAAGATATAAGTGAAA
This sequence comes from Apteryx rowi, assembly GCF_003343035.1. NCBI lineage: Eukaryota > Metazoa > Chordata > Aves > Apterygiformes > Apterygidae > Apteryx > Apteryx rowi. The sequence goes on along the minus strand of NW_020447852.1, from coordinate 602,922 downwards.
TCTGCCACAGCACGTGTTAGTTAAGATATTTAAATGATACAGGCCACAATCAGAGAGACACAGAGCACATGCAACCCTCATTAGAATCAGTGTAGCAGGGACTCTTCTTCTCATTACAGTTATTTAAACAATAAATTAACTAAAAACTCCTCAAAAAGCCCAAACCCAAAACTATTCAAGATGTGTGGGAAAAATGACACACACTTGCAATCTGCTGTTCATGGAAAAAATGGCAATCCTCTATTTTCATCTCAGCTTTAATTCTCTTTTTCCTACATAGCCCATGTGGACTATATAATACATAACTAAGCAAATGAGGCAATGGAATGTGTGAGAGGATATTAATTTCTGCATTATACCTCTGAGCAGGTTCATGTCAATAGACCCCAGCAGCATAGGTAGTGGCAGTCTTAACTGCAGGTCTCACCAAGTGGCTAAAAGAATTCTCCAATATGCCTGACTTGTGAGACCTTAATACACCATGTCCCCTTCAGTCCTTACTCTTGTGTTTGCACTCATCATTTAGAGATACAGTAAACTCCATGGGAAGACACTGTGCCCCTTTTATTGTACTCTTCTCATGAAAGCTCTCTGTCAGCCTATATCTATACATCCATCTTCCCTCCCCACACCAAAGCCTTTTGATCCTGTTGGCATATTTCAAGTCAGCTTGCTAAAGGAGTGGGAAATAAAAGAATTTCCACAAATACTGTGAAAATAAGAAGGCAGTACAGGGAAAAATTGTAGTGTTTCTAGCAAAAGAGAGCTCTAAAAGCTCTGTTATCATATTTATTAGACACTCCCCAGAGGTGAGCACTTTGAGGAATTCCCCAATCGCAGCAAAAGCTTGGAATAGAGGTCACACCTTCTTAGGCACAAGATAATTCAGTCGCAGGATCCAAAGCCGTGAAAAATCAGGCTTCACGTGTGCCACTCATTAATTCCAGCTATCAGACCCTGATACTAGACCTGCATTTCGATAACTCTAACTGGTTGTCTCCACTATCAGCTCAGGTCCATGGAGGACACAGGGCTGGATCTAAACCTGCAGTGAGATGCCCGCAGTGCAACTTGGATGTAATGGAGGTGACTGATGGCACAGGAGCAATCTGCCGACCTTCACCTTACCACTGGGTCCTCCTTCAGGGCACTTTCCAAGACACCTCCAGTTCTTCTGCTAAGTGTATCCAGAAGCACCACTGTCTTGTCTGGGCCTGGAGCCCTGGAGCCTTCAACCCCAGAAGGCATTTGGGACTCATGAACTAGGTCCTTTAGTGCTGATGTTCACCTACCCCAAGGCTGGGGAAGAGGAGATATTCCTGATTAAGGTGTGCTGTTACACAGCCAGCAACAGCTCAGATCCTAGGGCTAAGAGAGACTGCACAGGAGGTACTCACTCTCATGGATCTGGTCACCTTCTGCCTGAGGGGCCTATATCCTGGCTAACTTTCAGAAGTGCTCCCTTCCCATCTGAACCCTGGGGAACTGGAACTGGCAGATGATGATAATGATTAACTATGAACCTGCTGTTAAAGTCCTGCTGGACAATCAACCAACGAATTTCCATCCTCAGATAAGTGTCTAAAAAAATAGAACATATCTGGAACATGCCAATCTCTCTCCATCAACCAAAGAGGCAGCCTAGACCATTAGACCTCTCTCTGTCACATGGGTACCTTTAAAAACTGTCCTTTTGACTCCTAAATGTCTAGTTCAGTTTTGAAATCCTTTGAACTTGAAACAGTTTTAATTTTGGACAATCTTTTCTAACTCAGTTGGAATATCTCTCCATCCCTTTATAAATAATGTTCACATGTCTACATTATAATTTAGGGCAGAATTTCAGGTCTTACTTTTCAGATGCCAAATCCTTTTAGTAGAAAGCTTTTTAGATAATAGGATATTTTTTGTATTATGTATTCACAAACTTTCTTCAGTGATAGGAGTATAGTTCAAAGATCATTTCAACACTGCCAATTAGATTCTTAATTAAATTATTTTGTTTTTAAATGGATAAATAAATACTGGTCACAGTTTAAAGGGAAGAAGAAGTGGGCCACAGAACTTGAAAAGGCTGCCCAATGAAATAAAAACAACAAAAGATTGCACCGCTCTTTCTGCAGAATTGTGTTCATAAAGGGCTAGAAYGATGTGAACTGAAAACCCTGGGCTGAGCTTACACAAAAGAAGGGGTCAGTCAAGGGTGTTTTGTAAGGTGGGGAATGAGATTTACAGCAGCATAACCAGTTGGCTAGTTCATCATTACACACTACACATGTCCTAAATTAGGACAGCATGAAACGTGTGGACACATTACAAGAAGCACATTGGGTGAGTTGTTCTCTTTCCAGTTCTTTGAGACTCAACACCACGTCTCCCAGGAGTCTGTAAATCATCAGCAGGTGATATTTTTTGGCCATCATATGACGGACAGTCAGAGCTGGTTACAACTTTTACCAGACTTTTGCTGCTCATGTTTTTAAAGTTCTCTTTTCTGGGAAGCTGCAAAACAAACCACAAACCAGCAAGTAAAGTAGCACAGCACAAAACAGAATTCCAGAGATAAGAGACATGCTGATAATATAGTCTTTGACATTTGTTTGGGAGCACTGCTGAGTTAAATACCAGTCCATAACCAGATTAATAAATGTACATCTGCTCTCTTTCTCTATGCACCTATGTAGCCCCTGTCAGTGCAGTATCTGAACACCCCTGAACCACCAATGAACTTACCCTCATAACATCCCTCTGGGGGAGCAAAACACAGAGATTAACTAACTTGTCTGAGGTCAGATGGGAAATATGTGGCAGAGAAAGGCCCTTAGTCCAGAATTCTGGTTCCCCATAACCACAGTTGACACATCTACGATATAGGGTCCCTCGTGTATCTGATATATAAAAGATTGTTACTGATCCTCTCTGTGGCCACTGAGGAGAGAACAAGATTTGTATGAAAGGAAACTATGTTGGACATCAGGGAAATTTTCTAACTGCAGAGAGGTGAAGTGCTGGGACAGGATGTTCATAGCAATGCTACAGTATGTCCTTCATACAGGTTTTTTAAAACAGAGCTGATAAATATCTGTCAGGAATGGTCTTGGCATTTGAAAGACTAAACTAGCCCCACTATTCTACACTGCAGATACAACAGCCTAGGACATTGCCTAGTATGTTATGCCATCTTTAGTTTTCCTGTGCATATCAGAATTTGAGTAGTAGGCAAGTAATGGTGACATTTATTATCATCACAGTGAAATCAGGATGGGACTAATTCTAGTGTGGCAGAAGATAAACACAATAAGATATCCCATCAAGTTATTAAAACAAATCAAGCAGCTGCAATGGACCAAGGATAGGCTCTTTCAGCAATGTTGAGCCATAGTAAGTAGAATGTGAGGGAACATCTCCGTATAAGGAGATCTAGGGCTTTGGCATAGAGCACAGGTAGCATGTAAGGACTGCTGACAACTAAAGCAGCTTCCAAGAATTCTCTCAGCAGCTGATCAGTCCAAAACCCACAAGATGCAAAGACAAAATGAAACTGCTGCATCTGCATAGGAGAAGAGATCTGTTATGGGTCCAGTCCAACTCCTTTTTAACTCAACGGAACACCTCCATCTGATTTTGGGAGCTTGGATTAGGCTTCCTCTTGACAAAAAGTGGTCCAAATTTCATGGTTTATAAGGGGCTGAATTCCTTGGGAAGTTTAGATTCTCCAATGGAACCTCTTGCTACAACACATTTTTCTGGGATTTCTGAGTATCTGGCAGCCCAGATATCCAAAATCCTGGGCCAACAGCAACTGTACATATGCAGTGAGTCAGATGCAGCAGTCAGAGTGTATGCAACTTACAGTATGTGCACTCACCAACTCACTACACATAAGCATCAAAATGCACGCATCCCACTTCTGAGCTGGGCCTTCCAGTCAAAAATATGTCTGTGCATGTGTTCTTGACTCACTTGACCCAGCCACAATTTTGCAATGCATCTTTCTCTCTTCCTTGTTTGGATGGGGCTTGCCTCTGCCCTGCTTATAGAGATAAAATAGTAACAGGGAAACAGTTGATATAAAGCATGTGTTCTGAATGATTTATGTGATTTCTGTTTGTTTTAGTTCTTTTTAACTGGAACAGCAAAAAAAGAACAGAAATGCCAAACATACCTGCCCAGCTATGCAGCAGAGATGGAACTGAGAACGCAGCAACAAACACAGCCCAGCATAAAACTATGGTTTGCATTTTGGGGAGAAAAAAACATGTCATATCATGTGTGGGTATGTGAGTTTCCAATGGATTAAGCAAACGTCACCATATGCTGCAGGTCAAAAAATATGTATGTGCATGTGTAGAGATACAGATATCTGTCTCCCTCTGCTATTTCTAACAACATGCAGAGCTGGAGTTCATAGCAGGATCTGGCACTGAGAAACCAACGTGTGGTGTGAATGTGGCCCAGCAGAGCTGGATACATTTGTATACTTCTACTGCATCATGGGTGGCGCATGCAGTTCACTGCATCTCTTTTGGCTAATTAGGGGAAGGCTCAAGCCACCAAGCCCTCGCAGCATATCATCTTACCTTCCCAGGGCATGCCTGACCCAAGCCACAAAAACCTCTGTCTGGGTCGCCAAGCTGCTATTGTGTACCTGAGCGTTTCCACGCCCCAGCTTGCCATGCCACAGAGTCACCACTCCACTAGCACCTTCACTACCCTCTGGCAAGAAATCTAAATCTAAAGGTTTTCAGAGCTACAGGCCTGACTTTTCTGCTCATGACAGAGCCCATTTATCTGAGGTCATGGTATGCCACATTTATCTGAAGATTATGTTCAGCTGTCCCCTTTCCAAACTTTTCGATAAAAGTGCTGTAGATGTTCACTAGCCTCTCCAGGATAAAAGAAATACAGGGAAATCTGGAAAAGACATCAAGCAGAGAGGAGCCTGGATCACCATGATGAGATATCAGGTGTGGATAAAGATTCAAACTTACCCAGGGTCTGGGATTTAGTTGGACCTCTTTCTGTCCAAAATATCAATGCTTACAAAAACCTCTCAAATTTTTAGACAAGCAACTTCTGTGACATTGGCCATTCAGGAATTCAGGTTGGTTGTGGCAAAGGCTGGGAGAACTGGCCTTTTTGGCATGGAATTGTTACTTTTGCCTCTGGGAAGCAAAGAACATAAAAATAGATCAGTAACTATAGCTTGAAAGAGAGGTTTACATAGACCATGTAAATGAAAATTTTGGCCAAACTTCTTTTATTTCAAACTGTTTCATCTCCAGACTATCTTTTTAGCTTTACATAAAATCTGACTCAGATCCAAGGCTAGATTTGAAACATCTGCCATTCTGGGCCAGCTGCTTTTAACCCCACACCTGAACTGCCCACTACAGTGCTTAAGCCCTGGTTCAGAAAGGTGCCAGAGCTTCCAAGCTGCCCTCTTTTTTAAAAAGTAAATTTCTTTCTAAACTTGCTGCTCATAAAGCATTACTTAATTTCAGTTTAGCCTGGCTCCAGGCAGGCCATCCCACAACTGCTCCAAGAAAACCTGTCCTATTGCCTCACACCTTCTGCCTCCTGGAGTTAGTATGTGCTGTACAGGAAACAAATGCAAACACTAATTTTCAAGTGTGACAGTGCCTTATAAGTATATTGAGAACTTTTCTTGTAATTCTATCTCTTCTCCTTCCTCCTTGTAAAGCCAGAAACCTCAGCTACTATAAGTGTTCAATACTCAAGCCTGAAGTCAACCATCATGGTGGTGAGGGGGCTACACGGAAACACAGCTGTTCTCTGCTTACATGCGGAAGTGCTACTGGGGAAGCTACCAGCATCTCTGTCCCTGCTTTGATAAACGCTCTTATCCAGACATCGAAACTATTCTCAGATCTTCTCTTCGAGCAGATACAGACCACTGACTCTGAATCTCTGTGCTCTAAAATCACTTTCCTGTTTTAACCATCACAGTTTCAAAATCTGGTAGCTTAGAAACTTCCAGGGCTAAATACAAGTAACATTAAGTCCCAGTGGAAAACAGATTCTTCCGTTTCAATAATACAGATTGTTTGGAGAGCTGACAATTCAGAGGAGACTAAGCCTTGAACCATGACTCCTGCCAAGCCTGGGCCTGACACCACAGTGACTGGGGCAATGAGTAACGATTTAGTTTTTCCCACAGTGTTGGAGTTGAGACATCATTCACACAAGTACATTTCCCTGTGCTTTTAATGATGTCTGTTAAAGGATGAGGGATCTGGCTTTCAGAGCATATCTTGAGTGAAACTGGTTCAAAGGCGAAGAGCAGTCAGCCCAAGAACATTTAGCAAAGGCCTTGCCAATTCACCTCATGYCACGTATGGACTAAAAGATGCTACAGAAACTGGTGTGAATTTGGGCTTGCTATGTCAGTCTCCACTGGGGTATTTTTCTTTTAGGAGGAGCTAACATAGCATCCCTCTAAGATGCAGCAACTTTTTCCATTCCCAGGCCCAAGTGCAGCTGGAGGGAGCACGTAGCCCAAGGAACCTGGGATTGCCAGTGGCAGGTCAGGAAGGCTGGGTGCAAAAGATTTGTCCTAAAGCCTACACTGGGACGTGACACCCACCCTGCAGTATGAACACTACACCTCCAGAAACACACATCCATGGCAGAGAGGCATCTGTCATCCTGGGGGGAAGCAAGGCTCCAAACTCCTACTGCTCAGTGGTCAGGCACATTGCCATAAGGAAGTCTGTTCTGGGTTGGGGCAGGATCCAGATATGTAATCTCTCTACCACAAGCAACAACCCCTACCATAGCATGGATCATCAATACCGTTGAAGTCAATTGGTCCTTTACTCAGAAGGGCTTACCCAGTTATGAGGGGTAGGGGAAAGGAAAGGGAGAGCTTTTGATGACATCTACATTCCCATTCATGCACACTCCAGGGTCCCACAGGGCCCTATGGGCTCCTGTGGGACAGTTCTGGCCATTAGCAAAAGGCTCACCAGCCACGACCATGGCTCCCAAACATGTTGGAGCTTAGTCCTACACAGAAGATATGTGAGCTTTTGCAGATCCTGAGTACCTAATTACATTGCAATAATACTGTTGTCTGCATGTGGCTGTGTAGTGCTAGGCCCTAGCTGGACAACCAAGCTGCATGTGTAAATCTTAACCATGCACTTTTCTTCCACCAGAGAAGAGTCAGAACATGCAATGACTTGCATCACTACCTTGGCAAACTCTGGATGATTGACTTGATACCTCCTTGTCCAGTGCCATTAGGATCTCTGTGAGGAGGCCATGCACAGAACAACCTCTGAAATAGTGCAAAAGAGAGCTCACCTAGACCGGTCTTGGGGTRACTGTAGGATATTGCCACTCTATGCCCTGGCTGTCCCTCATGCTTCAAGAAGCTGAGAGCACTTCTTTATCTAGCTACCCACTCTGAAGAAATCTACTTGCATCATGTGCCTTCAGCAATCTCTTTATTCAGATACCCCTGCTGGCCTTTAAAACACAAAACAAAGTTCTTTTAAGGTTATATGAAAGAGAACTTCAATAAAACATTAAATAAACTAAAAATATCTCCTCTCCCCCTTCAACTAGCACTTGGCAGCCTCCCCACTAGGTTCATACATCCTCACACATAAACCCAACACTTATGACAGCCTAGCACTGTTTCAGAAACTTTCCCCTCAGCCTGCTGGAGGCTTAGGATAAATACTGATCTAGCTTCAACTCCATCCAACCAGCAGGTCCTCTAAACACCTTGCTGATTTGCTAGCTGCAAGGTTTTTTTTATTCCTTGTCATCCTCAGCCCAGCAAACACCATCCTTCTTAACCACACAGGTCCAACACGATACAGTGCTCTGCCCCTGTCTCAGGCCTTCCTTACAGGCAGCGACTCTGCTCTTGCCCCAGGGGAGAATGCGAGCACCAGAAAGGAGCCTACCTTCCAAAATCACTAATGAGTTGGCACAGCAATTAGCAAGATCCAAAAGCTTTCTGCAGATCCCAGGAGCCAGGATAGCCAGCAGGATTTAAAAGTGTAAAAAAAACAAGCAAACTTAACCAAAGAAATCCAGCTGCTGCCCAGCTGGTTGCATTTTGGGTGATTTAATACATGGCCAACAAAACTGAGCATCCAGGAGTAACCAATATGGCTGCAATCCTGATGTTACTGTGCCTTCCTGGCATGGCACTTATTATGACTTTATCTCCTGCGCTGACCAGTGAGTCTGTGCTGTTGTGCAGACAGCAAGAAAAGGGGTGTTTCCACAAAGCTTATGGGAGGCGAGACCTTCTCAGGGGCTTTTTGCATTCATGTGCTGGGTGCTTCCTTTGAGGGCTGCACAGAAATGSGGCTCCAGAGGCACAGCGGTGAGTTGGAGAATCATGTGTGACTTGGTCTCAAGCTGGCCAGTGCTTTGAGGTGGCCTTCCCACATCTTTCCTTAACACAAGCAGCCCAAGCATGCCAAAGGGTCAGGATCTGCACAGATGTGAATTCAGGCTGCTTAAAATAGAGAAAACACAGATCTTAGAATAGAAACAAACCAGGGTCCTCCAACCCTTCTCCACTGCACCTTCCTCTCTGCTGTATCCTCACACACTAGGGGCCTCCCAATCTTCTCTCAGGCCAACAACTTTCAGTGTTTTCTGCTCAGCTCTGAGCCCTGCACCAGTCCTGCTGGCTCCCAAGAGACGCCCTACGAGGGCCCAGGAGTTTTTCATGAAACTCATGCTCATGCTGCACGTTCCCTGTTTGAGGGGCAGGGGATGTCCCCATCTTGCCCTCTGTAAAAACTCTTCTGCCCTCCCCCATAGCTTCAGAGCAGGAACAGTTTTCCCCTCTTCAAAACTGTGGCAGGCAGACTAAGACAAGCAGGCAGCCTTCCTCCTTCCTGCTCACTCATGGCTTTTATAACATGCACTAGCTACAAACAAACAAAAGTAGGTACCTCCCTCCACAGCAAATTATATGGCTTTCTCCAACATGTTTTTCCACTCTGAAACCATCCCAAGAATGAAAGCAGTAAGTGGGCACCATCAGGAGGCTGGGGACAAGCACCAGGCTGGGTTCCACTATAAATCACATGTGTTGCCGCAGATACTAAAATGATGAGGACACAGAAAAGCCCATGAGGAATCAGCCATTTTGTCATCAGAGCAGGGCTTGAATATGGTGCAGTAAATAAGGCTAGGGGCCACACACTGAGCAGTAAAGAGAAAACTAAATATTAACTTGCTGCTCAGTAATTGAGCACAGTCCATTCTGTGCACGAAATAAGACAAGGATGAAAGAGGGGAAAAATAGTTAGAAGCATATGTAATTAAACGCTACAGCAGAATAATAGAGTCACAAGGGGACTAACTAAAGACAGCACGGGTGACTGGAGTTCTGGCATTCCCTGACTTTAAAGTATCCTCTGCATGTGTGTGTGTGTGTGTGTGTGTTCAAGTGTGTGCACATGCATGTTGTGCACTTTGGACTATCCCCACACTCAAGTAATCCACACATCATTGATGGCTGCATCCATCGAGAGGCTTCTATAGGGAAGGGAACTGACACTGAGAGGGAACAAGTGACAGAGCTCCAGCAGCAAAGAGCTACATGGAAAGTGAGGGTAAATGTTTCCTTATATTACCCATGCAGAGATATAATTCCCACTACTGCAGAATTTGGGTAAGTAGCGGGGAATTACAGGTAATTTGCAGGTTACCTGACAGAAAACAGTACCCTTGCCTTTGCAACTCTGAATGCATCCTTTAACAGTTGGTGTCCCGTCCCCCCCCCCAATTTGTATTTATGTACTCAGCTTCAATAAGAACAGTGGCTGGAGTAGGGGAAATTCAGCATACCTAATTCCCTATGAGAATCCTTACTGGGAAGCTAGACACCTACCCATCATTTATACCTTTAAAAAGTCTCCACCAAAATGTTGTTTGCCTGCAGACTGAGCAGCTCAGTTGGCTTTGACAAAAACCAGTTGTCCCAATTTTGGGACAGGCTAAAAGAGAGTGTCTGTAGTTATTCTTCCCTAGGCAAGGCCTGGGTGGAGCTGGAAGAAATGACTTCAGGCTGTGAATGGGGAAGTGGAGGTAGCCCAGAGAGGAGAGGTGGTAGAAGCAAGTACTGAAGCAGCAGATGGGATGAGAGGAGAAGTGGTCAATTTTAGGAGAGAAGAAAAAAGAGAAAATTCTGTTCTCTGTAGGCACTTCACTGCAAATTGCAAAAGGGAACATGGAGAAGGGGAATCAGAAGGAAGCCCTTCTTCCTCTCATTTCCTGCAGCTTGGGAAGCCTTAGGATCCTTGTTTCCCTCTTTAAAAAAATGACCAGTCTATAGTAGAGCATGAGAAGAGAGGACACAGCCTGGCCATTTATTTGGGGCACCAGCCACCCCTGTGCCAAATCTCACCGAAGTTGACAGAAGTTTTTCCATTGGTTTGGGCCTAATGAGGCCAGAAAACCAACTGTTAATCTCAAACACATTAGTTGTCTCAGCAATTGCAGTGGGGTGAGGCACAGGGGTTTTAATTTTGCTTTACAGCCTTCCTGCTAAGGCTCAGCATGCCACCCCCTTCACCACAGCATGGCTTTGCTACCTTCACTCCTACCATTTTCTGCCTTCTGTTTCCAAAAATCAGCTGCAGGGCTGGGAAAGGTTGCGAAGCGCCATGCAGGAGAAAAACCCAAACACGGCCACTTAAAACAAATATTATTTTTCAACTGAAAGACTTTGAATTTTTTTCCCCAGTTTATTTTTAGAACAATGGTAAAACACACAAATCCTGGAGGCCTCAAGCACTTTCCTGCTGTGCTGGTGACTTAATTTATTTCTTTAATTTGTTATAACCTCACCAAAAAAAATGTTGTTCTTTGGAGACTTCGCTAGTCCAAGTTTTGCATGTATTATTTGTTGCAAAAGATTAATGAGGTAGCAGAGGCAATTTTTAATGGATTCCCTTGGTTTTCTCTCCCTCTCCCTCTCTCTCACTTTTTCCTTTTTTCAACTCACCCGGCAGTCCAGGTCCATGAATCTGCTAAGTGCTCTCGGCAGACAGGATACAGGGTGTGTGAAGAAAGTAATGAAATCAAAAAGTCTCTTTCACAGCTTCTCCCTGCCTCCTTCACCACTCAGAGATACCAGGCTAACCCACATGCTGCACCAGCCTCATGCAGCTCAAGTGCCTCTGCGGACCATGCTCCTTGCAATGGCTTGAGGGAGTGGGCAGATCCGAACACCCCAAGTCTGCAGGAAGGCTGTGCGTGCGACAACAGCTAATCCTACGCATATTTCAGAGGTGCCGTCAGCTAGCCCCAGCGATGCACTGAGGCCCATCTCTTGGCTTTGGTCAGAGATCTGCTGACACTCCCAGAGGCTCTCGGGGAGTGTTTTGGAACTTGCCTGTGCAGTGCTTCCCATTGACCTGCTCCTCTTACGGGAACCTGGCACCGTCCAGGGTGTAACAGCAATGCAGGCTTTGGCGGTGATAGCTAAGAACCAGATCTGTTTCTCTTTCTTCAGCCAGAAAAACCAGGCTAACTGTCACGAAAAAACACTATGCTTAGAAGTGTCTAAATCCTTTCTCCCCTCTTGACCCACGTGCAGCTTCTACTGCAGCACAGCTCTATGTGGAAGATTGTGCCTAACTGGTGGTGAAATGGAGAGGGGCATGGGGAAAATGAAAAGTGAGGGGGCACAGGGAGGAGTGGGTTAAATTGTTGAGGTCAGGGGAGGGAGAGATTCGACGAGGTCCTAGTGGTACAGAGAGGCCTGTGATAGGATAAGGGTACGTAAAAAGGAAAAGAAAGCACTACTCTCTGCTGCAAAAGCTAGGGAAAGAGAGGTGCAAGTCTCTTGTAAGGCAGCCAGCAGAGGCCTCTGCTCTTTCAGCACATGCAAGGCAGATTTTTGAACCTGAATGGAGCAAAGAGAAACTGCAAGCAGCCACTCTTCTAGTCTGCCTCTCTGCCTTTGGGGAAGTCTGCTCATCACTTTAGGGCTGGAGGCTCTGTCCTATTTGCACAAGCACCGAACTACAAAAGCCCTTCACAGCATGACTGAGACCAGGCCACTCACTATACCACAGCACTCAAACCACTTTGCAGAGTTTGGAGATCGATCCAAACTGAGCCACCAGAGGGAATATATAGTAGGAATTAAGTCAGGGGTACTAACCGTGGTATATTTACATACAGGGGACCAACCGGTGGCCCAAGGACCATATACGATCTGTGGGACAACTCCATGTAGCTCCTTACCTCTTCTGCCATCCTCAGCCCTGATGTTGTCAGGACAACTGCCAAACACCTTCTGTGTGCACCTCTGGTGTAGCACTGAGCCTCATAAGCTGCACCTGTGCCTGGTGGGCCACGATCAGCCAGATTTCTGCAGGCATTTGCACACTCTGCTCTGTGCACCTAACTACCCTGCTTCAAGTGCTTGGGCCACACAGACACGAAAACTCCCTGACAAATCTGGCCCCTACAGCATGCCATTCAAGCAAATATACCTGCACATTTTTCTCACACCTTTTTTTCCCCAAGCAGTAGATAACACCACACAGAAACAGCAAAGGAGAGCAACAGTGTAGAAGAGGGAGAGAGTGAGAATGTACCTGTCTGGAACAGCAGGCTCAAAGTCAATGACACACAGTAAATAACCCTGAACACTGAAAGACAGGACTGTCCTTCTCCCAGAGGTGCCAGAAATGTCATAAACCACAATAGAGAAGTGCCAATAGTTTGAGGACCCCACAAAAGAAGTTTTATAGCACTGTATTTCATAACTTCTTTTGGTTTTTTATGGGCCCAACTTCCTGATCTCTCTCTGCCTCTCCATTCACTGGCATTTACTCAAAAACGCACACTCTCCACTGCCAGTGGTATATTCAGGTCACTGGCTGCCCATCCCCAGAGGCAACTAGGTGACTCCAGTGCACAGAAACCAGAGGGCTTTGCATAACATGCCTAATGCTGGGATCCAAAGKGAGGGCTGCTGAGGGAGACAAGAAAGGACATCTCAGTTCTGGTTCAGAGTAAGAAGCAAGCTCACCTCAGAGGAAATGTTGCCTGTCTATTTATCAAGTGTCAGAGGCAAGATTTCTGCCCATACTGAATTTTGTGCTATCAGGCAAAGTAGCTTAGAGCTACTTCAGGCATTTCTAGATGAGTTGCAGGCATGGCCTTATCCCCTCTGGGCTATCCTGAGAAAATATAAACAATTACTTCTATCAACAGAGGTATGAAATGTCCAAAGGCAGCCATAACTCCTTTGAACATCACTGGCTGGATTCTCCAATATACCACTTTGATCAAAAATTCATCAGGATTCCTCTTCCGCATTTTCTTTGTTTTTTTTTGACATGATTAACATTACCACACAGGTATTGTATGGTGCTAAAATACTCCCATACACAGCAAGGATTCCCATACACATTCATTTAAAGTTGGCCTGAAGCATGCCAAATATACAAATAATTAGAGATCTGTAGGCATGCCAAGAAATATTCATGTAGCATATAGACCCAAGAGAAAATGTAATGAAGATTAAAAATATTATTAACACATATATGGAGGTAATAGTATTTGATGGATTTCTATATGAGAACCTCAGTGAACCTGACAAACTCTAGGAAAAAAGACTGGGCTAACATTCTCCACCTTTACCTACAGCTGTCAAACACTGTAGCACTGTGGTATCACTAAGCATCCGAAATCAAAAAGCTTGCTAAGCCATCTTCCTTTGTTTTGTTACACAGTAATTAGATCCACTTCATTCACTGAGTTCATGACAAATGTTTCTGCTTCACTCACAGCCCAAGATAACTTCTATTGCCCATTTCTTTAAAATTTTTGCACAAAAAAGGCTTTTTTCTGAACCCTGTAATTTTTTTGTTCCCATCACAATCTTTGGCACACAAAACAGGTGGTATCAGAAGTGTAAATGCTTCCATATTCTTTGAATTGCTATAAAATGCTGTGTGTTTTTGTTCATTCTAAGTACCCAGTCTTTTGATTTCCTGGCCAGTCCATTCCTTTCTCATGAATTAACAAGACTATAGGCAGGGAGAGACATGAGAAAGGCCACCCAATTAAAGGGAGAAAATGAAGATCAAAACCTACTACTGTGCTGTTATAAGGCCATTTACAGAATTGTACCTGGTGCAATCACTGATAATAGGCTAGTTAACATAACACCTGTCACTTTGCCATGACCTAAACCAGTCACTTGGCTCTAGCTTTATGATAGCTGCCTATCTTTTAAGTTAGAAAGGSTTCGATTAAAAATATTAACAGCACTGGAAATTCTCAAACAGCTTCATTGGAAACAACAACAGCAAAAGGACCAGCTTAGAGATTACAAATTCTGTAGAAAGGACTCTACATAATTTGATCCATAGCCACATGCTGTCTTCTTCTCCATTCAAAAGCAGAAGGAGCTGAGCACTGGAAGAACATGTTTCCTTGAGGAAAGGGACTACCCATGTGGCACACAAGCATGAGATTACCCAATGCCCAGATCACCCCTTAGAGCTGCTTAGGTGCAGGCTGCTGTGTGCAGCATGTGCTGCTCTCCTCATCATGCACCCAGAAATTGTTGCATAAGCAGGAGGTTGCAAGCAGAACTCTGAAGTGATCACTCATATTTCATCACTCATTTATCATCAGCATCCCAAGCTGGGCATGGGTCCCATTGCTCCAGGGTTTCTGTGTATGTGCAGAAAGAGGCCAATGCCCTAAATAATTTCTGCCTTTTTCTCGTTCTAACACTCCTGCTCTGCAACTTCATGCAAGCAGGGCCCTCTGAAAAAAAATTTTTTCAAAGAAAAAAATTCTCTTCAACAGATCCTCCCCTTAGGAGTATTGAAGGAGGGATTGCCTCTCTTCTGCAAATGGAAAGAGTTGAGAAAGGTTCACCACACATGGCAGCAAATGGAGCTCTTGTTAAAAACAGAAAACAAACCACAACAGTTATTTTGTTCTAGCACTTTTGACCAAAATTCCTGTGTGTTCAGACTGTCTCCAGAGTATTCAGTGAAGGAGAACAGGGAGCCTAAAGAGCTAATAAAGGGCCACAGGGAGTCTAAAGAGCCACCATCACCACTAGACTTCCCAATTCCTGAAAAAGGCTGGCTAGTTTACCTGCTGGTGGATTTGGTATTTTAAACGAACAGTTGGAAGGAGTCCACCTCAAATAAATAAGCTAGGAAAATCCAAATAACTGAAGGAGAGTACAGATAAGATTCCATTACCTAACATGTCAATAGTTTCAGAATTGGCCTCTGAAAAAACAAAGACAAAAAAAAATCAAAATGCTGGATTTGGCTCCCACAATGCAAAGAACAGCTGGAGCATTTCTGGATGACTTACCTTAATGTAGCAAGATTGGAATTTTTAAGTTCCCAAGGAAAAAAATGAAGCAAAGYTGCTGTTCACTTTCTGCTATCTGTACCAGTTACCATTTGCTACCTAGAATCTAACTATTCAAAAATCCAGATAATTAATTAGTACCAAAGCAAAGTGCAGGGTCAGCATCACAGCTCCACATATTAATGTTTCTGTCTGTGAAATATGTGCACTCCAGGAGTGATCTTTTCATGGGAGAAGAGCATTTCTTGACTCTCTGAGCCCTATGGCTCAGATGTGCTACTTGAAAAAAGTATTTTCCATGAGAAGCCCCTCATCAGCTCTGAGCCCCATCAATCTGGCAGCAAAGTGCAGGTAAGATGAAAATAAATCCAAGGAAAGGAGAGACATTTCCCAAGCATTATTGTAGGTTCAGTAGGTTTCTCAACTTTGCCCATTCTGGGGACATCAAGACCCCTTTCCCTTTTCTTCCTGGCTTATGCTTTCCTGGAACCTACCGCACAGCAGCGATTTTGGGAGGAGAGTTTTTATGCCACCAGAGCTAGCCAGAAGGGACATAGGTCTCATCCTGGCAGGGGACCCACACAGTCATGAGGCAAAGGCTGGGCAGTGACATGGGAACCATCGTACCACATCACCTGGTGCTCCTGGGGTCAGGAGGAGGAAAGGAACTAGAGACCTCTTTGCCCCAACCCTAGTAATTCTACATTTATTTATTCCATGTATATTTAACTATTTATATATATTTAACGGTCTACTTTTACCTATTTTAAAATAGCAAAAAAGAAAGACCCTGCCCTGTGTTTAATCTTGTATCTTGTTGAGCATGAGACCAGGACTAGTTGGAGTCCTCTGACACACCCAAACATGGACACTGTGCTTATTGCTTGATACTATGCTTTTGGACACAAATCACTTTGACAGTCACAGCCAGGCACTGGCATCCTTTTCTGATCTTACAGGGCTGTTACACCAAACAGCTCCCAACTCGACTTCCTGAAAGCACAGGGGGACAGATGCTGAGATCCCATCAATCCAGGCAAAGCCAACGTGACCTGCGGATGCAGTCCAGCTCTGCCAGGAAAGTTCTAATGGTGAGCGTGGCTGAGGAAATGTTATAGCAGCTTGTGAGCTTTCTCATGCACGGTTCTATTTTAGTGCACCAGTTCTTATTGCACGAACTGGGCATTCGAGCTCTCCACCCATGGATAAAACCTAGTGCTGGGTCACAATGTCTTTACTGATACAGGTTTTACCGTCCCGATTTGGGTAGGACTGCTTGTGTAAGTGAATGTTGCAGGATCACATGCTGTATAATCACTTGTCATGGCCCAGAACATATAATGCACCCATCCAAAAGCACAGTAAATAAAGTATCAGGGCTTCTGCCAGTCCAAACAAACTGTTTTCCATTCCTAGCAGAACAAGAAAGGACTAACTCACAGAACTCCAGTGTTTCAGTACTTCATTTAAAAGCAGCAAGAAAAAGGTCACACTGCCATGAAGTGACACAAAAACATGCGTAAGAATTTGGTCATCAACATAGCATCAAATACATGCAAGGAAACGTTTACCTGAACCCTTTGCTAACACACAAATCAACTTGGTCTAAAACTATTTCATAATAAGTATTCCCAAGCAATGACCCATTTTGAGGTGAGCTTTTTCAGGTGATCACTTCATTTCTTCCCACAAGAGAGCCATTTGAGGAACAAACTGTAACATCTCTGTCCACAGGCTGCACAGTTTGCAGGAGGAGAAGGAGGGCTACAACCAAAATAAATTAACCTATTGTATTTGATCTATGTTAATTATTTTTTCCTGAAAAAAAAGAAAGAAGTTCTGACTTGGCTAATGGGAAATCCTCAAGGACTTGGATAAAGAAGTTGTGTGTACCCACTTGCCCTAACCTCTGTTTGGCCTTTTGGCTAAGTACAAGGGGCATATCAGTTAAGCATCTGATATGTCCTCTCTCTGGGAAACTCAGTGAGCTAAGAAGTCATTTCTAACTATTATGATTTTGAGGCAGGGGAAAAAAAAACTTGGCTTTCCTCAGACAGTACAGCTGGGTAAGTACAGAATTTCCCGGCACTGTTTAAGCCTGGGTGGGGTGGGGGGTGGGGGGGGGAAGAGAAGTTTATATAGAGAGAAAAAAATAAGAGCAGAAATCCTACCAGGAATTCAGGAAATCTTTCCTTCCTTGTTTCACTTACAGAGATCAAATAATACAAATTAAACATGAATCCCTTTGCAAAATGCTGAGGACTCTGCTCACACCAGGGATGCTAAGGTGCTGACAAGTAAGGAAGATCAGCTCCAGTTCTTCAGATATTCATATAACCACATAGCTTAACTGACTGGTCTTGTGTCTGCAGGACCAGCACTCCAGATGGATGGTCCCTTAAGGAGGAACTGACTCTTGTGCACGCTTACTGCCAAAAACAGCAGTGTCCAAGTCCTCGCTGTAGACCTCTAGGTACAGTACCTCCACAATACAAGCAGAAAATAGCAACTGTGGATGAGATCATATAATCACAGCAAAACCGCTGCCACATTTTAGGGAGCTATCACCCCCCAACAAAGGGGGACACAAATGATTGCTAGCATTTTTCTCAACCTGTTGCACTGCAAAGT
This sequence comes from Apteryx rowi, assembly GCF_003343035.1. Classification (NCBI taxonomy): domain Eukaryota; kingdom Metazoa; phylum Chordata; class Aves; order Apterygiformes; family Apterygidae; genus Apteryx; species Apteryx rowi. The sequence continues at coordinate 584,925 of NW_020447852.1, read as the reverse complement.
GAAATGGGTATAAGCTATAGTGGAAAATGGATAACCTACTTAGTGCTCTAGCAGAGGAGAATGTGCTCACAGCTACACCTGGCCTTTGGGCGGGAGAAGAAACTCACAGCCTCAGGAAAGGACCTTCTTACAGTGTGCTAACAGTCTTTTGGCAGCTTTTAGCCATTCTCTCCAATCAAATCTACAATTTCATTTCTTCAAATCACTTTTTTTTTCATGTGAGCACCTTGAAAACAGTCAGCACATGTTTTTCTAGCCCTGCAAAATCTACACATAGCACTGTCCCCCCTTACAGAAACAAGCAGTGCACAAAGAAATTAAGTCAACAGAGGGTGTATGGCAAAGTCAAACCTGCTTTCTGAGTCCCATTCATGAAATGACTGTTTTTCCCTCCTCTCGCTTTCACTCTAGTTTCCCTAAGCGATGAGATTTTTCTACCTAGGGTTTTCAAAAGACAAAAATCCCATTTAATATGCACAGCAACAAATTCAGGACCATGCCCATACACAATATGTGTTTCTGAACATTTGTTCCACGTATTGATTTTTACCAGTATTAGTGACTTCTCTGACTTGCTTCCTGTGACAAAGCCAGAGCAAGTAATTTATTTTAAAGAGAAGTCTGAAGTTGGGAAATACAGCATGCAGATGTATGCAAGTCAGTACCTCCCCCACACACCCGAATTTAGCAGGCATATCTGTCAGAACCAGCTTGCAGGAGAGGGCTCTACAAACATGAAGGCTTTTAAAAAGGATGCACAGGTACAGGGATGATTTTCATGAAGAGAAAATAAGACTAACTTGATTAAATAAACTGCTTACTGCAGTAGTTCACAGGCCTGTGAAGTCAGAAGAGACCACAATGATCCCACCCTGACTTCCTACAAAAGACAGTCCCGGGGGTTTCACTCAGTGATTCCTCCATTAAGCCCCTACCTTTTGGCTAACCTCAAACCTGTCTTCCAGAATGACAACCAACTTAAATTCAAAGATTTCAAGGCTATGTCGACACTACCTTGCATAATATGGACCTGGGGGCAGGCCACTAGAGCAGGACTGTACATCCATATTGTTAACAACCCGCTGCTTGGCTGCCTCCAAATCCCACAGGGCTTCATGTTGTGCAGGAGTAGCCTTTCCAAGAAAGAACTTGGCCAACCTGTCTGTCAGGGGACACTGTTTCAGTTCGACAGGACAGGCATTGGTGGACTCAAGCCAACATGGGTATATCTCAAGAAATGCCTTCTCCTGGTGGTAAATCACCAGAAGCCTAGCCTGAACCCAAGCCTATTCATAGTGCAAGGATAAGTTTCTTTCCTGCTACACTGTAAAGTTAGTCCAAAGCTAATGTCCAGTCTGGACAAAAGATGAATYGGGGTATAACTCCAAAATTGAGATCATGCTCAAAAGGCAGTCCAGGCATAGCCCCCACACAGGAGAATCTACCATGACTCCTGTTTTTATGTTCTTTCCACCTGAACCACTCCCATCAAAAAACAAATGCATGAAATCCTTCCTCTCTGAGGGCATAATTCTGCAGATTAAGAAAACAATCCATGCARCACTGTTTCAGGGGAAGAGGTGGAATTAGACTGTGCAGCCCTGCCGAAGTCAGCCATATAAACGAGCACTGATGTAAGGCAGCAGAGAATGTGGCCCACTAGCACTAGCTACTTTCCCAGCTGTAGACACTCTGCACTTGACTCTGCAGCTGCCTTGCACCCCCCACTCCTCCTCCTCAAGTGTCTTCTTGTAAATCAAAAATCAACCAAACCTCACATCATCAGCAATAAATCAGTCACTTGAACCACTTGCCTATAAAACGATGACCTTGTGGCTACAAAGGCAGAGCATATATAAGTACACAGATGACAGAAAGCAAAAGAGACAAAGTCTTTTTATATATATATTTGCTATAGTTCACAGAGAGTCTTTCTGGTTCTGGCCACATCTGCATTCTGCAGAAGGGCTGTACCAATAGAAATTCTCATTTCTCATGTGCCAGAGTCACCCCCAAATGAATCAAAACATTACTATCCTCTTTCCATGTTATTTTAACAGATTGTATGCTGTACTTATAATCATACCTTTTTTCCTGAATACAAATGAGTACAAATGTCAGAGGCAGACTATAAGTGTTGGGGCATACACAGTAGCACTCTTGGCTTCTTCAAAAGATCAGCCTGTATCACCAAAAAAATCTCCCCACCTTCATATACCTACTCCTAAACCAAGATAAGGAAATACCTCAAACTTTTCATGAAGCTTTATATTGCCTCCGGCCTGAGCCAGGAGGCATCAGAATCCGCCCTATTGTTTTCTGTGCTAGCACTGCTTTTCTACAGAGTGTCTGCATTTGTACAGAGCTTGTTGTTGTTGTTGTTGTTGTTGTTGTTGTTGTTGTTGTTGTTGTTATCGTAAAACCAAAGCGTTACACAAGATGGAGAGCTTGACAGCTTTCCCACAATCCTCAGCATGTGGGAATAGCAAGTAACAAAGTGTTAACACCTGCCAACTGGTGGTTAGGTGTAAATGTCTCTGTTAACAACAAACACTGCTGCTAGCAGTCATCAGAGCAAAACAGCAAATCTGTTCCCTTCTCCAATGTGGAAAACACCAAACAATAACAAAAAAGGCACCTAATTGCTCGATTAAGATGTATCAGTGTTGAAAACTGCTGATCTAGAACATTGAATCTCTGACATTTACTTCACTCTTGATTAAACAGAAATCTTTAAAACTAGCTATTGTGCATGTAGAATCTCAGAGCACTGTGTACCATCCAGGGAATTGTGACAGTGAAACTTTTCACAGAGAAACAAAATCAGGGCCACTTCCTCTCAGCTATTTCATAAATGCATCTACTGCTGAAGCCCTCTGGCTAATATGAAGAGGAGATGGAAGAGAATTGAGGAAGGGCTAGGAATCAGGTAACATCTTGATTCCCTTCTCCCTACGTGAAAATCCCATGAAATCTTGTGAAACAGTCCAGCTCCCACTCTGAAAAATGCTGCTGAGTCAGGAGGTTGGATCTACTCCTTTATGGAGAAAAGGATTAGATGTGTACTTTTAAAAATAATGTTTTCAACTGGTGATTTGCTAGGCAGCTTCAGGAGCCAAGCGGCACTGATTTATCACTGATTTGCATGTGACTAATGTCTGAGCCCTGAGGCTAAAAAGATCAAGCTTGCCTATTCTGGATTTGTGTTTAATAGCCAGCCTGCCTGTTTTATAGCCCTTTCCCAGAAATATAAAGGTAAGGGAGAAGTGGGTCAACTCACTTGTCCCATGTGAGCTACAGGTTTCCAAGACACAAGTAGGTAAACTCCATCAATCTACAGTATCCACAAAAACCTACTGGTGCCCAAATCTCTCTAGTGCACGCACAGAAAACTCCAACTCAGGTGTGGAGAGACATTCACTCCAGTTTCCATCACCCTGTATTTTTTCAGTGATTGCTGTCAGGAAAACAAGCTATTCCATTTGGGCAGGGCGGAAGTCCACCTTTATATCTTCTCTCTTTAAAGGCATTATCTGAGATACTTCAGACAACCAAGATTGTACCTGGTTAATCAACTGGTATCAAAGACAACAGATAATTTTAACTTACATCAGTCTAGGTCACAGGTGAGGGGAAGTGGAAGGCAGAGATCATTTCCTTTGGTGGTGCTACCAATTTATGCCAGCATTAAGCATGCATGAAACAAAGGCTTTCAATAGCCAGCACCTTGAAACTGAGGACACAGTTTATCATTATTTCCTAAAGTGCCAAGTATCTGAAAGCTCTACAAGTAATAGTTATGGTAATAGTAGACTTACAAAGACAGGCAAGGCATTGTTTCTACCCTAAGCGACATCATTCACCAAATTACCACGGTGAAGGCTCCGATTAAATCTGATTTAAAAAAAACCCCTACACATCTGATTACATTTCCCTGAAAATGGTTTTATGGGTAGAAAACAGACAAACAATTGTTTAGTTGGCCAAAAGTTCCTTCCTCCACTAGGAAGGGGTGAATCAGGTAATAAATTTGCCTGCCAGCATGAATGTTGACCTATTTACTAAGCTGGATGTTTCCAAACAGCACTTGGAAAGTCTTTGGCTATAGGAGGTTTAGGATCACCTGCACCAGAACAGTATTAGAAGAAAATTTCCAAGTTTCATGAGTGTTCAAGCCCCTTATTAGCTGAATTTAGACTCTCAGTCACACGGTTTGTGTGACTCAGCCATTTGTTAGTCATCCTCTGCCTGTTATATCTCAGGAAAGTTACAGATACCCGTAATTAGAAAGGCAATCCCCCTCCTTCTGTCTCCTTGCTGCCTTGCTCCCTCTCTAGCTATCATGTCCTCTCACTCCCTTATTTACCAGAGGTCATATTTTAATTCATTCCCATTCCCTTCCAGATTTACTTCCTTGCAGTCCTATCCCTTTGATCCCCTTGAAACAATCTCTATATCTTATCCTGCGTGCAGAATGCCCCAGATTAACAGATCATCCCTTGCAGCCCTCTTCAACCCTCCCTTTCCCAAAGCTAGCAGCCCTGTCTTGGTCTTGGACTCTCTCTCTGGTGCAAGCTCTTATCACCAACTGCCCTGTGGGCTCTCCCAAGCTATATTCAACCCAGTGCCATTCTCACACAGACTGGGAGAACAAGGCAAGAAAGCTTAGTTGTCTCTAATTAAACATGTCCTGGCCCAATTCCTCTAATTTGTCCAGGTTGTCGATCTGTAAAGCCGCCACTTTAGTGCTTCCCTCAAATCTATTCACAATGTTGATGCYTGACTAACTCTTTTTGCTCTGTGCATACTAGTGCCTCTATGCATCATTCTACCCGCATCACCCTCCTTTGCTGCATCAAACAGTTTTCTTGTTTTTGCCTTCCAGTCTCCCACCCCACTATCTGCTCTTCTTGTTGATCAGGCAGTCAACTCCCACCATCCCTCTGCCAGTGATAGCTGCATTGATTGCAAGTCAGTCTGGTTTTCCCTATAGGAAAACATAACAGGTTTAGCAGCTTTACAGATTTTTCTCATTCTCCATTTGGCAAAGAACAGAGATCTCTGAACTAGCAAAGCTAGAAGGACAACTGTCCTTACTGAGCCTGAGTCAGGAAGGGTCCCATTCACTAGGACCCTTATCCAGAAGATGCTACACTGAACTGTCAATGTCTGATCTGGAGTAGGCAAAAGGGGGACTTCAGCCTGGAGCACTTAAATCTCAGATTTACACACCAGGTATTGGGAAGCAGGTATTAGGATGGACGGGTACATACATGCCTTTCTCACACTCAGTGTACTCTGAGTATGAGGATGAGAGTGTCGCTCACACAAAACCCCATCCCTGTTAAAACTAATGCATAATCTTCCCCTAGGAAAAAACATTTCAGTGGAAAATTTCTGCCCAGTACTAATCTCTGCATCTCCTTCCATGCCATAAACTTCCCTCCTATTAACAGCTGTAATGGCCCCTTCTAAATTCTTCCCAGCTTCTCCCTTCTTTGGTGAGGGAAGACATTGGCTTCATTATTGGCTCACCCGCCCACCCTCCTTGACACACACACACACACACACTTATATTTTTTCCGAGGATAACCCCTTGTCTCCTTGTGACTAGGATTAACACGATAGCCCCTTGCCCAGCAGCACTCTTACCCCTTAGTGGGGTCAGTGGGCACTGCCACTCTGCCAAAGCAGCAAGGCAGGCCAACCAGCATGCACCAGAACAATACGTCTTTCTTAGATCTTATAGCTCTGAACTGAAACCATTTTCTTTCTCATTCAGACAACCAGCTCTAAGTCAGAGCAAGAGTTTTTGTCTTTGTTCAGGCACCTCCTAGTACATTGAAACCACAGCACTATAATACTCCAGAGACAGAGGAGCTAAATCCAAATGCAGAAAAACAGCATGAGCTAGTGGTTAAAGCACAGAGCATGGGGTCTGGATTCTTCCATTGCCTTTGACACTGCATTTCTGTAGTACCTTGGCAAGGACACAACGTAAACCATCCAGTGGCCATTCCCTCTCCCACAATCACACAAAAGCCCATAAAGTGGTTGCCACTAATCTGCATCAGCACCTTCAAAAGTCTCCCCCTTTCTTGTACTGCAGTGGTCTTTCTGCAACACAGGCGTTAAGCTGAATCTGCCACACACCATCTTGCTCCATCCCTCATTTTAGCAGGTGCTGAGGAGTCTGGCAAGCTTTGATTCAACACAGGTGGGTTTACACACTTTCCCTGCTGACACATGCACGTTCCTGTGTTTAGTTTTTAACATGAACAGGTTAATGATGCTTCCTTCTCTGGCTATGTGCAAATAATGACTGAAAGCTGTATCTGCATAGTGTTTTCCATAGGTCAATGGCAGACAATATAGGAGCACTTGCTACTGTTATTTATCTGGACAGAAGCAAATAACAATTGGTACAGTATTAGCCCAAGGGGGGGGGGGGGGAATAGAATACCTGAAACAAACTGCCAACAAAGCAAGCATCAGCAGGGATGGGGTGGGTACTCCACTGCCTGCTCTATTCATTGACCCCACCAAAGGACTTAATTCTCACATGGCATGTAAACAGTAGACTCAGTAGAGCCAGTATGCAAAGCTGTGTAAATGAGCACCTTGGAAAAACATTACCCTCCCAAGGGCCTGCACTTTAGAAAATAAAGCCTTTCCTTAGTGCTCTTGGGACCAAAGGGATGACTGGTCCATTCTGTTCCACACCAATCAAGTGCAGGTCCTACTACACTAGTTAAAACAGATACTGATTATTAGTCTGTTAACAGTTTTGACAGTGAAGGGCAGGTGTTAAAGGAACAGTCCTGTTGGTGATGGGATGGAGGGCTCAAATGAGCAAGTTAGAACAACATAAGAAGCTAGTGCTTATGGCACGAGCATGTGAAAAGTGCTTCAGCACCTACCTCCTACTGAAGTCGACGATGTTGGCCAGCTTGGAGGGTTCCTTGAGGGTTTAAGGCCTCAGTGCTAGTCAACGCTTGTCTCTATTCCTGTACGTTATTGCACCGTGTCCTTTGGTATCCAACAACAGGCACCCCCCTTCCTTCTCCAGCAGTGATGGGCAGCCATCTCACTGTTGAAAATCAGATAATTGGATGCTTAATAAACAGGAACAGGCTTGGTTCTTAAGATGACCCTCGCAAAAAGCATGTAGGTTTACTCCCTGGAATAAACCCAGGATCTCTCCAGTCTTGAGAGATCAAAGCAGTCATACAGGATTTTGAGGAGACATCTTGCTGGTATTTGTCAGAACGAGATGAGTGACCTGAACACTGAAGTTGTCCTGAACATAAGCACTAGAATCTGAAGAACAGACCCAGCAAGTGGCAAACATCTAGTCACATATCACCAAGCCTTTGGGCTGTATGGTTACCCAAAGGCCCCGCATTTAAGAYTGAACTAAATTTGATTTCTGTGTGATTAGATCAGTTGTGAGCAAAGGACAGGGTAGAAATAGACACATCTTATTTTAGCTACTTGCTTGATCTCTACTCTCCACTGCACAAGATGATGTCTTACCTGCAGAGGCCTGGAGCATCAGTGCAGACAGGCTACCTCTCCAGGACCCTTTCTGCCTTGTTGTCCTATATTCTGTATCTCAGCCTGCGGGAACACAGCTGTTTGCAACACCCGAGCTGTGGGGATTCTGGCAGTGAACAAAAGGCCCCACTAAAGAAGCGTCTTGGGGCTGTTTGCATCTTTGGGGGATTTGGATGCACTGTAGGGAGAGGCTGGGCTTCATTTTAAGAGAAGGCTCCAGCCCACACCAGTGCCAAGAGACTGACTAACACAATTATTTCCTTGCAAAGCAGTATTTTTCAAAGTGCTGATTCTTATTAAGAAAAAGAAACGGATTTGGAGTTCATATTTTGATCTGGTGCCCAGGATTATTTGGAAATTCTTTTTCCTGGAACGAGACTTTTTATTCCAAATTTCTCCATGGTGGGGAGAGAGGGTTTCCTGGGCAGAATTAGAATAATGATTACAGCCTGTATACAATCAGCTCTAACCACTGTGGAATTCCAAAAATGAATGTTATTGCTTAGTGGCTTCATTGAAAACAGAAGTATTATTTAACCAGAAGGATGGCAACACATGGAAATAGCTCATTATCATATTTTCTCCCTATTTGAAATGTCACATTGAGTATGTATCTTTCACGTCCACTACACTTTAATTAATTTGGACTATGTTTAAATATATTACACAGCATGCTTTATCATAAAATTCTGACACATTCCCATTGATGAAACAGAGCTTTCTTTCAAACATGCATAAATGGCAGTAGGAGTTACCCTGACTAAATATTGTTTTAAATACAATAAGAATTGCACATCATCTCTGTGTCAGCCTATGTTTTTCTGTGGCGCAAAATACGTACAGCAAAACTAACATTACATCCAAAGTCTATTGTTTATTGAAGGGATGATGATGTTAACATTATTATTCCAGGTCTAAATCTTAACCACTTACCTTATTTACATAATTGCAAGACAAATATATATTTTACTCAATTGCTGAATAAGATTCCAGCAGTGTGATTGCCTAGGAATTAAAAAGTAGAATTGCTGGGTGTATGTGTGAGATGAAAATGGCTTGTTTTAACACAGTTAAACACATCTTATCTTCTGTGCACTTTTCAAACACAGTTCTTAGAAAGGATGGCCATCCTCTTCCACCCAGGTCTTTTATGAAGTGGAGGATTTTTTTCATTTGCTGTCCTTCCTCTGGAATGCAGTCCCTTCTGAAGTTACTCCTGATTTATGCTGGTATAAGCAACTGTGAGAATCAAAGCAGTTTTTAAAATCATGAAAAATAAAAAGATTTTACTCAAAATGCAGTGTTTGTTGGAATGAAATCCAATGGTACATGGGAGCCTATGCTGAATGGCATCAGGGATTTTGTAGGAGACGTGACTAAGCAGGGCTCTGACTGATGAGGTGTCATCTTTCCACTACCCTCCCTGTTGAGGCACTCAAGAATTACGTACTGAACTGCTGTAATGCCACCTTTGTGTGAACTATCTTGGGTTCAGGAGACACCTGCTGATGTCCCCCCTTAAAACATCTCACCGGTTTCCTCCTCAGTGCAATTCTACGCCACTGCACTATGGCAGCCCAACTGGATCACACCCCACTGCACTCATCAATCACTGATGCTTGTACCAGGGAGGAATCTCCTCCCTCATTACCTGTGCACTGTTCAGGAACCACTTAGAGCCAAGGTTGGTGAAGGAGGCTGACTTAATTCACTGAGATCCAGCTGACTGGCATATTTCATGCAACAAGCCTCTGAGTGACATTACAGTGAGTTTCCCATTCCAGGGACAGCTCCCTGGACCCTCACTTCCTCATTCAGCCTCCTAAGAGGGCAGCAATCAGAGCTTTATTCTCTGAATCATGCTTCTTTTTTCTTTTCTTTTTTCTCCCAGCAAATGGCCTTTTTCCAGAATAACTCCTCAAACAAACATTCTTATCATGGGGAAGGTAATTCTGTTCTGAAACCGGAATTTTCACATGGGGCCATGTGGAACAGTACTCCTGAAATACGATAGTTGCTCCTTAGATAAAGGGAGGATGTTAGACTGCTGATCACTATATGGACATTGCCATGAAGGAACAGCATGAATCTGCACTGTGCTATTAGATACTCTATTTCATCTTCTTCCTTCCTGAGTATTCTCTCCCCATCCCACATAACCCTTTCCTCAAGAAAACATTTACACTAAGAAGAAGAAAAATGTTTCCCAGCAATTGAACAACAACAACAACAAAGAGTTGCATTTAGACACAACACATAATGCCTGTCTTTAAAAATCTGGATTGATTTTATACTTAATTCATTCAGTGAATTATAATAAATGAATAAACATAATTCGGAGAAGAACAAAGAAATGAATTGGGTTGCTGGAGCCAAAAGCAATAACTGCAACACACTTTTTCCCGCTTCTTCACTCCTTCGGACCCAAGCATTACTGTTGCGATCCCTTTTTTTGTGCTTTGTGTGTTTTGTTTTATTTGATGTCTGCATTAAAGGAACACTCAAGTGTAATATAAACAGATACTATAATCACTATGTCTAATTACAAAGAAGAGTTAAGTGGCTAATATAAAAACATGTAATAAAAAAGAATAATTAACAATCAGATTGGAAGCCAAAAGCACAGCAATCTGATGAGGCAAACTAGGAAGCACTGCTCAGCTCTCCTATTACAGTGTACGGGGAACCAGAATGCTTCACTGTATGGCGAGATAGGAAGGTCTGCTCTGATAGATGGCTCTCAGTTTAATTACAATTTTTCCTCCTTGATTTCTTTCTAATTTCAAGGATTTATTCTTACTGATTCTTTCTGATTCCCTGGAGTGTGAAATTTTATCCCTTTAGCTCTCAGTGGGCAGGATCTTGTGTTCTTTACACATTTAGACCTTCCATCAAAATCATCAGAAACACATTAAAACAAGCGGGCCAGTTTACGTCTCTTGGCACAAGTCACAGCATTTAGATGCATGTGGAGTGCAAGACTGAGTATGCAGTTGGCAGCCTCCAAAGAGAAACCATTTAAAGTGGTTCCTGAAGGAGGAGTAAGTATTTCTTTACCTGGCCACAACCACCCCTGCTAAGAGCAGTGGTAAGAATACATACGGCCTTATATACTGCCCACAGTTTCAATGGGTTCAACAAGCAATTTGGGTTTGTGTTGTATTCCCTTGAAAGTCCGAAAACTGTCTTGTATTAAAGSCAGTGCATTGCTCTAGTCCATATGCAAGTGGATGGAAGTCTAATGTGCCAAATTCCAGCCTCAGATGCTTTTCAATCATAAGCTCTCTGTACAGAGAGAGGCATGAGTTGCTTGGTTGAATTCAGAAGTAGAAAGAACAAACGGGAAAGGTGAAGCCTTGGGAATAATTTTTGAGAGTTTCTCAACACCATCAACCCAGAGCAATAATCATACTGGTTTAGCAGAAGATACCCTGCAGCAAAGAAAAAGAGAGACTTTTCTTTGGCTCTCGTGTAAGGACCACATGCACACTTGTTTCTGTGTGACTTAGCAGTGTAGCAACAGCTTTTAGGGAAGATGTCAACAAAAGATTCATCAGCAACCATATCGACATCTGAAGAGGCAAACACTTAGGGCAGTATTCTACTTGTTCCCTTTAAGCTGATATTTAAAACACAAGGTATAGAACATCTTAGATAATGCAAGTTTCCCTGTATTAGTTTATTAGTTATTAGTTTTATGTGTTGTCTGTGAATTTAAGATACTTTCAGCACAGGGCAGACATTTACTAAAATCCAGGTAATGATGCTGTAATTATGAGACAAGCAAACAGAAACATACTGGACAGCACTGGTTGTTTTTGTTATCTTATTTCAATTCAGCTTTTGAAATAAATTCTAAATAAGTTTTTTTTTTTTAAGCAGAGGACAAAAGGCAGGAGACAAATAATACTTCTTATAAAAGCATTCTCTACAGATCAGTTCTCACTAAATCGTCTTTCTATTTACAGAACTCATTCATTGTTCCAGGTTGATTTTGCAAAAGTGACTAAATGGCTTTAACAACAATAGAATTACAAGTGTTCCGAGCAAGGGAGAAGTTTTTAGAGGGATACAATATGCTTTTTTCAGAGGACAGTCAGTTGCAATCTAGTGGCTACAAAGATGACAGTTGAACATTCAATTCCTTCCAAAATTTGAAAATGTGTTGATTTAATAAAGGTTTAGGGAAATACCAGTACACTGCTCAGGACAGATCCCAGTCCAGGAGAGCTCTGACCACTTACTTCAGGCAACAGTTTCCTCCAGTATTTCCAAAAGTGTGTTCTTCCTTGCTCTAGTGTTCCCATTCTGCATATAATGCCCTTGATTATATCATTACTGCAATTAATTGTCCTAAATCTAAAACAGTATTGGAAAATGCATTTAACTTAGACAAGTCAGGCTTAATTTGCAAGAGATTTGCTGCAACATAATCTCTGCTGAAATGTTTACAAGCTGCCTGTAGAGGAGAAACTAAAAGCCAAGAGGGATCCCAGAATGAAGCCTGGGGAAAGAACAAGTTTGCCTAACTACATATCCCATGCGGTAATTGTAGTCTTCTGCCACAGATGCAGTCATTCAGTCCTATTGAGATTTACAGGAGTGTCTGATTTCAATTCTATTCACTGCACCTTCCATTCTAAAGAAAAAAGTGAATTAATCTGCTATAATGTGGTTGGTGTGCACAACCCAATTGCCTGAWCCAAAGCCCAGTGAGGTTTATATTGAAGATGTTTGCTCTTAGGGTTTGCTTCCAGTGCTATAATATCTGCATGCTACATCTGAGTCTCTGAGATTACATGACTGTTCATGACTTCTGACTGCATGATGCATTGTAGCAAAACTTAATTCAAACAAGAAGAGATACAGATTTATCACAGGTTCAGTAAACAGGAGTGGCCCCACACCATAACTTTCAAAAGCAGAAGTCCTAGGTGCTTCCAGAAACACCTCAAGGTTTCTAGAAACATCAGAAAAATACCTTTTCCTGCCTCTTCTTTGCCAAAGCGTACAAGAAGTGAAAAGCATTTCAAAGGCTAATGCATTATTACCTTGCCAGGTAGAGGAGCTTTTTGGCTCTGAATAAGAAACTGAGCTACTAAATTAAAATCCCTGGAAAGTTTTCATACTCATTTCCAGATGACTGTAGAGAATTTGTGCAAAGAGAGCTTGTGATGACGGGCTCTTGTTGTATGGGGCTGGGYGCCGATCCACACCGAGAACCTTCCATGAATTCTGGTGTTGGCTGGGATCACTCTACAAATAGAGACAATACTGTCAACGACAAGATCCTATCTAATATTACTAAAACTTCTAAACATATGAAAATATGATTACATTCTCTTACAGAAAGAACATACCAGTCTGGACACTGTGGACAATACCTAAACCTGACAGTATGCATGCACTTTCATAAACATAATGTGGTCTTGGTTTCTGAAAGTTTAGTTTTTAGTTTTTTTGTTTTTTTWAAAAAAAAACACAAACACAAAACTTAGGTGTTCTGAAAATGGTGAGGACGTGGGCATGTTGTCTTTTAGCTGAATTAGTAATCTATTTACAAGTCTGACTGGGTTGTTTTTTGTGGTTCCTGGACCAGCAAGAAGCAGTGAAACTGATGATTGATACAACTAATGGTTTGGCAGGCTCCAGGTATAGGTGGGGTACCTGACTAAGCAAAGAATCAGATGCTTACTTGCAGGCAAAAACTAAATTCAGTGCCTGACTTTTTGAAATTCTTAGGGCCTGTTCAGGAAAAAAAAAAAAAAGTAATCTTAAAAAGGGTACCAAATATTAACAATATAGTACAATAAAATGCAAATGTAAATTATAAATAAGAATAAATGCTATACACAGGCAGAGGACTAGACTGGGAGAACAGAGAATGTATCCAGGTGGCTAGATAGGATTGCTGTAAGGTTACTCTTCATCTCATAGATGAATCAGAATATTTCTGAGTATAGAAAGAAGGCAAACAATGGCCTTAATGAGAGGGAGTGTATGAAAGTCAAAAACATGCGAGTCTTAGACACCCACTTGATGATTCAATCCAGCATTCTGAGCTCTCTAAAGCTTGAAAGCAGAGATGTTGGAAGCCATTAGAGAATGCTGTGAAAACCAATATATGAAGCAACTTCAGATGTTCACTGATGACAGCATCTGAGCAACAGAGATCTCCACCCAAATAATATATTCAAATTTTACATCACGGGGCTGGATGAAATGAGGAGGAAGCTGAAAGCTGAATGCTAATGATCCCAGTACTTTTGTATGTATAGAGGTCCATAATTCCAATGAACTTTGGGAAATCATTAAGAAAGTGTCTATTAAATTATAATATCCTAGGCATCACAGGCAACCTGGGACTAAACAGTGAGGAAAATGGATGGAGCAAAGAAAGAAGTGGAAATCTGAATGAATAAGGTACCAGAATTTGGTGCCTAAAGGCATCTGATTCTCAGTATGTCAGGGAAGCAATAAGGTTGAGAGCAAATCCTATTGAAACCTAGATTATTGCTTTTGCCACTGAGCTCATGTCCCAATAGGGCCTTCTGACTGAATCAAACTCTGATGTGAGGTGTTCTAATTGTGATTGCTGGGACAGCAGGAAATTGTGAGCCTAGTGGCATAGTAATATTTAAGTTATGCCACTGAAGAGAGAGAACATGCAAAGCAGGGTAGATCATAGAAAAGGACAAGAAATGACAAAGTCATGGGTTACTTGGGGGTCAAAGAGGAGGGAAGTTGCTGGTAGAAATAGGGGTAACATGCTTTGGAGGAAAGGAGGGTGAATTCTTGTTTTTCGTTTTGTTTTGTTTGTTTAATATATACTTCTCCACTCTGTTAGGCTTGTTGTGACCTGAGCTATCTCAGTTTAAACCAGAGTGACTTTTTGGCTTCAGTTTAGTTTTAGTAAATGTACACTGATATAGCAGAGAATAAAAGCTGGCACTCCAGGAAAACTCAAATCAAAATCCATTTCCCACAGAAGTCAAAACATGCTTCCCTCCTCTCTCTCTCCATTTTTTTAAATGAGAAATGCATTTGCGTATTAGAAAGAAATATTAGAAAGAAATATATTTATTAGAAAGGCATTCAGAAAAGTAACATTTGGTAATACAAAGTGAAACAAGTGAATCCTATCTTATTTTAGACTTCAGCCTTACTGTTTTCGTTTGTCTCTCTCATTCTGGGTTCTCCCTGCCAAAAAATCCATTGCAATACATTTAGGACCCTGCAGAGGCTAAGATAYGTGCTTGCGACATTCCATCTTAATCAAATATTTAAAAACCATCCTCCCTTCTACTTCAGAATGCTAAAATCTCAGCTGAACTACGTGGAAATTAGGTGAGCCAAAGCAGAGGAAGAAGCTACAAGCCTTTCCTAAGAAAAGGAGGAATTTTTTTTTCCTACATGGGCAAATACAGACTCTCCTTATTTCCTTCTGGAAGCAAAACTGGTAGGATCCACAAGCAAATTCATCATAAGTAGAGAATGATGCAGAAAGTACCTATTCGCAGAATCACTAAGAGTGGCCTCGCGATGATGTCAGCCGCACATGTGGGTGCACCCCATCAGGGCCCATGGAATTCTGTATGTCCAGTTTGTTTAAATGTTCCCCGATCTGATCGTCCACCACCGAGGGTGTCTTCCTTGCTCCAGAGTTTCCCACTGTTTTTGGTACCTCAGACCTGAAGGCAAATCTTACCAGCAAAGACCAAGTTGAAGAAGGCATTAAGTACCTCAGCCTTTTCTGTTTTCTTCCAGTTGTCTGACAAAGGCCTCATCTACTTCTTCTTCCTGATCAGGAAGACACCCAGCACCATGTCATCCATGTTGATCTACCTTCTAATCCGCACCCATAAGCTCTCAACTGGCTCATCATCCATCCCTAGGCAGAGCTCCATGTATTCCCACTACTCTCTCATATAAAGGGCAACTTCACCCTCCTTGCTGTTCCAACCTGTCCTTCCCAAAGAGCCTGTATCCAGCCATTGTAGTGCTCCAGTCATGTGAGCTATCCYACCACATCTGTGTGATCCTAATAGAACATAGCCCTGAAAGTGCATGCAGGCTTCTAATTCCTCCAGTTTGTTTCCCATGCTGTGTGTGTTGGCACACAGGCACTTCAGAGAGGCACCTGGTTGTGCCAATTTCCAAAACAAATGGTACAAGAGCTTCCCCCGTCATGCCATTCTCTGGGCACTTCCTTATTTATGTACATATGCTTGGGGTGGGCCCTCTTCAGCCCTGTTTCTTTGGTTTCAAAAGGTCTCTCTTGTCCACCTCACCCTGCACCCTTTGCTCACCACCCCAGACCACCACTTCCTCACTTGATTGTGGATTGTCATCTTCCTGACCCATCATTGCTAGTTTAAAGCTCTCCTCGCCAGCTTAGCCAGCCTGCTGGCAAAGATGCTTTTGCCTCACTTAGTCAGGTGGATCCCATCTCTTCTTAACAGTGCTTGATCCTCAAAAAGGATCCCACTGCAGCCTTTCTTTTCAACCTGCAGTTACCGTTCCTTCCCCAAGGGAGGACATAATAGAGCTGTTGCAGAAAATGCGTGAAAGACAACTCAGCCCATTACATATGCAGAGAAGTCTGCAAGGGGAGCAGGCTGACCACATCAACAGTCCACCCAGGTTACATCAGAATATCTCACAGGGTTTATCCAATATAGACCACACTGTCTTAAATATATCTTTCTCATTAACTATGGCAAAGCCTCAGTTCCAAAAACAATGTCCAAGATAAATTTTAGAAGTCCTTTCATATTTTTCAGTATTGTTTATCAGAGCTGCTCAGAAATTGTTAGAAGACCTAAACTTGTACAGCAGCAGCATAAGAGGAGCTAGCATGATATGGTAGAATAACTACAATGAAGAAAACTTTTTCCACATTAACTATTCCAGCTGATGAAAAGGAAAGCAATAGTTGTCAGAAGAATGACAGAAATCACCACCAATGTACTCAAGCAATTTATTGTAATTAAAAAAAAAATCACATTTTTCCAGGGCAGAACTTTATAGCATGCATAAGCAAAGATGCATGTTTATAGTGCTCCTTTTCCTCTCTCATTATAGTGCACACCCTTCTGCCTGAGAACAAAGATCTCTGTAAGGTAAGAGTCACAACAGGTGGTAAACACTTCAACATTTAAGGGCTTGTTTAGATGGTAAATGGAACCAATCCAATTAAATCAGTTGTAAATCACACCCTTAGCGTTTCAGCAGTAGTTAGTGTGTGAGACAGATTTTAGAGCCATTTCGGTATAGCTTAATGTGATTTCTTTTATCAGCTTGAATTACATCAAAACCATGGTCTGCACACAGACCTTAATCAAAATATTATGAATTAGAATGCAGTTATTTCCTTTGGTTCTAGTTACCATGTAGACTAATCCTAAGACTTTATAAACATATGCATACGCACACAGAACACTCACCGGTTCAGTGGGAAGACAGATTACAAATTACTCAGTGCTGCCAATTAGTGAACAAGCAGAAAAAAAAAAATCTACAAATAGAAGTAAAGCAGAATGCTTCACAAAATGTACGCCATTTCTTTTACTTGATAAATGTCATAAAACTGATACCATATAGCAATAGACAACTCTTACAAGAGAACCAGTGAACATCCTGTAATACTATATTTTGGAAAATATATAAGAATATATAACATATATGAAAGAAATTCTCATCATAGCACTTTGTTAAATATTTAGCAAAGATTTTCAGAAGAGATATGTGTTAACTTGAGATACATATCAGCAAATGGCAAATTAGTGAGTTTTTATGCTAATATATTGACACGAGAGCTTAAGAATACTGCAAACAAGTTTCTGCAGGACTCTAAAACAAAATCAGTGCTACCACAGACACAGCTCTCTGTTATGTTTTCCTCTGGCATTTCTGTGATTGTGTTAACCAGTGCAAATGTGCAAGCACAAGCAAATTTTTAACCCTACATATTCTACAGAAAGCAAGTTTTCACATAACTTCCTGTGAGGATTCAATAGAAAATTTCAACCCGCTATGCTCATTCAAGCAGGGAATAAAAACTGCCACGTGACCCATAATAAACAGGCAGCACGGCTTGAATTTCCAATATTGAACACCTCCACAAACCACAGAGTAATTTACAACACGTCACTCAACTGCAAAGACTTTTGAGGAAACTGCAGCTAACTGGGAGGTGTTGCATAAAGAGACATACAGGCAAGATTCAAATAAACAATTGATTCAGCTTTAATACATATATAGCTAATGTGGCATTTAGATTACTTTCAGTCTCCTGTCAGCAAGCTGGATTAATTTCCATAGAGCATGTACAGCCTGTGGTGTGGCATGGAGGAACTTTCAGTATTTGGGAATCCTATGCAATGCTCTGCATGGGAGTACTGCCAGTAAACAAATACAACTTTGCAAAGTTAGCATCACTGGCCTCCTCTTAGACTCTAATCCTCGAGATACAAAATACTACAGTCACAGTCAAGATGACTGCAGGTAGAGGCCGTATCTACTCTAGTCCCAGGGATTAAACATGAATGTCTGGATGAGTTTTTGCCATCCCATAATGATCTTGTATTGCTGGATGCTGGCTCAGCATCAAAAGACAACATGGAAAGGGACATGATTGCTCTCTGCAAATATACTGAGGAGGAAGTATAAGAGGTGAGGAAAGAAGAATGTAAAGACAGTGTTGGCACAGGAACAAGCAGGAGCTGGCAAGGAGTATGTTTAGATATTAGAAAAAAAGGTCACAAACATTAGAAAAAATTTGATTCTGAGGCAGATTTCCCATGAAAGTACAAGGGAAAAATCCTTTCCTCATTTTTAACATGAAACTTCATCAGTTGATACTAAGAGTGACACAATGCAGCTGCTTGTGACAGGAGGGGACAGCCCTGGGAAGGTCCCTCTACTCCCACCTGAACTTTTATGTATACATAAACAGACAGACATAGATACAGGTATGTTACATATAACAAAGTGAGCCTCAAAAGAATAAGATCACAAAGACAAATTTATTTTTCTCATGCGAAAAAAAAATACCCAATGAGTACCTGACATAAGTAACTGCATTATAACATTGGCCATTGCTTTTTCAAAACATTGGCATGCTGTTGTCATGCAGCTATTATGATGAAATCACACTGTGAAGCAAGAAGCCTTCCTGCAAACTAGGATGGGAAGCACAGAATCGGCTGCAGTTTTCTCACTGCAGGGGTTTTCTCTAAAGAAAAAAAAATCTGATCATCAGTTTTGCACGCACTAAGAAAAATTCAGTTTGCAAACAATGAACATCCTTTGTGTTCAGCGTTGGCAAAGCGATTGATTCTAGTTTGAGATTGGACTTGTGCCACTGCAAAAGCAGTTCATCTTTTCTGTTCTGAAAAGTACTGTAATGAAGAGCTTCAACAGAGGGGATTTTTATCATTAGACTCAGGCTATGATTTCTTTCAATTTCTCTCACTTCACAAAACAAAATGTATGGAATCCATCATTCCAGCATACTGAGAAATAAAGTAACTCTAAGATATTGCAGAAAATTTTAGGACTTATTATAGGAAAAACAAATAACTTCCAATATTCTGTTATCTCCCTACTTAACGGGATTTTCCCTTTCTCCACCAACATCCAGGAACACTTTATGAGGATACAGCTTCCCATTGCATGAATACAAATGTTGATGCACAAATTTGACTCTCTTAAAAAAATCTTTTTTTTTTTTTTGACACAGAAGTAAAGATTCAATGAATACTTCTTCCAACAGGTCTCAGTGTACATGCTTGGTGGAATAACARCAACAACAACAAAGAACCCCACATTGTTAGACAAGAAAGAGGGACACAAATGGAAAACATACTTTGCGTGCAAGAGTGCTTTTCCTTTGAACCCTTATGTGTTCAGGTGCTCACAATCTCTCTCAGACAAGTAACCTTTGTATGCCCAAGCAAGTTGGATGAGTCCACTTGGAAAAATCTGAAATTTAAATGGCATTTTTGTGACTAAGAATGAGAAATTCACAAAAAAACAGGGACCTGTCTACTGGTTTCTGAGCCCAAAAGCTTGTATCATTTTTCCCAGCTGTGTCAGTGGGTCCAATAAATGATTTTACTTCTCCCTGCAAACCTTGCATCTCTCATATCCCTCAGACCATCAGGACTAGAACAACCCCACTGCATTAAAAAAGACTCACAGCCTTAAAACTTGACAGACGTTTCTTTTTAACACCTTTTTATACAAAAGCAATAACAGCAAGTAGTAAAACCAACACTGCCGCACAGCGTGGTGTAGGAAGGAAGTGCTATAAACCCTATCGCAATTATTTCAGTGAAAGACAARGCCATCATTAGTGCTGTATTGATCAATCTCCCTCTCCCACCTCCACTGTTTGGAAATTCATTCACATTATTATTGCTGTTCCAGACAGTATTATTATAACAGACCCGCATTATACAATAAGAGGCTTTGGTATAATTGACATCTGAAGCACCAGGGAGCTTGAATGTTTGCTACTGGTTAGAATGTGGTCTCCAGAGGGAGACTTTCCTTCTCACAAAAGGGGCTATCACATAATCATTGCAGTGTAAATCAAATCCTCAGTGACTGCTGTTTTTTCATTACTTGGCTGTGACCTGGAACTAAATCTTTGCAACACTGTACTGCTGATTATCTGCCTCTGGAACCCAAAACAATACACTGCAATGATGAACCCATACCTACAAATGAGGTAAAGCAAATGACCTACCTGGGTTAAAACAACAGGAGTTTGTTTACTTTTTAGCCTTGTTAAAGAGGAAATTGAAAATATAATCCCACTGTTTGGCCCTAGGTGCTGTGGAAAACTTCTGACTTCCACGCACAGCTGGGCACATGCCAGACACAGGAAGCACAGATAAATTTAAGCCATCCTTTCTCCCCATCCCCCAACCAAATTAAGCTTTTGCCAGAGGTGGTTGTTAAAAGACCCACATGTTGCACATTAAAGGCCATGTCAAAATAAAAGAGAGCAATTTGCATAGGGTTCCTGCTACAAGAGCAAGAAGCACAGTGAGAAAGGCTAGGAATGCCTGGGACCTCAGTGGGGCAGGAGGCTGAACACTGGAGCCGGAGGTAGGCAAGTACGCAGGCAGTCCAACTGAACACTGTCCCCCACTTGAGGTTATGCACTGAACAAAGCGCATGAGCTAAATCAGGCCACAGCCCCCAAACAACACATTAGAGAGACCAATTTTAATTGCTAGGGCCAGCTCTCACTAGTACTAATGGAAATGATTTATAAGGGGAAATGGAGCCCATAGCATTGCCCCCTGTATYTGCCATGACATGGGGAAATTCTGACACATGCCTCCAAATCAATGTAACCAAGTTCATGTTTTGTGTTAGCAAATCTAAGGAGGAAATCCACCCACACGCCTTTTGCATTGCTTTGCAAGCAGAAAGGCCTTCAGACCAATCATTTAAATAGTGATTCCTCTCTCACAACAGGCTCCTTGGGTTACTGTCAGCTCCCCACCTTGCCTGTACCAGCTGTGTGAGGCACAGCCAGAGAGTCATACACGGCTTCATTCCCTGTTGCTCTCGTGGCTTCAGGGAAATGCTACAAGCTGGTGCAAGTCACATCTGCTTATTTTTAAGCCAGGACCTGAAACAGCTCTGCCCAACACCTGAACAGAACAGAAGGGGAGAGGGAAGGAGAGGGCAAGGGGGAAGGCTGAGCAAACAACCACGGTTATCTTACTGGCAGCCAAACCCCTGCCCCAGGGAAGGGTAGATTTTCCCAGGACGCTCAAGGGAGTGTGAGCTCCTTTGCCCTCTTGCCAGCCCCTCCCAGACAGGCACACACTCATGAGTTCATGTGGCAGGAAAGATATCACACTACTGCATCCACTACTTCTGGAAAAAAAAACTACCTCCACCCTTCCTTCAGCTGAGCAGAAATGAAGCAATCCTGCAGCACAGACCAGTGTCTCTCTCCCCCATGCCAAACTGGATTCGAAGTCTGGTGCCATGCTCCGCTAGCCTCCAGAGAGAAAGAGGGAAGGAGAGGAATGGATGTTCCATGAATATGTTCAAACTATGACCTGGGAGTTTTATTCAAAAACACAGTGATTTTCTGATAACCAGCAGCAGCTGAATATTTTAACACCCTTTCAAGAAGAAATCTTAGAATGTGTTCGGCTGAGAGGTGAATTCAATCCTGTCAAATATTTACATTTTAAAACCACGAAAATTACAATAACAGGTCATCTAAAGCAGGGGAAACAGAGGCCACCCTAACCAGAGACTAGCACAGTTACCTGCTGCAACCGACAAGGACATACGGAAGGGAAGACCTAGGACGGTATGAGAAGAACAAGTCTCAGCCCAGCCATGGCATGTTGTATGCCTTCACCTAGCAGCTTGCAGCTGCTTGACTTTGATTTACTGGGCTGGGGCGGGAGTGGAGGCGGAAGGAGGAACTAACTTCTTTATCAGGTATTGAATGTGTATCCTTATAGTCAAATGAAAACCCTGGTGCTCTGAGCAGCAAGTCAGGGAAAGGCAGGAGGGGGCTGTTTGCCATCCTGCAGGGGATGGATGTCTCTGATGAAACAGGCAGGGAAGCAAGAGGTGCCAGAGGAGAGGCCAAACCCAGAAGACACAGGACAAGTTTGCCACTTGGATGCAAGGAGAGCACACAGATCTAATATGGCCCATGAGCTAGCACTGACCTAACTCATTCTGTGCTTAGGAAGGAGAATAGGGGAGGTGACTAATGGAATTCACTTAGGAAGAGGTTAGAGACTGAAAGACCTTGCTGCCACAGGGAAGGTGCTGGGCTAGTTTTGCCAACCACAGGCTGATGTCACTTGGCTCCTTCCAACAACGGTGGAAGATACGGGCATCCACCCAACCTAGAAGATGATCTAGCAGTTCCCCCAGACCAAGACAACAGAGCCAACATTTGTTTTCAATATTCAGGAAAGCCAAGCAAATAAATCTTAGCACTTAGTACTAAAACAAAACAAAAGAAGTCACGGCCCTGAAACCTCGGTGGTGTTCTCGTGCAATTATTTCAAACAAGTGCCCATCTTACCCTCCTGTATTTGTACTTGGCAGGGTGAGGTGAACTCTTCTGCTGACTGTGATGTTGGCTTAAGAGCTCTGCTTAGGACACCATCATAATTCTTGTCTTTCTTTTTTGCTAATGGTTGCATACCTTTGATTAAAACCTGCATGGTGCATTAAAGGCTAAAACAGATGATGAATGCTACGTAGTACTTTGTGTTAGATCAGAGTTGATTAGAATTTCTGATGATCTAGCAGCTAGAAGAGGAAACTGCATGAGCAGTGAAAATACTCAGCTGTTACTATTGTAGGAGGCAGTGGCTTTTGTTTGATACAAAATACAAAACAGTAACTAAATGGACACTATACTCTCTTGGTCATTGAATGGTTTTAGATCACAAAAGAGCTCTGTAAAGAAACACTCGTGAATTAATCAATCCAAATATTTGTAAGACCTCTTGCTTACTTTCAAGTGGGCAGCCCTCCCCCACCAACATCACAGTTTCAGAGCTGGATGCTAGTTAGTTTGTTTTTCATCCTTGCAAATATAACAGTGGAGCACTTTAAACAAATAAGCAAATAACAAAGCAGTGTGGTGAAAGGTAAGGTTGTCTAACCCAAGTGCATATCATATTAGCATCCAGATACATTTAGCAAGCACTGCCAGCACACCAGTTAAGCAAAACACTTGCTGCTTTCATTGAAAMGGTTTTGTTAAACAGGACAGACAAGTTGCAGAGGAAGAAGCCACCTGATTAAATGTAGTAGTGGCAGAAAGCTGGAAGGATGAGCAGACCAAACTTGCAGTAGAGGGAGGTTCACTTTCTAAGGTCATACAGAATTTGGTAAGAGAGTGCACAGAATGGGTGCATTTAAGGGGAACAGAGGGAAAGAGCTGGAGATGATGACTGAGGAGAGATGGAGGGAGAAAAAAAGCACTATTTTTAAGGTGCTGCCTACAAACAACAAGAGTGGATTACATGTGGGTTTTGGTGGCCTAATAACTTAAACAAAGAACATCAGCATTTTTAAATGTAGCTTTTAAATAACCCTTCCTCCATAAAGCAATTTTCTTAAAATAATCCTTCTGCCTATCTATTATACAAAACCCCATTGACTTCAGTGGAATTCTCTGTAGGCAAATAACAGGCAGTTGATACAGCTATTTTGCCAGATTGGACACAAGTTATTAGCTCACTATTTGTAAAATAGCTGCTAAATATGATCAGTGGCCTTTCTAGCCCTATTAAATTTTAGTAACTATCTTGACCTTTCTGACACAGCAGCACACTGATATTACAATGGTTTCTTTTGCAGTTAATGACCTACATATGCGTTTTTAAGCTAGATCACTGCACTCAGATCAATGGAGGGCTCAGATTACAGAGGGAAGCTGAAGAGAAGTTAAATCCAGGACATTCCTACTTCCACTGCAGTTTTAGAGCACAGTCAGATAGATGCAGGAATACATCATACTGAAGAAGCACCCATACTTTCAGATTTACAGGGCCAGCTATTCTAGTATCCAAGTGATAGTTACCTTTAAAAACATAGCTATATGTATGTAAGCCTGAAATAAGCCACAAAAGCTTACCTTTTGAGTTAAGAAGGGAGAGCTGGGCAGAAAGTACACTTTAGGAAGCACAGCAGTAGCAGGGAAAAGCCTCAGATGCCATGGAAAATATAACACCTCTAGCTAGCATCATACAAAATAGCACATCTACAACTGCAAGAAAGCTGTAGCTTGCTTTTGCTCCAGGTTTCTCCAGGATGTGGGGTCCAGAGATCCGAACTCAGCACACCTTCCTGGACAAACACCCTGCTCACCACACAAACAGCTACAAACCCTTTCTCAAGCAAGCTCTGCCATGGGAATCCCATATGGAGGATGCTGATCTCCTTGGGTCAGTGCCTCTCTCCTTGAGTACTTCACTCATCACTAAACTTAGGCAGCTGCTTGCTTGGATGATTTGCTCAAGTCCCTAGTTCTGAGGCAAGAAACTTCCCTTGTGCATCACATGAAGACCTGGAGTGCCCAAGGCAAGAGGAAGCCATTGCAACATCTGCACATCTTAAGTCATCATTCAGCATGTTGCAGCATATCCTGTCAGGCTTGGGCCAGTGTTACCTGGGAGATCTCCAGACAGAGTCAGAGTCATCACTGTTATCCAGACATGTTTCTCCTAAGTAGACAGAGAAAAGACACAGCTGCATTTCTAGCTTCCAAGCAGACCTAGTGTTGTCTCCAAACACATATCCTTTTTTCAGTTTCTGCTAGTCTCGACTCTAATGGAGCAGATTACTTATATAAGGTGCATAAGTGGAAAGGAAAGTCTTAAAAGAAGGAAAAAAATAATCAAAGAACTGTAAACTACATCACAGACATCACTGACAGCTTCAAACAAACAAGTACAACAAGTCAAAGAAGTAACTAAATAATCTCATCTGTTATGGAGATAATGGGTTTTGAGTCCCCAAAACTGTATCAAATTCTGCATGTATTTGCACTGTCTTGTGATTAAGTATTCTTTCCCCTTAACGTTTGAAAGGGAACACACTCCAAAGGCACACTAGCTAGATTACATGGACACAAGTTTCACAACCTTGAGAGCATCCTACTTTGATCTCAGAAGCTGATTGTTGGAGCCCCCACAGAGCAAAAAGATAGCACAGGAGGGTCTTTTAACTGATATGCACATAAGGAAAAACTTATGAGATTTCTGTGAAATTGCTTTGGTTTAGAATTTTTCTCAAGTGTTTCATTTCAACTATAAATAGAAAATAGAATCTCATGACAAAGATGTAGTTGACACAGTGTGCAATTTATCATCTGCGAGCACATTTCAGAGTACTTGTCTCAAAGCTGACATGCTGTGTGGACTGTGGAATATGACTATTTTAATATATTCCATGACAAATGCAAGACAAAAGTAGCTGGGATGCAAACAATCCACAAAGAAAATTCTCCACTGACTCTCCTGATCTAGACTTTGTGATAACTGATAACTTTGTGGAGCCAAAACTGTCTCAGCATAATTGGAAAAAGTGTTGCTTCTCTGGCTCACTTCCTACCATGTTTTTGCCATGACTTGTAAAGACCTATTCCTGGAAGTGCAGTGTTAAATATACTTGACATCTTCCCTAGCTATAAAAACACCACAGACATGGAAATGATCATTAACATATATGTAGACAGGCACTGAAGTCAACGAACTAACATAAATAAAAATGAAAGCATTTGATTCCAAGGYTGTCACTCCCTTTCACAGGATCTCTCTCCTGGGATCCATTTCTAGCAAGAATGAAGCACAATGCTTTATAGTAGGTCATTTATGCTAAAACATTCATATTCTTCCACATCTTAGACAGCAGACCCATGGGTGTAAATCTAGGTTTACTCTGCTAATACCAGCATGGCTGAAAACAGAAGCTGATCTCATCTGCTAATATCCAATATAACATGTCAAGGACTGTCAGTGATTTAAGGCTACAGCACTTGGGAGGTGAGGTCCCCAACCTCAGAGAGCAGGTTGCTTACGTAAGTAGGGTCTATTATAGGAAAGGGCTCTAACTTCAACCCACTTGTATTTTGGCTTCAGTGACTATATGGTACTGAATGCACTTGCATTTCCTCTGAGAATTTTTTTTTCTTGTATGTGCTCTAAGAGGCTGCAATGTGCTACAAGGGCAGACTCATAGCTTTAACATAGATTAATGGTCAAGCAGTTTAAAGGCTCTTCCCTTGCTCTGAGCCACTTTCCAGCTCTATTTGCACAGGTATAAATCCAGAGTGATGAGCCTGGCTCCGCCAGAAGTCTCTGGATTTACATTGGGATAACTGATAGCAGGCCTTGGCCCATTGTTTTTATTTTGCAACTTTCATCATAAACTCGAGCAACAGCAAACAACAGTTCTTATGAAATAGAGCCTTGACCAATATTTGTCCAGTTTTCCTCTGCTTCCCCCTGTAGTATACATTCTTGTCTCACTTCAATCTATGATTGTGAACAGTTTCCCATGCGGGTTGTCAGCAGATTTTTTTACACAAGCAGCACATACTCCTGCAACTGGGAACAGGAACAGCCTTATACTCTAGTGGACCAGCCACCAGAGGGCAATGAAACACACCAACTGTGCCAGCATCTTATATCCAGAGATTTCTGGCCCTGATTCTGGGAGGTGAATAGGTGCTGCCATTTGTTAGCCATAAACACACTTTGCACCTGCCATGAGGAGGCCCAGATCCACTTTGTAAGAACGGATCTGGTCTGTATTCCCCATGCAGCATCACAAGATGAGAGTCAAACTGTGCAATTTTCCCTTCTTACACTGGTCAAACTTTGCAAAGTTAACAGCTTTCAGAGTTGTAACAGACAAAAATTTACTGGTGACCCCATGGTCTGAGGCAAGTACTTCCACTGGAGAAACCTGACAGAGATTGTCAAAAAAAGCAGTGGGCCTCGCTCTCATCTGCTCATCTGCTCTCCATACAGCTCAGGCAACGGGGAGATCTAAGTTCTGGTAGAGTGCCATCAGCCTGGAGATTGCTCATCCAGGTAAATTTGATATCACTTGAGGGGAAATTATGACGTTCTTTAGGCACCTGATGTCATTGGGTGGCTTTCACTCTTCTGTGCCTATTAATTGCAAATGCTGCTTTTGAAAACCAGTCACAGGCTAAAAATTGGTTGCACTTTTTTCGGGGTTAGAAGTGTTGCGCAGAGATATATGTAATATATCTCTGGTTTCAAGTCACCTTTCAACCACTTATAACTGCGAGGAGTGATAGATGGTCATTTATTAACAACAGATCAAAACCGGATCTTGCATTTGTGGGCAACTAGGACCTGTGACCTAGGAACGAATTTTCTAATGACATCTTTTAATCATCTTCTTTAGGCCACAGAAACTATTACCTGAGATTTTAAGTACCAGATATGGGATTTGGGTGCCCAAGGTAAAACCTGAGTGGCCTAATCCAGAATCTAGTTACTTCCATTTATAAGATGAAAGCGCTCTGAATCAGCTGCCTGTTTTGACAGTCCATATGCTCCAAGGGTTTCTCCATATGTTTTAAAAGATGTGCATAGTTGTGGCCTTATATAAGAACATATACGTGTCCTATGCATACATCTATTACCTACATATAGCTGGCTTACAGTTGTTCAGCTCTGTTGGTCACGGCTCTGGGTTATACTAGTAGAAGCTCAGGATCATGCCCGCAGCATCCAATTGTTGACAAAGTCCTCTCTTTTCCTTGCCACAATTCGAGGGTCTGATCAGGAAAGGTGTTGAGGTCCATAGGAGCCAAGGTGATTTCACAGCTTCACAGAATCAGGATCTTAATTGCCTTAATTTCATTAAGACAAAGCCAAGGAATAAAGGCAAAAATTGTTCATAAGTAGTCAGAGTTTTAAAAAGCAAGCATGCTTTCTGCTAGAGAGTACCAACCAGTGAGACTTTTGTCTTTCAGGGATGAATGAAAGGATTAAATTAACTTTCAATACTACTACCGGCATTAGACATTTGATAACTCAAAGATATCAATGGTGGATACCATGGTGAATACCATGGTGGAGTTTGCATGCTTACCATTGAAAGAGCACCAATGCAACAGATGCGAAAATAAACTGAAGAGATCAAAAAGGTCTGTGAATGCTTTCGTCTTAATAGAGGGGCTAGGATAACATTTCTGTAAAAAGAAGGGAAGTGGCTGGGATTCCTTAAAAAGATGAAAAGATGTAAGAAGTGGGGTGGGAGGGGGAAGAGAGAAAAACTGAACATGGGATTTGAAACAACTTTCTGTAAATGTTGCTTTAACTATTAATTGGAGAGTAAATAGCATATTAAATTCTTATGGAATATGTGCATGAAAAGCAGTAGCACAAGTTAGATCTGCCCCGTGTGGATGTTATTTATGAAGCAGCCTCCTTGGAAATGTTCCTCAGACTTTTGACAAATGAACTTTCTGTAGGTTGTGTGTTTGAACATGGAATTCCTATTGTTTCCATCTGCCTTTGGCTTGTACAGTTCCTTGGGGGCTTAATACAGAGACAGACATTTAGTGGAAAGAAGGGTTTATTGAGTGGCAAAAGCACATTCTACTTCGCTAGGAGAAAAGAAAAACAAAAACAACAGCAAAAAACCCCCCCAACCAACCACTAGTTTCTACAGAAATGAAACCATCACAGAAGAAAAATGCTTTTAAAAAAAGAGCATACATTTTTCATGGAGTGGGCCTAAAGCACTTATTTATATTTCATCTCTGTATGACACAGTTTCGCTCATCTAATTCCATTTAGAACATTACAATTTTTGTTTCAAATGTCTCTGTGCTGTAACGTATTCTCTGAAGTGCCCTGGAGCTGCTGGTATTGTGAATGTTATCTAAATGACTCATTCAAATTTTTAAGGACAACTCAGCTAAGAAATACTTTATTCTGGTTTCCAATTATTTTTATTTTAAAGTTTTTGTTTGGGGTGCAAAGAAGAAAGATGGAGAAAAACAGATAGCATTGGAATGAAGTTGCACAATTGCTGCTGTTTTCTACCTTATGCTATGAAGACAAATGTGTGCAAGTGGCACGGTTTCTCCTGATATGCACAGGGTGAATCTTGATTGCTTACGGCATTCCTGCAAAGGCCATTTCATGAAAAACACAAATGTATCTCTCTCTGACCAGGAAGTGAAAGGCAACTATCAAACACTGCTGCTTCTATGACGTCTGTTTCTATTGTGCTGCTGCATGTTCTATAAATAGCAGAACTTAAACTTAGCATTTTATACACACACATTATCTTTGCACACCTGCATATACCTGTATGGTGAAATTCTAGCTCCAGTGAAACGAAATTTTCTCATAATGCCAATTATAGTATATCATTATACACACAAACATTCACAAACACTTGCCTGCATATACAGCAGGTCAGGCTCTGTGTCATTTACATCACGGGGCCTCTGAATTAGGAAAGTCTATGTTTCAAAGACAGGCTCTGTTATTTGTCTGAAGTAGACAGACTTAAGCACCAACTTGTATGCTTTTCTAAAACAGAATTTAAACTCAGGAATAACTCACTGACTTCACTGATGTTGAAAAATCACAGTAGAAATGATAGTCCTACAGTAGTTGCATACTGCATAAAAGGAATCCATTTGCTAACTGGCTACTTTAACTACGACAAGAGCATATTCTAAATGAATTATCTTTTCTTTCACACTGGTTGTTTCTGCACAGAGCCAGAAAGTTAATCAAAGGGGACATCCTTTCAGACAATACAGACTCCTAGCTGAGATCGGTCTATATAACTGCATGTTTTTACGCAGAGAAATGCACAGTCTGGAGGATATTGGTCAATTGGTTCCTACAAACAAACTGGTGCAAGATTCTCTGGAGAAACTAAGCTTTTCTCAGGCTGCCAGGACAAGCCTTCTGAAGGAGTCAGGCTATTTTTCAGAACAGAAGAGCATCCTTTCCCAAATAACCACCCCAGCCCTAACCAATCAGACAGTACATAAAGAAATATCATTCCCTAAAAATTAAGGCCAAAAAGGATACCAGATCCACCTACTGTATACTCACAGACCATTAAGTTTAACCAAAATTTCCTAATTGATGCCCAAAGACTTTAGTGAGGGTAAAGCACCTCTGTACTTAGGAAACTAAACTATCTCCCTCAGACACAGATCAGCAAGACCCAAGGAAGCCCTGCAATAGCAAGGAATTAATCATATGAGATGTACACAAATGATCCTAGCAGATGAACCACACCTCATGCTACACGAGGTGAAAGATTCACAGAGCCTGCCAGTCTGACCCAGGGAAAATTCTCTCCCAATTCAATTACAGCAATCTGTAATCACTCTCCGTACCACCTACGAACAGATCTCCTGCTGTGACCAGTCTCAAATGCTGCAGGGGAAAGCAAGAAATAATGATAAAAAGAAGAACATGAAGAATTCTTTGTTCATAGAGAAGGGGAGGAGAGGAAAAGAAATCTGTCCTGACCTCTTTCAGACAACTCACTGAAAAATTGAGCCATGATATTTAGGTCTAGTAATAGTCTTAATATTAACTGTCTTAATGTGGAGATGCAGGGTATAAGCTTTGGACKGCAATGCTTTCCCCTGATAGAAAGGTGTAGGCAAAAGACCAGCGTTACAGGGCCACAGCTGTTCAGTCCAGGCTTATCTTAAAGGCTTCGTTCAAGCAGTCACAGCTCTCTATCTCTTCCCCCAAGGGGCACTCCAACGTTTAATAGGCCTCACAGGCAGAAAGCAGCCTCTTATTTCAAGACGGAATGGCTGAACTTCAGCTTCTGTCAGCCAGGTGGAAAAGCCTCTGCTATCAGGTATCTTCTTCACAGCAGCCTCTCAGTCTGCTCTTAAATTATTTGAATACTCTGAATTCTTTAAGCTACTCATCCCAACACTTGTTTTCCAATATTTAGCTCATTTTATAGCCCTCCTTGGGCAGAACTGGACACAACATCCTAGGAGGGGGCTTGCAGACACTAAGTGCTTCTCTTTTTCATAACTCATGGATCGTATCAGCTCTTTTTTGCCAAAGCACAGCAGCAAAAACTCAAGTTAAAGCAATTATCTATGATAACACCTAGGTCTTTCTGCAAGTCACTGCTTTCCAAGATGTGAATCAACTCCCTTCTTAGTTCCAATGTACACTAGCTGGGGGTTGGCTGTTTTAAAACCTGCTGCTTTATTGGAATGGAAATACTAAACTAGGTGATCATGCTAACTTTTACCTGGCCTTATTGTTTACTTCTTTAGCAATTTTGCATCGGACTTTACCAGCAAATGTTATATTTCACAGACTAGATCACTGATTAAGATTTGCCTGCCCTTCCCTCCTGGAGCATGGAGAACAAATCTACAAATAGTAAAAGTATCTGAAGAAGTCTGAATGAATTATGGGGCAGGGGGAGAATGATGCCTATAGAGCTGAATTGGAAGCAGAGAAAGATTACAGAATGAGTATTTTAGGCAGTGGGTAAGCTATAAAACTGGAGAATTTTTTTTGCTCATACAGGAAAAAAAGAGCAGAGGAGAGATTTTGCTCAAGGGATGTCAACTGCGCTGCTGATCGAGGTGGAAAATCTGTGAAGGAGCCCCTTGTTAGAACTGCTGGCAGTGTATCATCCAGCACTGTACATGCTTTCTATGCACCAGGCAGGGATTTTTCATTTCATATATCATTCAGAATTTGCTGTAACCCTTCCAAAAGTCACATTACATTGTCAGACACTCCCATTAACACAAAGATCTTCACTTCATGCAGAAAGTGGCTGTTCTGGAAGACTGGGGTAGGAAGCAGGCACTACAGGTGGCCTTTTTGCATGGATGTGCTCCAGCGACATGCTTGCCCAGGGGAGCAGTGCTTCCACTGCAGATGAATTTCATCTCCCCAGCTCTCAGCAACTCTGTCTTCCACACGGGGTTTTGTACCTGGCTGCTCTGTATCCTTCTACCATCTGCTTCAACTGCCAGCCTACACTATGTCTATTCTACTACTTACTACTTTCCCAGCCAAATTAAACACAGGAGTTGCTTTCATCGAGTAACAAAATTTCTGAAACCTAAGGAAACATCAGCAACATATCTTAAGCCATTGGCTATAACCCTATTCCCTAAAAAGGGGAAGATGAGGCCCTATCACATTTCCCTCCCAGAAAGGGAAATCACTTTTCCCCTCAGCAACAACACTACAAAGTAAGCCATCGTAGTGGTAAGCACTGTACTGCTGAAAACCTCATTTTTTAGATGAGTTATCTAAGGTTTGACCACCAATGAGATCAGAGATAAAATTATAATTTTTGCTCTGGAATTTACACATCAACTCCAGTATACTAGCCAAATACCTGCTCAGGTAACTCTATTCTGCCACCCAAGAAAAAAATCTTGCTGCTGATTCTGTTGAATAAATTAGTTTTTGCTTATGCACTAGTAACATATGATATTAAACAATTGTCACTTTCTATCCTAGAAGCAGATAAACTTCAGTCATCACACATGCATGAACCCTCTTTGCATCACTCTTATACAAGCTCTTTAAATTCTTTGTGTCCTGTGGGATTAGATGAAGGTGCTATATAATAGGAGATTAATTATGTTATTTGGACACAGTCTTCCTGGTTCTTCCCCTTTGACACTTCTGTACCCAGCATCACTTGAAAATCAGTACAGCAAAGTATTAGAACTCTATATCAGCCCATACAAAACAGTAATTAAACTGAATTGAACTGATGCCTAACATAAGCAGCTGAATATACAAAACATTCACTGTCCACATTCACAACAGATAAAAGCAAGGCTTGCTTGGGATAGGAAAAATGTGAAAAAAGCATTTTAGAGGGTGGCTTTTGGCTTTTTGCCAACGCTAAATGAAACATTTTATAGGACATGTTGTATCGGTAAAGCGCTATGGTGCTGAATTTATAGCTAGTTACTTTACTTCCTAATATACAATCATTATGGGTGACAGCATCAGTTTACCAATCTCATCATGCTTCCTAAAAGAATATCCCATCCGCCTTTTCTTTCTCTTTCAGAACTGCTTCCTTTCTAAACATCGAAAAGCCTCTGTCTATGGCAGCAGTGTTGGAGCCCAAGCTAGTCACTGATCAGGCAATGCTCATGCACGTTGGCTCTACTACTCTCCTGTCTTCACCTACATAGTGGCTGAAATAGTACTTTAAGTGGTCAGGAATATCAGCCATCAGTGCTTCAAATTGCCACAGTCTACAGTGGGAAAACAGTATAATAGTAGTCAGACAAGGATTTCTAAATTTCCACACTAGTGCTTCTGTGCTTTCAGCCAGTGCACCTACCTGCATCTGCTTGATTAATCTTCTCTGAAGGTCAAAGACAAAGGAAAAAAGCAAAACCTAATCTGATCATTGTTTTCCTTTAATCTTTGCAGTTTCCACATGCCTCATCTTATCAAGGTACAAAAGTATTGGTCTGGTCCAAACCCAGGCAGAAGGGACCAAGGAAGCTGTGTGAACACTGGATGTGTTTTTAGAATATAAACAGGGAAAGGCTGATGGGAAAAAGGTTCATTTAGCAATATAAGTTGTGTAGTTTGTTAAATACACACATACCAAAAAATTAGATATTTAATGAGGTATCTGTTAGTAATTAGCGAAAATGAGACAAAATCCATCATTAGATCAAAATTTACACAAAGAATAAGTTAATTATGAACATACATTGCTGAGAAAAGTTGTTTAATTGCACACACTGCTAGTATTCAGTTATGACCCACAGTTAAATATTAAAAACTTTAAATAGTAGGACCAAATATCACTGTTTTTATAGCTGATTTATTAACCTTCATGTGCAGTCCTTGCAATCCTAAACCCACATATTGGCTACACAGCTTATGAAGTACTGTGTTCTAAGAAGAGCTTTAATAGTAAATTTGTAAATAGGCTGCCAGAGATATGTTAATGAAACCCTAAGAGCAAAGGAAAGAAACAAAACAAAGACCTGTTATAGCCACTTGAGCCTTGGTGGCCTGGCTACTGGAAACTCTTGGATCCATATCTTAGCCCTGGGAAAATGGATTGACTCACATCAGGAAAAACTTCCCCTCCCTCTACCAATTTGTGAAGTTCAGGGTTATACTTATTGTCTGGGCCAACCAGTTCAYAACCAGCACAGATGAGTGTATGAGCAATAAAAACACTGCTGCTGGTGGCATAAAATGGTATAATGCTAAGACAGTTGGAGCCCTTTCTAAAATGGCTCAAATGATTTGAATGGGCAAATACCTCCTGCTCTATCACTTTACTCAGACAGCACTCACTCCCTTTGATGATAAATTTACCTAAAAAAGTATTCCAGGCTTTGGACCTCTATAAACCCATTTATGCCTCCATTTATTCTTTTGGAATAAAAATCTTCTCTTGATATTATTAATCACAATTAATAAAAAAGGAAGAAAAATTCTAAATGTTCACATACTATATAGAACAACAATGGCTTTCATACATTTTTACCATGGGACTTGCAGGTTTAGAAAGACTCCACTATGAGATGGAGTAAAATTTCCACAAACAACTCAGGAACACTAACTGCATTCAAGGCACAGCCAACTTCTTCTGTTTGATACACTGCTTACCCTCCAATTGCCATGGTAATTTGCTCCAGGTATTTTCTGTTGGAAATACTTGCCATTACCAAAAGCTAAGAGGAGCAGCTATGCTTCCAGAAGCAGTGATGACATTCAGTTTCCCCAGATCTCTTGTGGGGCACTGTCCATGCTCTTGATGTTCACAGGTTACAAAGAAAGATTTTAGAAACAAATTCTCATAGGCAAAAACAGAATTTCAGGAGATAAAAGTTAAATCACTAAGGAGAAAACTCCATCTTCATCATGGACAGATGTTTTTTAATCTCTTTTCAAACATACTTATTCTATATATTTATTGACAACATACCAACAAATGTCTTAAAGCCACAAACCTAATCAGAAACTTCAAGAGCTGAGAGTTGATGGTATGCTGCACTTACTGTTTTGATGAGTTTACACTCCACGAAGAGGAGGGAAACATCCCCCTGCACAGCATATGGCATCACTACAGGAGAGAGCAACAAGAAACGACCTTCAAGGGACCATCTGCCAGCTCTGCTCCAGTCACACCTCCTCCTTGCCCACAACATGACCCTTATACCAAGGAGACAAGAGAAGGATGCACATGGGAAACATCCTAAACAGTTAAAGCTCACGCTAGGGTTGCATCATTCACTCCACMTTTGTTACAATTTTTCCCATCAAATGCCAAGAGCATTTAACCTTTAACATTGTTGTCCAGAAGTGTCTGAACATACTGAAACAACCGCCCAGAGGTGGTTATCCATTCCTCCCTGCTCCCATATCTCCAGATATTGTTTCAAAGAATAACAAAGGGAGGAAACTGCTAAGATAAAATGTGATCTTTATGGCAGATGGTACCACAGGAAAAATGGCTGTTGGTCTGCTCTAAATAATTCATCATTGTCAACTGTGATGCCCCAGTCATCTCTACAGAAGTAGATGATAACTTAGAAAAATGCAACATTTGTCACAGAAGTATCACATATATCAGGGGGCTTCCTTTTTAACCCAAGCTAGGGGCAACAACATGATTTACAGAGTGAAGCAAGGCTTTAAGGATTTACAGGAACAAATTCCTGTACACACACATCCCTGTGCAAGCTGGCTGACCCTCAGAACTAGAGAAGAGCAAACTGAACGCCACCGACTTTCCACTCCCCTGTGAGAAGGCGAACAGGGAATGAGAGGTATGGGCAGGACCCTAGATCTGTTTCTCTCCTAAGCACCCAACATGGTAACCAGTGCACATCATTTTCTGCACATTTAGGCCACCAGCAATTTATTCCCATGTCCCAGAGAACAACTGAAGTAGGGAGACAGCCGGGACTCACAAGACATCACTCAGGCCCACAGCTGCTAGCACAAAGCCTGGGAAAATGCAGCTCACACATCCCCTACTTCTGTAGAGTGCTCCACCATTGGGTCCAACTACTTATTTTTTGGTAATATGGGAACAGGTAGGGAATTAGGTAAAGTCAGAGACATTTCTGAATACTGACCTTTTGATGTAGCTGCCGTTCCCACACATGGCTCTGAGCAAGCTGGTACTATATGAATATTATTCCCATGTTACAGGGAAGGCCAACCAAACAAGGAACAGCATAAGATGATGCACAGAGGACAGTCTGGGGGGAAAAAAAAGTATATACGGAGTTGCTTCTTCCCCACACTTGTCTCCCCAGTAACTGTATAGAGACCACAAGCTGGCTGAGTTGGAAAGGTGGTTTGTATCACCCATTAATCCCCTGCCAGGAAAGGCTCCCAAATCTGGCTTAAGTGCTGTAGTCTCACTGTACTAAATATATCCTTAGGGGTCTTCTTCCTCTGCACCTCCTACAACTTATACAAAGCTGTTACAGCTCCCAGCTAAAGAGCTTGGCTAAACTTGTACTTTTTCAATCTCCCCTGAGATTCTAGCTGCTGTTACTTGTGCACTCCTAGCCACTCTGAGATAGGGCTCTTTAGTAGCCAGAATGGATGTGGCACTGCCTTAAAGCAGCTCTGAGCAGACTCAGTCCCCCGAACAGCAGGCATGGAAGGGCTGCTGATGTTGTTCCCACCAGTAGAAATAGCAGGTAGATGTGGGATATGGGATCAATATTGCATTCGTTAAGACAAATGATGCTTGTGCAATTTTGTGAGAGGAGGTGGGCGTAAATAGTCTCTCTTCTTCTTTTGCTTCTTGTCACTTCTCTCTCATTTTTGCTCATTTTACCCACGTTACAGCTGTAGCTAAATAAATGACAGGCTGCGGCCTACCATCAGGTGACAGATCATCCTACAACAGCTCTGAAAAAATGGAGATGCTGTCATCTGTCTGGTTCTCCTCACATTCACTGTCAGCATCAGTGCATTCAGGTTGCATGTCACAGTCATCTGAGCAAGATGAATACAGCACTGTGAACCTCAGCTTSGGAACCAAGTCAATCAAACATGTGACTGTAACCACACAGAAGTACTTGTGCTTAGAAACTGCCACAGAGAAAGAGTTTCTAACACCCTGCTACATACTGCCAATGGTAGTTTTTAATTAAGCATCTGCTCAGGCTAGTTTAAAAAACAGAAAGGGATTTTGTGGTGATGTTTTTTATACAGAGGGTTGTAAAGGAAAACTAAGCCTCTGGGGTTGAAGACAACATCAACATGGACCAAAGTTGTCAGGGGCCAGTCTTGATAATCTCACTGATCCAAGCAACAGGCTCCCACAGAGAAGGAAGGATATTTATTCTCCTGTGCTCCCCACATGAACCCCTAAAAGAAGTGGGTCAGATGAGACAATGTTGCTTCCTTTCCCCACTGTTCAGGACAGCTAGCCCAGCAAGGAGAAGAAATTAAGCAGACCTAAGAGGAGGCTGGTATAACTTACTTCTCATTTGGAACAGCAGAAATAGCAATGGGCCCTGCCATGCTGTAGTGCTATTCTGTTCATGGGACAGCATGGCTGTGTGTGCTGCCTCCTTTCCTTCCACCCCCTCCCTGAGGCTCCAGGACTATGTACCCCAGTAGAGTCCATCGAGGGTTGCACCCTCCTTATCAGAGCGCTTTGAAGTGAACAGGCCTTTCCCACATAACAAGAAGCTGCACAGTAAGGAAAGGTCTAGGTCATGAAAAGGGAAAATTAAYGTCTCCTGTTCCCAAAACCATTGTATTTCATCAGACAATGTCTATAGTTCTTCCCCTTCCCATCTTGGCTCCCTCTGTCCCCCAAATTTTCCTCTCAAAAATATGTGCTGGCCTGTGTGTGCATCTGTGGTAAGAGGACTATATTCTGTGGCCAGCTACAGGCTGGTCTCAGAGCTGCAATCACTACAGCAACAAGCAGGAAAATGTTAACATGGTGGGCCTGCGCTGAAACCGGTATCAACATYAGCAAACCAAAGCAGTGGTCTGGGAAAACAGCAGAAATGCCTTTAGCAATGCAGTGATAAAAAGCAGCATTCACCCAGCTGAAGTGGCATTTATGGGCATATTTTTTAGGCCTATCCCAAAATGAAAAATGTGCAGTACATTAAAGTGAGCATCATAAAAACATCAGGAAAAACTCCAAAACAGCAATGACCTCGTAGCAGTCAGAGAAAAGTCTTTTTGGAAAAGAATAAGATTTCAGCCCAGACAAAAGAAGACTGTTTGGGCTGTGTGGCGTGGTCCTCTAACCAGAAGAGTCATTTGAATGGTCAGTGGAAGTCTAGACTCTCTCTGGCAGCTGACACAAACATCGGACCTCTTTCTGGGGTGACAGGACCTCTGCTGTGCGGTCATGCTACCTACAGCATAGAGGTGTGGCAGGGGGGACAACTTTTATTACCAGTTACAGAAGCATTTACTGGCTTTATCTTCCCAAGGGAAGGTGATGGGATAAATTGTGAAGGAAAAGCTGCAGAACATGCTTTGATTAACAGGAAAGTGATTTTACAGTAATTGCCTCAATAACAGGAATTTTATAGATATCTTGATGATTTCTGAGAATGCTTCTCTCAGCCTTGCCTGGATCACCATCTCACGGAAAGCACTTTACTTCTGGAGTCACTTTCAGAGATGTAAATCACCTGCACAGCTACACCCCTATACACAGGCAAGTGCTGGTCACACTCAGAATGGGAGCAGATGGATGGTGGCCAAAGACCGTCCCCCTTTTGCAAGAACTCCCCCATGACTCTTCTGCCTCAATGCGGCTCCTGAAAAAAAAAGAAAAACCTCCTTGTATTCTGCCTTCTAGATGCAGCATGCACCTGCCACTGAGCCAGGCAGTGTTTATGGAGTATGATACCCACTGTTCAAGGTAGCAGAAATGAAGACAGGTGCTCACTTAAATTAGTACAAATTTTTCCCAAATTCCGAAAGACAGCTGCTAAAATTCCTGCAGACTTCACCAGCATCCTACTCGCAATCTCCAGGGACAGTCACAGAAAAGTTATCTTCACATGAAACTATGGCTATGAATCAGATGAAGAGCCTACTTCTTAAATATACACCAAACTGTACAAGCTGCTAGCACTCTGTGATTTGCTTCAATAAACAGCTGCATTTATTTAAATAGCTCCCTGAAGTGACAGGGACCTCAAAACAGTTCAGTATCAGCATATGGGAACCAGAAAGTGAAATTAGTTATGAGCTAAAGTCAAACTGGCCAGTGCAGTTCATTGTACAAGAAGTGTGAAAAAGAAGGAGGAAAAAAATCATACAAATTATGAAAAGTTTCTTCATTTTTATGTTCACCCCTCCTCCCCCACCCCACAAAATAAGTAGTGAAGCTAGGCTAAGACCACACTTGGTTAGAACAATTATAGTTTACTTCATGAAAAATAAAAGAAAACTGAGTTTTTCCTTTCCACCAGTAGTATTCTTTCAGTAACACAGAGAATCTGCATCAGATTTTACTTTGTGATTAAGAAAAAATTACAGCTATTGAAACTTTGAAACAATCTATGTTAAAAAAAAAAGTCTTCAGGACCTAGCAAACTGGATGTACATTTGCAATAAGGTGTGGTTACCTGACACATTATCAAGTTAGTGGATATTTTTTAAGTGAGATCTCATTCCAAAATGCAGGATGTCTTCTGCCAACATCTGAGTAATGTGCTGGCTCATTAACAGATCTCTTTGTACAAAAAGAGGTAGAAGATTATCCCTAAGCTCATGTCTTCCAGCCAAATAGACACATTATTCTTACTGTGCTCAGTTCTGAATGGTCATTTACAGTAAAGGCAATGGCTTTCACTGGAAAACAAAAAACTTGCCAAGAAATGATGAAGTAAAAAAATAAAACAAAATAAAAATAGGTCTATTGCACATCTCCAAAAGACTTGTCAAGGAACAAACTTGAGAAACACTGTAACTTGATCATCTATCCCAAACCTCAGAGTCCTGCTCTTCTTTAGGATTCTATCATCACAAGGAATACAGAGGCGTAGGCGTTGGAAGATGCAGCACCCTCTTTTTTCAGGAAGAGGGGAGAGGAGAGAAAAGAGAATAAGAAAGAAATCTATAAAATGTGACAAAGTTATAGTGCCAAGTAATGCAGTATGAAGATGAACTGACATTACTAGAACAGATATACTTCCTGGCCCTATTTGATGGAGCTTACTCACTGTGTTCATCACTTGTTATCCAAGCTGTCAGGAAAATTGTAGCATTTAGCATGCACGGTCTTAAAAAAAAMCCACACCTTTGAAAACTGTGTTAAACAAACTGAGAGAATTCATGACAGAGTTGCTAAACTCACAGGAAATGGGTTTGTTTTCTGACCACTGAGCCAAAATCTTTAAGATTTTTCATGACAGGCACTTCTTCTCATATAACCATTGCTTAAGTTTTTCCTGTCAAGAAGCTTTCTCAAATCTTAGTCTTGTGGGTAATTGCCAAGAAAGTAGAAGACTTCAAATTCATCCAAATCTCAAGTGTTAACTGGTGGGTCAAACAGAATCTAATGAGTCATTTTTGTGCTACGTTATCATTCTAGTCAATAGGAAATAGTATCTAATAGATCAAAAATATTTGGGATTTGTGTTCACGTTCTCTTCTTTTAAATTAACACCGTATGTAAACCATCATACTTCATTGAGCTCTGGGATATCTAGGGCAAGATTCTAGCCAGTCTCAACTGTCATTACTGCACTAGACAAGCATAAACACAATACCCAGTACAGAGTCTGACCATATTTTGTTTGACAGTTGCATGCAAAGAGCATGCCTCTCTAATCATTTACATTGCTGCATGGGAATTAGAATTCTGTCAACTTCAGTGGAGTCAAACAAACACATAGCCAAAGTAAGGAATAAGAGAATCATCCTGAATCCTATACTAGTTGGATAAACTAAGTAGAACTGGTCAGTGAAGTAAGTAATTCAGAATTAAGTCCTTAAGTGAGTTAGCTCTGCTATTATTCACCAGGTTGTATTATTCATTGTATGCCAACAATTGCCAGGTTGTTTGTAAATGCTTCTGGCTCCTGATGATTTCACAAATTTTAACATCCATTATTCCCTTCTTAAAAAAAAAAAAATCCTTCAGTCATCCAATGAGGAAACAGAGAAAAAAACATGTGAACTGGATAATCCATTATATATCAAAAACAGTGTCTAGCTGAAATGAACCTGTCATGAATAACCCATAGACTGAAATAGATGCACCTAGTGCTTAGAACCAATACAGTCATAGAAAATAGGCTTGCTTTGCAAACAGTAAAAGTAGTTTGTTATTGTATAATTTATTGCAACAAATAATTCAGGGCACTAAGCATACATTCTCTCATTCCTAGAACACATTTAAAATAGTGTTCATTTTGACAATAGCAAGAACATAAAAAATTAAATTCACAAATTAATTAGATATATTTTATACGGACCCAAAAAACTTAAAGGTTTACTTCAGAGTTAAAGAGGAAAAAAGGTTTTTCTCATCGATTCTATATTCCTCCTTCTTCTGGATGATAGAGAATTGATGTTCATCATACTGTAAATAAATTAATCAATTTGCTGAAAACATAATTATCATTGCTGACCAGGAAAGGACAGCCCACTACACTCCATCCATCTCAAGACATCATCAGGCACTTTGCTACATGGACATGCTATGAGGAGATCGTGGCGGGGAGAAGATAGTTATGAAAAATCTAAAATACTGTATCCGATAATGCTTCACCACTATGAACCAAATAGGGCTTTATTTTTGTAAGAATGTATTTTTGCCACCTTCAGCTATAACCTCCTCAAATGCCAAAGATTAATAAGAATTAGGTGTCATCAGCATTTGAATGGGAGACTCCTAGTGACAAATGAGAACTTAAAGGACACAGGGCAGAAGATTCAGACATTGTTTCTCCATGGAGTACTGACCACCTTTTGAAATTTTTCCACTCACACTTCCAAACCTGAGTATTCCCTGAATGGTTCAGCTGCCTAGCAAATAGCCATAGTTTGCTCGTTTTTATCTGTTTTACCATTAAGTAGCTCCTTAAAGTGCTTTCTTAATTTTTTTACAATCAGAATTTGGGGGGGGGGAGGGGAGGAGGGTGGTGGGAGTGCGCAGAATTAACAGGTTGGTTTGGTAACCAACCAATATATGGTTGGTTACCATATATTGGTAAAATATGAGATTTTATATAATCTCATAAATGAGATTCCATTTATGAGATTATATAAGAAAAAAGAAAAAAAACCTTAAAACCTACAATATGACCTGGACTCCAGAGTCAGTTACAACATTTTTCTCAATAAAAGGAATGAAGAATTATGGTGGCATTATGTTTCAAATCAGACCATTCCAATCTGCTTCTTGATGTTGTTCTTAATGTCTTAGTCTAAACAAAAAAGAAAAAAAATAAAAAATAAAAAACAAAACAAAACCTCCCCCTGCCCTCTGAAAAAAAAACCCTTCCTGTCAAACTGGGGTTGGGGGAGGGGGGCAGCATTTTACTAAACTAAAAACAAGCAGCTGCATGTTGGGAGTGGACTAAAGAATTAATCGTGCAACTTCCTGTTCAGGTAAGCAGTTCTTGATCACGTGAGTATCTTAAGATCACGTGAAAGTTCACAGGAGGAACAGCTTGTAAGATTGCGTTCTTTGCAATGCTTTTTTGATGAAGAATCAGCATCACTCATTACTTTTAAATTGTGATGTGCAAATTTTCTTCAGGGATTTTTCTATTGTAATTAATAAAGGTGAATAATTTTCAAGGGAAAGTGCCTGGTGCTCTACAGTCATACCCAAAACACCTGAGGGGCCAGGCAGGGCTAGTTGCCCAATCTTAGAAAAAAGGAAGAGTGCCTACCTTCTCTCAGGAAGTCGAAGACAAACTGAGGAAAGGAGCTTAGGTCACTGCAGGCTAGCACGACAATTACTGCAACCTCCTTTTTCCCAGCAAGTGTCCCTCATGCCTGTAAGAATTTATTCTCCTACAGATATTTGGAATAGTACTCAGCAGACGCTTAACTTCCAAAACAAAGGCTTAGATCAAGGGTCTGCTAACATGCAGACCCAAAAAGTGAGGGGGGACAGTATACACTAAAGCATTTTCCTGATTCAGGACTTGGATGGATAGACACAGACAAATCTTCAGCTCTTTTTCAAATCTTCTTACTGTGTTCTGACTCCAAGGTACTCAGTGTCTTGAATCATTTTACATACATTAGGTTCTAGGTTACCTTCTCATATGCACATCTTTTACTTCTGGCCCAGCTCCTTCTGTGTCCTTTTACAGTTTTAGAAAAAATCTGGAAAATGTGCTTATCTTCTATACTTTTTTTTTTTATTTGAAGTTCAATTTTTTGCATTTTCCTTCATGCTATGTCCCATTGGGATGTGAGAGTCACATCCACATCAATGAAAGGGTGTGAATAATGCAGTATCATGTAACAAGGGGAAGATATAAAAACCACACATTTGAAAACTACTTGGAAACAAACAGCTTTTAATAAAACACCCCAATATTATCAAGCATCTACCTAATTCRGATTGGTAGCTTTAGAAAGAACATAAAATTTTGATCTAATTCCCCTTTCACTTTGTCTGGATCCAAGAATAACCTCCATCTCTTCTTAGACATCTTTTTTGTTTTTGGACCCACATAGAGAGCTTTTTATACACAGAGAGAAATAAAATTCAAGGGGGGAGAGAAAGAGAACAATTAATATGATTTATTAATATGAGATACGCATTAATCATTATCAAGCCATTCTACATTCATCACTTACAGGAAGGCTCATCATTCAAACCATTTTTAGTGCCAAAGTTAATTGCCTGATCTTGGGGCTGATCTTCCTTCCCTGTGAAGTCAACAAGACAACAACTTCCACTAACTTTTACAGGAACCCCACTCTTTTTGTCAGATATATGCCCCTTCACGGCGGCTGAACAACTATCCCCTAGTCTTTTCTCCCTTTCCAAAGAAATTAACTCCTAGCCCACCTTCCTGTTTGATTATTCATCATGACATCTACACACTCATCTTTTCAGCCACTGTTTTATCATATAGCAATTGCTTCATCACTGAAGCTGTTGAGAACATCAGAAGGTTTTCACAGTAAATGACTTCATTATTTGCTCTTGTGTTCAATATTCACATGTGCAGCCACTACAAATGTAAGGGCTGATTTAAACATATGCATTTAATGTACATCTGCCAGTAAAATCACTACTTTGGATAGTGTGGTAGAGGAAAAGTAACACACTTCTATTAAGGAGCCTACTTAGCAGAAGAATAGCACATAAGAGGCAATACGTAAAATACATCACCTATCTGTCATCACAGCAGATGACATCTGCTATGTCATATCTTTATGTAAAGAGAACACGTGCTTTGCTTTACCTGTCAGATTGCTGGTTTT
The DNA here is from genome assembly GCF_003343035.1 of Apteryx rowi. Classification (NCBI taxonomy): domain Eukaryota; kingdom Metazoa; phylum Chordata; class Aves; order Apterygiformes; family Apterygidae; genus Apteryx; species Apteryx rowi. Next base: position 540,370 of record NW_020447852.1, on the reverse strand, counting down.
GAAGGCTGAAATGCTGCTGGTACTCCTACCTTACTGCTGGCATAAGGGTCAATCAACTATTACCTCCTCCAACAGACATCAGCTTATACAGGAAAGCCTGGAGGGAGCTTCCAAATCCACAAGCATCTTAACAGGCTTGTTTATCAGAAAGTAGAGTGTAAGGTGCCAGAATACAGACTACATCCTGGTCTGCAAAAGTCAAACAGTGATGATGTAAGAGGTAGGAGCCATTGGCCATCGTGGCCAAAAGCATAGTGTGGAAACCCAAGACACAGCTGAAGGATCGGTCTCAGCTATGAGGAAGAGCAGAACAAACTGTCTGCTGAACTGCAGATCTCCACTGTCAGAGAAGCAGACTTTATTATCATTTCTTTCCAGTGAAAGTCCCCGTTTCAGGCATCCTCATGCAGGACAGCAAGCAATTCCATGCAACTGGTAAGTCTGGGCTCCAGGCGAAATCTAGAAGTTCACAAAAGCCAGGAGTTTAACCCAGAGCTTTTGCATGAGCTACCTAGCTGGGGCAGTGGCTTACACAGACTTGGAAAACAATTAGACCCCAGGCAGCTAGATCCATGTGACACAGACTCAGATATACAAGCATATTTCTTTAAAGGTATTTTATTGTATGCATCAGCATGCAAAGCAATCACACAATTGAACTAATTAATGTCCCAGAGTAGGGTTTTTCCCCATCTCACACAATACACCTACCATTAAAATTGTCCCCACACTTTTGTCATTGAAACACTGCCAGTGGAGAACTGTCACTAATTCTTTTTTTCCATTTTTCAGAATAAACCTTTCCACATTATTTATTTAAAATGTTGACATCACTTTGAAGCAATTTTCAAAATCACTGGCATTTTTATTTTACCAGAAGCAGTCTTTTCTTAGCTTTCATGAAAGAAGAATGTAACCCCTGCTGTTTTCTGTGAATTGGCATTTTCAGAAGTTATTTTGAAAATATTCAAAAAATTGTTTTCAATCTAGTTTTCAGTGAAATACAGAATAGAAAAGTTGATTGAAGATGGGTCCATTTTGAGTTATTTGTTTTGGTCTGTTTTAAACACACAAAAAATTTTCCCATACATTTTATGTCTCACTAAGTCTATGATAAATTCTATCGAGATTTCCTGAATGTGCTAATGGACTTCAATTCCCTTGACTTCAATGGGAGCAATACACTTCAGCATCTCACAGGAGGTAACTGGCACCACATGACTGGATTTTCAAAAGACAGTTTCTCAAACTACCTTTGTTGTGAAATAATCCCGTCAGCCCCAAAACCTGTCTCATACAATACATGTTTACAATACAGTCATTTCTCCCATTGTCCAGTGCACAATTTTCAAAAACAGCTATTAAATGTCTGCCTCCATAGTCCACAATCTCTTTAATTTGCAAAACTGCTCACCACTTTACTGAAACGTCACCAGAGCACTTGATCATCATCTGTCAGGGAGCCTTGCTCTATCTCAAGTTCTAAGAGCAAGCAAACAGCAAGCAAACAAACAAACAAAAAGCTGGTTATTGGTTGCACAATATAAAAGAGGTTTGAAGAATTCAATCCAAGCTAGAAGGTTCTGGATTTGAAACAATGACAACAATAATAAAAATCACAAAACTCAATTGACTAAATCAATTTTCTCGTAAAAGTGTCACAATTACAGATGGTAACAATCTGGAAATAGTTGCAAAGAGAAAATAATTACAAAGGGATGAAAATGTATTAATGCTCAGTCGTACTGGATGTGTGGGAAAGTATATTCTGATATATTCCGGCTGTCCTTAATTCATCATTTGACTGCACTAAGCGCCCACTTTTACAAATAAAAACATTGCCTCAGTTGTTGAAATCCTTTATTTAGTAATCTGTGTAGGCTGAAATGTTGAAAATGTTTTCTAAATTCCTGGCTTCTGAATCTGTCTTCAAAGTTGTCTTTGTCTATATTATCTCATAGCTGCAGGCTTTAATCAAAGGTCATTAGATTTACCAATTTCTGTCAAAAATCCTAACGTCATTCTTTCCAAGGAAATACCTACTATTTTAGAACTTTCAAATTGAGAAAAAACTCCACTTAATCTCCAATTTTTCCAAAATAAAATGTCACGCCAAGGATGCTAAGGAAGAAGAGAAAAATCTTGGAGTATTCTACAAAGTGGGTGTTAGTACAGCTTAAGAAGCTGGAAAATATCAGATGTGATTTATCTACAAAACCAAACAAAGACAGGCAGACTTTAGGCACCCATGTCCTTTTTTTAGGCACCCATATTCAAGCTGTGCTCCAAGAACCGCTGCTCAGCTGCTCCCTAAGCTGATCAAGTACCTCCCTGTCAAAAGTTACCCAGGCTGCCAGTATCCTCTGTCTCACATGCCCACAACTGCCCAGTAGCATCTAGAAATTAAGCATAATGACAGCCAAGCCCTATGAGAAGTCCAGCCTCACAGGTGTGCTGAAAATTCACCTAATGCCCTTGGAAAAGATACTGTATCATACTTCCTCTTGGGTTACACCTGCAATTCCATTCAGATCAAATGCAGCTGCAGAAGAAATGACAAATAAAATATTTTCATTCACCTATAAATCGCAAAGGGCTAGTCCAATGCATTTGTGCAAGGAGGTGGAGGGAGGACATTTGCAATACCCTCTTTTGTAATCCTATTAAGGGAGTTGGCTGAAAGGAAGTCCTTGACGTTTAGGACTTTTGAGGGCTGCCAGTGTCAGTAAAGGAGGAAGAGAGAGGCAACACATGTTGACAAGATGACAGGATGCACCACTTGACAACAACCAATAACTGCAGCTTCTCTTGAGGTGACACAGTTACTTCATGTCCCTTACTGAAATGATGCCTTTCAACCTCCACTGAGGCCTGACCAAGGATGGAGAAAGGTTTCCAGAAACAGAATCATACTATTGCTAGCATTATCGGGGCTATCTGATACTTTTTTCTGCAAATGACGTGTACAAGTATCTGAAGGGAGGGTGTCGAGAGGATGGGACCAGACTCTTTTCAGTGGTGCCGAGCGACAGGACGCGAGGCAATGGGCACAAACTGAAACACAGACACTTCCATCTGAACATGAGGAAAAACTTTTTCACTGTGAGGGTGACAGAGCACTGGMACAGGTTGCCCMGAGAGGTGGTGGAGTCTCCTTCTCTGGAGATATTCAAAAYGCGCCTGGATGCAATCCTGTGCAATGTGCTCTAGGTGACCCTGCTTGAGCAGGGGGGTTGGACTAGATGATCTCCAGAGGTCCCTTCCAACCTCAGCGATTCTGTGATTCTGTGATTCTGTGACTGCAAAGCAGTCCTACCATAATGTACAGAACAGGAGATGCACAAACCTGCTACTGCCTAGACTGACAAAAGGAAAAGTACCACTATATAGATACACCTTTTCATGTGAAAACAAAACACACACACACACACACACACAGACCCTATCACATTTGTCACTTTTTTCTACTTGTATCATAAGCTAAGATCTTTTAGACTTTGGCCCAAATGGACCGAATCCTTTGTGGACTTTGCCAAAAAAAAGTCTCCTCCATCAAGCTCTGCACTGCATCTAGGAACCCCAGGAAACGTGTTTCTCAGCATTCTCTGTGCCACTTGCAATACCTAACACCACCGCAAACAGAATGGATAGAACAAAATGTAGTTAACAATAGCAGACTTATGCAACACACACAGACCTCTCCAAGTGTCAGGGTAAAGTAAAAGCAATTGCACTCTCAAGAAGTGGAGTGATTTGAGTTTTCCAAAGCAATACACTAGGGGATGGGGCTTTGAGCACACTCACAATACGCTGCATGTTTTCCAGCTATTTAGGCAGTGTGGAACGAAGACAGATGTTTACACATGCAGAAGCTCAGCTTTCTTTCCAAGCAATGTACATTCAGAGGACCTGCTAAACACTGGATGCCTTTATGTCACTGCCAAACAGTGGTAATAAATGAAGCACTTCTCATTCCCAGCTAAGATCAAAACATTATTGGTGAAGAAAAAGAAAAGCTCTTCTGTATTAAATAAACGAAAGCTTCTGCACAGCCAAACAGTCCTTTGGGAGTTTGAGTGGAGACTGAGAGACATATGGTAGGGAGCACAATACTCCCTCTTCTGCAAAAGCAAAGAGGGCTGTCCTCCTTCCTTGCGCTGCCCTCAGCTCCCACATTTTCTCAGCTGATGTTAAAAAGGTTCCATCTGCTTCAGCCACCGGCTCCATCACTGTCCAGCGCTTACTCGATGCAGACACTCACACTGTTACTGAAGGTTAGTGTTCATTACCAAAATTCTATTCAAAGGCAAAAAGTAATGAGTGTTTTACTCTCAAAAGAATCCCAAAGGATGCATCTCCCCCACCCTCCACCATTACTTAAGCTTTTCTTCAGCAGTATTTTGATAACAAGATCATCCAGCCAGGCTCCTATCCTGAGACTGCACTAAGATGTGGCTCACTGACTGTCAGTGACATGGCTTCCACACAGAATATTATCTGCAACTATGCAACAGCATCATTAGTGACCGCATAGCAAACCGGGTGTTCATTATTTTCCTCCAGGGTTTATGTTAAAGTATACGGACCACTGTACAGAATCTTCAGGTTTTTTGTTTGGTTATATTCATTTACAAATGGGTTTGTTCTGCTTGCATAAGACAAAAGAATTTTATTGTCAGCAGAAACTTTTAGTTACTGTAGACGTTACTTGGGCAGAACTGTGTGGGTTAATGGATCTACCCACAAAAGCTAAGTAGCTTTAGCCACTTCAAATACAAACTGTGAATAAGACTTGTTATATCCCAAATTGTAGCTGCAAAAGCTCTTCAGCATCGTTTGCCTAAACCATGAAGCATCCTAGCTATGTAAACACCATTTTTGCACAAGATTAACACATGGGTAACAAGTTCCTGTCATGATGAGCTCATAAATGGAGATTTAAAAAAAAAAAAAAAAGTGAGAACATTAGTTCCAGCAAAACTGTGGCTTAGGTTCCTGTTGCCATTTTCCAACTGGCATGGGCTTCTCAGAATGGTAATCCATCATAACTCTGTTGATGCACACTTTTACTTTGTTGATCAAACCAAAATAAATAAAAAATTTATAAAGGAGCCAAGAAAAAAAATCACTCTTAACAAGAAGTTCACTCTTCAGTTGTTAATGAAAAGGACAATGTTTTATAAAGAACTTTCATAAAAATAATCAGTAACTGAGCTCACAGTTCCCAGAGGGATTTAACTGATAACATAAATGAACGTTAAATTTACCTTTTCTTTAAGGAAAACATATGTTGGCCATCTATGCCACCTATGACATCTATAACACCTATGAAACATGCTCTTTATGTCAATAGCAATAACCATTCCAGGGTTCCACAGCTGAAATCCTTTAGTCTTTTGAGTGGGTGCATTGTGTAAGTCCCATTTAAAGCAACTTTTTTTCAGCAAAGTTCCACCTAAAACTTTACTCACTTCCAGGCTTAAAAAACAAATGTGAAACTCGCAGGTTATTTTTCTAGGTACTCCTCTTCATTCACAAAGTTCTCAAGAGATATGGGAATATGAAAGAAAGGAGGTTTTTACTCAAGTAAAAATATATATGTTTAGTGAAAACCAGGAAACCATATACAACACATGATTCCACTGTCTCTGTTAAGAAGTGTGATGGTTGCCTAAGGCTGTGGAAGATCAAGATCACTTCTCTTAAAAATCCCAGTGTTCAAACTGGTGAAGCAGCTATGGAAAAATGTACAGTGAAACCAAGTCCACCCAAGGAATTCATCTCTTACATCCACAGGCTAATTCACCAAAGATGGACTTGCCCCAGTGCCATGGAACGAAGACTCACAGTCCCCAGAAGCTGCATCTCTAAACAAAAGGCCAGGGCTACTGCCCAACAAAATTCTTTCCTGGAAACCTATTTTCATTACCTTGTTTCCTAAAGCCTATCTAATGTGACTCCACTGGCTGTTAGGTCAGGCTAACCTGCATTCTGCTCAGCATCTCTCTCATATAAATATACTTACATTACAAATTCAGTATTCTTTCTTAAAATCAGAACACAAAGAAAAGTTACACAATACAATGTGTGCTACTCTATGGCACAAGGTTCAAATAATACTATTGCTGTATGCACACACTGTACGTAAATGAAAGTTGCCAGTAGTTAGCTTTTCCCCTTTCTCCTTCAGAGGAAGCAGAGACCTTTTTTTCCTATTTAAACTTTCTCACTCAGAAAGTGAGTCATGCACTTTGTGCATGAAAGGATGGCGAGGTGGCCTGTTCAGAAGATCCTTTTGCTTGCAGTAACATGTTTCTCCAGGCCATCTAAAGGGTTTGTACTGGACATGGTCACGATTTTAGCACGCTTGAGGAATCAAATACAACTAATGACAATACAGAATCCTTGAGTGCATCTCACAATGCTTTCTTACTTTCCAGTGAATTCCACAGAGTTACAATTATTGCTATGTGCAGGCTGGCTAGTTGGCACAGGTTCAAGAAATAAACCAACTTTTTCAAACAGAGAGGAAGGTACTACCTTTTGTGAAAGAGTGTGATCTGCAACCTCCCAGCAGTAACTGCCTTTAAGAAGAGATACGTTTGAGAAAGAAGATACTCTAAAAAGCATAACTGAGCTTAGAACTGGGCTTGTTTTAAAACAGAGAAATATCATTTACATATAAAAAGACCTGTTTGCTCAGTGGAAAAAGCCAATATAACCAGGCAAGATCTGTGCATGATTCCCCCCCCATAAGCAGCATAAATGCCATATGCCTCTAACCACCATCAGGATATCTGACATTGAAATCTTCAGATTCCGGCTGCTACAAAGCTTGCTGTCTTGCGAGTAAGAAGTCATAGTCCTACCAACAATTTCTGGCTATTAAGTTATCTCCTGTTTGAGAAGGAAATAATTTGGCTTTCATGAACTTTAACCATCCTCAGGACACTTGTGTTCATTTTAAAGATTATTCTAGAGCAATGTTGGTGCTCAAAAACTTTTCTCTGCTCATGGTTCCTTAATTACCTACATATTACCTTAAGATAATCTTAAAATGTTACTAATCATCTTTAAAGCAAAACCCTTTGAGTATAAGAGCACAGAGAGATTCAGAGCAAGTTTTTCTTCCCAATCATTTCTACCTGCCTTATTAAGTACAGTATGTCAACCAAGCCCACATCCTGGTTTTAAATTTATAATGCCCAGCTCATCAGAGGGATTTACCTTTGCAGGCAGGAAAGAGGCCTGTTCAGATGCATCTTAATGCCTGAATCATTTTCAGAAAAACTGATTATGCAAATTAAGATGAATACCATTAAGAAACCTATCTTAGAATTCTGAATTGTGGCAGCAAAAGGTTGGTTTAGTACCTTTTTCATTATCAGTAGATAAGCAATACCAGATACTATGGGCCTGTCAACACTGGCCACTCAACAAAAAGATGGTGGAGCCCCTGCTACTGATATAAGAGCAGTTGCTATAATTTCTTCCTCTTTTCTCCTCCTCCTCTTATCTACCCCCTCTCCCCTAAAATACCCTAAGAAAGGATAACATTTGTTGGATTTGGATTATACCCATAGTCTTACACTTTAATCTTCTGGATGCTAAACACCACTCACAGGAAAACGTGTAACATCCTCGAGAAGCTGTTTACCAAGCACAACCTCATTGAACTGACATAATTAATGAATATAAATCCAGACAATAACTCAGCAGACAGACAGGAATGCAGTGTCAGCACCCAGCAAGATGAAAATGGGATGCCATTGTGTGCGCAAAAAAGGAAAACTCTTTCATATTAAAGGAATCTAAGGAAACGGAAACAGGAAAGGTTGTGGAGTTCAGCTGAAGGCAGATTTGTACACTGTCAGATTCCTATTTCTGGATCTAATTTTTTTTTTGGGGTATAAAACAAAAAACTATGAGAGAACCTCATCAATATCCTAGTAAGTCTTAAAAGTTGGTAAAATTCAGCTTTCTGAGTTTCTTGGTCAGGCAGTGAGAAACGAGTAAACTCTATGTTGTCCAAATTAGCAGTAGGTAACTCTTTTAATTTCAGTTACAGCACTGAAAAGAACAGACAGCACAAAGAGTCCATCTTCTTATGTCTCTATGCTGGTTGCTCCAAATCATAGGAGGAAACTAGAAGTGGGTTGTCTGCCATGCATCTTTTCCAGTTCTCACAGTCACCCCTGGTCTCATGGTGGTGCCTATTACAAAGCCAAGCTCTTTGGGTCTAGATGTGACATTCAGTTTTATTTGTACTGAACAGGTCAGTTTAAAGCCAATCCAGACTTTTTCATTATATTCTTCTTGTAGGTGAAAAAAAATAAGGCCTTTAAATAAATGTCATTTTTCATAAAAGTTTTCTGCTTTTTTAGGGAAACTCCCTTTATTCAGTGTGTGATCATCCTTGCAGTTTCACAGAGGAAGCTGTAGATCTCTTGTGAGGACAAACATAGGGGAGTCCATTAGAAAACATGGACTAAAAATATATTTTAAAATACAATGCTTATTTTTTCCAGAGCTCTGCAGACATAAAAGCATTAATTTGCTGAATAGACGGTTTTGGGACCCGCTGACATATTTTTTTGCTATCCTTTGGCAGAACAAAAGTTCCTTGAGAAGCAGAACTAATGAAGACTTGTTTTCTGTCAGTTTGAATCCCACAGCTGGACTCTCTTTGTCTAACACTGTTCACGCTCCAGTCACAGTTTTTCCCCCACATTTGGGACATTCATAACATCATTCTCCTCTGTGGATTCTCCAATGTCCAGTAATACAGTTATATTGCTGCTTTTATCTCAGTAGGAGCACTAACAACATATCTCCTCTACTTGCTTTCATGAGTCATCTACTTTCATACCATCTGTAGGAACCAATTATCCATAGAACTTCTGTCAAATTTGGTTAAAACTGGTCAAAGTATTCAGGAGTTATTAGCAGCAGAGAGAGACACGTGTGTACACACACACAAAGCATGATCTTGTAAGCCAAGTTTCCTCAGGAAATCAAGCTAAAAAAAGGAGTATGGTGGTAGTTTTTTCAAAGCTAGTTCAAATAAGGAGATACATTGTATATCCTGTTCAGCATGCCTTTTTTAAACTATTGGAATGCAGTTGCATTCATAAACAGCTATAAATACTTCCCATAGAAACAGCATATAGTTCTCCTCTCCTGCTCCCAGCCAAACTTCATCTCTCCAAATGTAAGACAAGGGCCTATTTTGGACACTGAACTTCAGCAATGTGTGTTTTCCTGCAATTTGGAAAAGGACAAGCTCATGAAAAACAAAAGCAATATTAAACGCCCATCTATCATTAGATTTAGAGCTTGTCTTCACTACTAAAAACAGCAGTAATTTTAATGTCACAGAAAATAGCATGCAGAAGCTACCCTGAGATAAAAACAAGTCAAAAAGATGCCTTTATTTTTATCCTAATATAAAGAAAATTCCACATCGCATACCTGCCTGAAGCTCTTGTTTGTAAATTTACATCACAGTAAAACGATAGCAGCTTGTTTTCATAGTGCTTTTGCCTTGAAATAGTTGATCCATGCCTTTGCTACATTAAAAAGAACACATTTTTCCATAGTGTCAGTGAAGCTTCCAGAAAACATGGCACGACAAGCCCAGTACAGATTCATAAGGGTGTACAAAATACATTTTCAAGAGACTACAGATTTGAGAGGACTTGTGTCTCTAAGCTGCATGCCTGCAGTTGCAAAACAAGCACAGGGCCTGGAAGCATGATTCTACATCTTCTGTTTAGGCAGCAACAGCAGTCCAAGATCTACCTCAGCAGCACAAGTTGTAAGGCTAAGGATTGCAGCGTAGAGCAATGGCTTTCAGTTTTATGTTCACACAGAGGCCATGGGGCACATAAATGATTACACAAGTGCTTGGCATCATCAAGTCTTTTCCAGCTCTCTCTCCCTAATCTCCAATTTCAAGTTTGCAAGGCAGACATTTAATTTCATTTATTAAATTTAGCCACATACCATGCTTGAGGGAGGGACAAACAAACTGTATACATTTTTCTTACAAGCATTTAAAGATGCTTTCAGGACCACAGGTTAGTATTAACACTGTAAGCAAAATAATTCACAGACAATACCTTCCAAGCACATTTCTACAGAGACTGGAACCAGTCATAACTCAACTTATTTGTTCTGGATCAAATCCATCAGCAAGGTGCTGAGCTGTTGCAAACTCACTTTGTCCACACAAATGTGTTCAAAAGGGAAAAATTTTGAAGGGGTATCTCATTTCCAGCGGACTTTATGCTGGATTATGTATTGTCTGTCCTCCTACAGCTGGCACAAACCCAGCATAAATTCCACACAATGAGTTCTGCTTAATTTGACACTTGATCCAGATCAGATTTGTGCTGCTTGGCGACTTGGTATTAATGAATGAAAACCAGACTCAGGAAGATTCTTCCAGCCTAAGGTCAGTCAGGGTAATTATGATCACTTAGCTTTTTATTCCTGCATTACAGAGACCATTTCTGCTAAAATAATGCAGGCCCACAGATTTAAAAATGCTTATCAGCCATAGTTTAGCACCCTCCCAGTTACTGACAGAATAAAGATTATTGAATTCCACAAGTTACAAAAATCATCAGTATCAGACTGTGATTTTTTTGTAAGCTACTTTCTCTGTACTCCTAAGCTCCTCTCTCCACCTAACAGGGATACCCATCCAAACAAGAGGCAGGGAAAATAACAAACCTATAAAAATAGCAACTCTTACCAAATTCAGAGTACTTATTCATTAATATTCCAGTGATAACTTAGAGCAGTGCTATGTGGAGCTGATTTGCCTCTAACAAGGTCTTCTGTCACTGCTGCCCTCTCCTCTGCGAGCTGTGCACATGTGCTTAGAATGGCAGGTCACTCTTCCCCAGTCAGGGTCATCCTGAGAAATCTCTGTATCCCAACTGAAGGGTAACTTATCCCAGCTCATTGCCTGCTCTCCAGATCTACCCTTGACCCTGCCCCACACTGAGTGGTACCCTCCCCTGCAACCACATTCCTCTGGCAACAAATCCATGACTTGCAGAATCACAAGACGACAAGATTTACCCTTTTGAGACCCACAGCAGGTCAGGAGTTTCATTTATACATATGTATCTCTATGCAAGAGTTCAAACAAACAGTTCAGTTCCCCACTAATGAATGATAAAAAGGATTTAGAAATCAGCCATTTACACTTTATCTTAGCAGAGAACACTGCCACTAGGTCCAAAGTCTTCACTTGGGCAACATTAGCACCAACTTTTATTCTATAGGTTAGGTCTCTTATTAATGCATCCAATTCATATATAAAGCAATGAATATATGACTGAACTATATTTTTATAGTCTTACATCTCACCCAACCAGGTGGACTTAGACATAAGTTATTAATTCAATGATCTGCAAGAGCTAGCAATCAACCATAACCTTTTCACTACAGTGAATGGATGACTTATACAATAAAGAGTAGTACATCAAACTTGATGGCTTTATGATTGTATCTTGAGCTATTCATCAAAACAGTTTCTCAAGGATCTAGATTTGGTCTTTTTTTTAGACTTGATTTCAGATATGGTAAGTGAGAAAGAAGTAATGTTTACATCTTGTCTTCATGGCAGAAAAATAACTGAAATATGTATTTACCATGTGCCATCTCCATATCTGTAAAAAACAATTTTAAAAGCAGCTTTCATCAAAATCAAAAGAGCTGACAAAAATGTTGAAATATATACTGTACTTGACAAACCAACAGGCCGTAATGACCACAAAATAAATCAACTTACTTAGGCATCTATCTCTAAGATAGCCTCAAAACTTATAAGTTGTTGCAAATCCCTGCTGTTGGAAACCAAGATTTTTCAGATGAGATGTTGAATCAATAATCTGATACCCAGTGAATATTATGGTGGTGAGGTTATTTAAGTGAGCATCACTGCCGTATTTCAACATAAATAAATCTATTTTACTTATCTATTTTCTTTCCAACAGTTTCAGTCAGTTATGGCAATATTCTCATTTACTATATAACAGTACCACCAAACAGGCAAGTTGCAGCCTAGAAGACAGTGCATTTTTGTGCACCATGCTCTAGCAGAAGTATCTGAGGACTCAAGTAAAACCTTTACTAACACCCCCACTTCAACAGTTTGAGGAATGGGACCCCTTTTTGACAGGCAGTGCCACCACCAAAATTGAGAATGAGATAATGAAGTCAACTGCAAAGCATACAGAGCAACCCAGCAAGCTCCCCTGATCCCATACATATTACTGAGCATACTCATGCTAGAAGGAGATTCATCAGAATAGCAAGATAGAGTTAAATTGCTCGACCTACAGCAAATGTCTCAGCCTTCCTCTGGATCTCAAGACAACAGCATTCACAGCCTCTACCCCAGAACACGTGGCAGTGACAGCACTTGGCCGGAAATCTTGGGACTGCTCCACTCCTTGGGCCAAGATTGCTTGCCAAAGGGAAGCATTATAACCACCAGGAGGCTATTYAGATATGCTGAAAAGCAAATCAACCTATTTAAGGAAGAATACATAGGAGCTGGTTTGCCATGGGCTTATTATTACTTCTCTTTAACTCCTATCTCCAGCTTCACTGCTTATATGCTGGTTAAAATGGCATTATTTAAAAGGACACTGCATGCAAGAGAATTGCTCTCAGGTGGCTGGTTTATTTCGGAAATAATATACCTAACATACACTTTGCACTGCAGTCCTGTAAGTCAGCAGCAGCCGAGCTTCTACGGAAGGCTAATGCATTACACAGAAACTCACTAAACCATTACATAAACCTGTCAGAGATTTCCAGCTATTACTTACCATTGAACAAAGGAAGGTAATATCTTTTATTCATACAGCTACTTACACTGAAAAAGCAAAAAATACCCCCCATGCTGGCTGCACTGGCTGTATTCTTTAAACACCTAAGATATATTTTAATAGGCAAATGCACAGAATCACAGAATCACTGAGGTTGGAAGGGACCTCTGGAGATCATCTAGTCCAACCCCCCTGCTCAAGCAGGGTCACCTAGAGCACATTGCACAGGATTGCATCCAGGCGCATTTTGAATATCTCCAGAGAAGGAGACTCCACCACCTCTCGGGGCAACCTGTGCCAGTGCTCTGTCACCCTCACAGTGAARAAGTTTTTCCTCATGTTCAGATGGAAGTGTCTGTGTTTCAGTTTGTGCCCATTGCCTCGCGTCCTGTCGCTCGGCACCACTGAAAAGAGTCTGGTCCCATCCTCTCGACACCCTCCCTTCAGATACTTGTACACATTGATAAGATCTCCTCTCAGCCTTCTCTTCTCCAAGCTAAACAGGCCAAGCTCTCTCAGCCTTTCCTCATAAGAGAGATGCTCCAGTCCCCTAATCATCTTTGTGGCCCTTCKCTGGACTTGCTCCAGTAGTGCCACATCCCTCTTGTACTGGGGAGCCCAGAACTGGACACAGTACTCCAGATGTGGCCTCACCAGGGCTGAGTAGAGGGGGAGAATCACCTCCCTCGACCTGCTGGCAACACTCTTCCTGATGCACCCCAGGATACCATTGGCCTTCTTGGCCACAAGGGCACATTGCTGCCTCATGCTTAACTTGGTGTCCACCAGCACTCCCAGGTCCTTCTCYGCAGAGCTCCTCTACAGCAGGTCAACCCCCAACCTGTATTGCTGCATGGGGTTATTCCTCCCCAGGTGCAGGACCCTGCACTTCCCTTTGTTGAACTTCAGGAGGTTCCTCTCCACCCACCTCTCCAGCCTGTCCAGGTCTCTCTGAATGGCAGCACAGCCCTCTGGTGTATCAGCCACTCCTCCCAGTTTTGTATCGTCAGCAAACTTGCTGAGGGTGCACTCTGTGCCTTCATCCAGGTCACTGATGAAGAAGTTGAACAAGGCTGGACCCAGTACTGACCCCTGGGGGACACCGCTAGCTACAGGCCTCCAACTAGACTCTGTGCCACTGATCACAACTCTCTGAGCTCTGCCATTCAGCCAGTTCTCAATCCACCTCACTGTCCACTCATCTATCCCACACTTCCTGAGCTTGTCTATGAGGATGCTATGGGAGACAGTGTCAAAAGCCTTGCTGAAGTCTAGGTAGACAACATCCACTGCTCTCCCCTCATCTACCCAGCCAGTCATTCCATCATAGAAGGCTATCAGATTGGTTAGGCATGATTTCCCCTTGGTGAAGCCATGCTGACTACTCCTGATCACCTTCTTTTCCTCCACATGCGTGGAGATGGCTTCCAGGATGAGCTGCTCCATCACCTTTCCAGGGATGGAGGTGAGGCTGACTGGCCTGTAGTTGCCTGGGTCCTCCTTCTTGCCCTTTTTGAAGACTGGGGTGACATTGGCTTTCTTCCAGTCCTCGGGCACCTCTCCTGTTCTCCATGACCTTTCAAAGATGATGGAGAGTGGCTTAGCAATAATGTCCGCCAGCTCCCTCAGCACTCGTGGGTGCATCCCATCAGGGCCCATGGATTTGTGGGTGTCAAGTTTGCTTAAATGATCTCTAACCCACTCCTCCTTGACCAAGGGAAAGTCTTCCTCTCTCCAGACTTTCTCTCTTGCCTCCAGGGTCTGGGGTTCCTGAGGGCTGGCCTGAGCAGTAAAGACTGAAGCAAAGAAGGCATTCAGTAACTCTGCCTTCTCTGCATCCTTCGTCACCAGGGCACCCACCCCATTCAGCAAAGGGCCCACATTTTCCCTAGTCTTCCTCTTACTGCTGATGTATTTGAAGAAGCCCTTCTTGCTGTCCTTGACATCTCTTGCCAGATTTAATTCCAAACAGGCCTTAGCCTTCCTCGTTGCATCCCTGCATACTCTGACAACATTCCTATATTCCTCCCAAGTGGCCTGTCCCCCTTTCCACTTTCTGTATACTTCCTTCTTCTGGTTGAGTTTTGCCAGGAGCTCCTTGCTCATCCATGCAGGTCTCCTGCCTCCTTTGCTTGACTTCCTACTCATAGGGATGCACCGCTCTTGAGCCTGGAGGARGTGATGTTTGAATATTAGCCAGCTCTCTTGAACACTCCTTCCTTCTAGGGCCCTCACCCATGGGATTCCTCCAAGTAGGTCCCTGAAGAGGCCAAAGTTTGCTCTCCTGAAGTCCAGGGTTGCGATCCTACTTGGTGCCCTGCTGCCTCCTCGCAGGATCCTGAACTCCACCATCTCATGGTCACTGCAGCCAAGGCAGCCCCCAACCTTCACATCTTCCACCAGTCCTTCTTTGTTTGTTAGTACGAGGTCCAGCAGCACACCTCTCCTTGTTGGCTCCTCCACCACCTGTGTCAAGAAGTTGTCACCAATGCTCTGCAGGAACCTCCAGGACTGTTTGTGCCTAGCTGTGTTGTCTTTCCAGCAGATATCGGGGTGGTTGAAGTCCCCCATGAGAACCAGGGCCTGGGATCGTGAGGCTACTTCCAGCTGTCTGTAGAAGGCCTCATCGACTTCCTCATCCTGATCAGGTGGCCTGTAGTAAACACCCACAACAGTGTCACCTCTGTTAGCCTGCCCTTTGATCCTTACCCATAAGCTCTCGACTCGCTCTTCATCCACCCCTAGGCACAGCTCCATACATTCCAGTTGCTCTCTCACATAAAGAGCAACTCCACCACCTCGCTTTCCTGGCCTGTCTTTCCTAAAAAGCACGTAGCCATCCATGACAGCACTCCAGTCATGTGAGCTATCCCACCATGTCTCTGTAATGGCAATGAGATCATGGCCCTGCGACCGCACACATATCTCTAGTTCTTCCTGTTTGTTCCCCAAGCTGYGTGCATTGGTGTACAGGCATTTCAGGGAGGTGATCGAGCATGCAGGTTTCCCAGGAGGGGTAAAAGAGGGTCCTCCATAGCCACATCCCATGTGCACTTCCCTGGCTGCATTCACCTGTTGGTTACATATGAGAACAAGAAGATGCATGCAGATAGATCCTCCCTGCCCTCACCACACATGAAGAGAGTGGAGAAATTTCTCACTCAGAAAATCAGAAGGGCATCTGGGAGTTTCTAGTCTGACAATCTCTGTAAAGCAAGCCAGTGATCTTCACCCACATGCATTGCGCCCATAACTTTGAAGTGCTGTTTTGTATACACAGCTATTTATCACCAATATGTTCCAACAGTTTGCTCACCCAACACAGGATTGCCTCAGCTCCAGAAAGATGTGTGTGTATTATGACACTATAATAAAGAAGTGTGTGCAGTGCAACATCTATGGGCTTCACGAAGTTACTTGTTGGTAACACATCATCAGCCATGAGGACGATGCAACAGAAAGCAGCAGAACAGGCACATCAGTGGTACAGCACCCTGCTAAGAAATTTGTAGCAGCTATGACATATCTGAGGGAAAACAGTACTGGGAAGGGCCTGGAATTCTCCTCCAAGAATAGCTCATTTCTGGGTCCCCTCTTCTCCAAACCATTTTTGTATTTGCACCACAGGTGTTACCATAGCGTCTAGGAACCCCAGGCAAAGAGAAGGACCCTACTGGTCAAAATACTGTGAAGTCCCAGAATAAAAACTGTCCTGAGCGGTTTGTCCATGCCAATCTGGCCACCATTTTCAAAACAAGTCCCTTTGTTTTGAAACAAACTGCCCTATGCTCCGAGGTGGCATCTCTCTGGCAGCCTTGCACGCAGGAGCCAGACTGAAAGTCAGCCACCCTTGAGAAAACTGTTCTCCAGTGCATGAATCTCAGCCTCTCTCTGCTCACTTAATAATGGCAGATCTCCCTTGTGCGAATAAAACCTCTTCTGCTAGTATTCCTAGTCGGCTTCAATTTGTTTAGAATTCCCCTAATGCCAACAGAAACTATCTCCCCAGCTTTCCCAAGGAACCATATTTGCCTTAGAAAATACAAACCTTATTAAGGATTTCAAATCCTGGAGAAAAAGTGTTCTCAGGATATTTAATGAAAGAGTCGAACAGAACAGTAGCCCCAAGGAGTATAGGTCTCAGCAAACAGACTAACACCAGGCCTTCAAAGCTGCAACACAGCAGAAATCCCAGAAGGCTCTTCTCCTGGTAAAAGGATGAGGTACACTTATAATTAATGTAAAACTTAATTAGAATCTCTGGAAAAAGAAAAAAAGAACTCCATTTGGAGGCAATTATAAAAAGGAGGTAGTTATAACAATTATTTATCCTATTTCTGGAAGAGAAATCCAGGGCCTCCTTCTTGGAGGCATCCAGCAAATGTAACAGGCAGTCAAGGTTCTACTTGCCAGCACAGAAACACTCTGAAGGGTTTGCACTCGCCCTTATCACCTCCACTCAGTCAGCATTGATTATGTAAAACCAGTTGAGTCATTCTACAACATAGTTGATATTTCAGGATCTCTACCTGCCTCACAGCTCTCTCTGGTGCACTAATGAGCATGATTCTTTTCAGTGCCACCATCACCCTGCAGCCAGGAGATGGGACTTCATAACACAGAGAACGCATACTCTCTATTGCCTCGGGGCTGTGGGACAACACAATGAGTCTGGCAACAGAAGTCCTGATGCTATGCAAACCTCGGTTGGTACAACATGGATCACCAAAGGATTTCATGAGTGCACCAAAACTCTGCTTCGTGTGCATTGGAGAAAAACCTATAGACAATGCTCTTGGGAGCCATCTACCGGCAATTAGCAATTAACCATTTGCATGCCTGCATCAAGCTGGAATCTGCTGTGCAGAGAAATCTTCCAAGAGTGGTTCATTTCATAATTCCATTATCTCAAGGCACCCCCTAAACTCCCATATTTGTAATAGGAATCTTTTGAGAGATCATCTATAAACTAATTATTTAACCATAGTCCTAACATTATAGCCCTAATTAATAATGATTCCTAGCACTTAACATGCTCAGAGTGCTATCTAGACACTATCTTCATTGCTAACATGTTTTGAGTCTAACAGATAGAAAGCACTGTAAAAGTCATGTATTATTGTCATGCAAAATGCAAAGCGCTTAGTACATGCGGGAAAAGTGGGAGAGAAGTGTAGGCCATACAGCAAATGGAAGTGCCGCGATTTGAAGTCTCAACTCCAAGACTGGAAACACAAGGTAAAGAAGCCAAATTAATTCCCAGGAGCTGGGTGGAAGAGGGTAGCTAGAGGTCATGCAGGAACATTGCCACTGGTACAAGCATGTGTGAGGTGTAGGTGGACAATCATGCAAAGCAGAACTGGTCTTCCTCTACCACAGCATGGCTGTGTGAACACAGCCCGCTGGGCTATCACAAATATATTGCAGGTGGCAAAATGGGAGAGAACAGATGCTGATAACACTGCATCTCATGCTTGGATGGTTTAAATTGCTTCTCTACTAAGTGCGGGTCCAAAGACAAGGTGGGTTCCAGCAGTTTTGCTAAGAGAGCAGAGGGGCAATTAGAGGAAAAAAAAACATGTTCAAAAAAAAGGGTTCACCTTTCCCAGAAAGAATGATTTTCTGGCAGAGGGACACATTCACAATATACATCAGTTCCTCAGACCTGATGGCATAGCCTCCAGGAATGGGTCCCTCTTACCCACCCCATGTGGAGGAACTTAGTTGCAGGAGGTAGTTGTCCCCCAAGCCCAGCATTTCCCATGAAGGGAACAGGACACATGTTCCAAATGGGAGACCTGGCACCTGCCGCCTTGTAGGCACTGTGGGTAACCAGTGGATTAAGAACAAAATCKGGAGAGTCTCTCTGGATAGTCTAAGTACAGACAGACACAAACTACTGCATGGGAGACAATATCTACCAGGAAGTTCTCAAAACCTGTGTCTGTGGACTGACAACAAAGTATCAGGATACCAGTGCACAGGAAACGGTTCATGTTCATCTTACCACAGTTCGCGTGACAGAAGGTTTCCAGGACATTGCAAGAGCCTTCTTACCACAGTTCGCGTGACAGAAGGTTTCCAGGACATTGCAAGAGCCTAACAGACACAGCAGAGGTGGGTAACAAAGTAGGAAGACCAACATTTATTATAGTAATTGTTCTAGAAGATGTTGTGCTGTAAATTCACAAACCAAAGAGTGGGTCTAAGAGCCATTAAGTAAAGCCATTGCACTTCAAGTGCAGTATTTTATTAGCAAAAATCACATGAAGTTTGCTTACATATACACACATGAAAGGTCTCGCTTTTCATACCCTCTGCTAGTTATTAAGGAAAAGATAGTAACTTAAATGTGTATGTCCTGTTGTGTGCTCTGTACACAGTTTTAGATTTAAAGCTATACTGTTTTAAAATTAAAAGTAGACCCAAATAGGTCCTGTTCAAATATCATCTCTACATCAATGCTCAAGTTTCAGTCTGCCGTAATTAAAGCACCAACTCTGTATTAAGACCTAAAATGCTGCCAGTTTTCTGTGTCCTTGGTCAAGGTCCAGTTTATTTCTCACTGTGAAGTGGTACCATTTCTCAGCCCAGTAGTAGTAATGCTCCATGTGTTTTTTTCCCCTCTTCTCTCTTCATGCCCCATTCCATGCCAACATGTCTTAGGTTGTCTAGCATACTTTTCCATTCTTTTTAATGGTTTAAAGAAAACAGATATATTTCATCAAATGAAGCACTTTGGGCAGAATCTATTAAGGAGAGAAAAATGTATTTTTCCCCCTTCTGAGTGGCAGTTTTGTACAGCACTAAATTCACAATTTGAGGTGTCTAAAATTGCTAAATTTAGAAAGTCAAGTAATAGCAGTTCTATGTGGGCCAAAGGATGATCTAAGGATGAGGGAAGCAATATATCTTTTTAACAATTGAAAGAGTTGGGAACATTCCCACAGTGAGAACATGCTTAGCAAATTGCTCTGTGAGCGGGACACTTGGATGCATGGAATATTTCAGCCACAGCAGTAATCCTGCAGCATTCTGTGCTGAAAGCAGAGGTCAGCCTTAAGGGAATTATAGTAGACATACAGTCAGACAAGGCAGGCACCTCAGGGAATAGCTCCTTGCACAAATATAAACACACCAGCTGCATGCAAGTTCTTGCTTCCAGTGCCTCAGCTATCTCTTCTCTTCTCTCTACCTGTCTTTTACAAAACCAGAGTTAGATGCCATGCTATTTTAAAATGACAACAACGTTCCTTCCTGTCCCCACCTTCCAGCCTGCACAAACACTGTTCCACATTCAAGCAAACAGGGAGCAGATGGGACAACTATTCCCAAAACAAACCAGCCCAGGCTCAGCTGGGCTGTTAAGGCACAGCTCTGCATTCAGGGCTATGTAGCATTGCCCTGTCACATAGCAAAGCGCCAGGAGGCAGGAACACCATGCCAAATATTCTCAGAGGATGTGGAAATCTCTCTCCTCATCTTCTGGTTATTCCTCCTTATCTGTGTGGCTTGGGGAAGGCACAGAAGAATCCCAGTTGTGTTTTATTGCTATGTTAGGAGTCAAGGAAAGGAGAAAGCCACACATCTGTCAGGCAGTCAGGCACATGCTGACCCCTCAGTAAGCAGCAGAGAAAGGAGGTAGTTTAGAAGCTATTTTCTGCCAGTTTAAATCAGTTTGCTATTGCAGCTGAGGGCCAGAAAGAAGAGTCATTATTTATAATTAGAGATGACCCTGCGCCATAGATATCCAGATGCAAACTTCTCTGAAGATGTCTCTGGATCCAACGCCAAGTCCTCAGCCAGTAACTTCACTGTAGTCAGTGCAGCAATGAACCTGTTCCAGAGTACAGCACAGTGGGTTTCAAAGATGAAGAAGAGCTAATTAGGGCCAGGAAAAGTTCACGATATGCCCCTCCAGGAGCAGTTATTTACCCCTCTGCCTTTTACCAGGTGCATTACTATTAAGTGAAAGAGCATTTAACACCAGTACCCTGGCATGGTGTGTCTCTATCTCACAGAGCAGCTACATAGTATTACTCACCCCTTGTTCTCACTTCCCCCACAATTAGGTTCCTCTTTTGTACCTCTGCTTACTACCCCAGGTTGCAGGGCCTCATTAGAACTTTGAYTCTGATCCTTCATTTGGCTCCGTGCATTGGAAAACTGGCCACCTACACTGAATCCCACCGATTTCCCCAAAAGCTCTGGGAGGGATATCCACACTAGGTATGTCAGGTATGTAACTTAGGTGATCAAATATGCTTTAGGCTCACTCTTGTCATTGTGGGGAGAAAGAGCAGTTCCTGCAGAAGGTGATTCAGAACGGGAGCTGACTCACCCTTTCTCACACTACCTGCAGAGRGAGACCACCCTACAAGTGCAATCACCTACCTTAGATGACTCAAGTTCACTGCTGTGAGTCCCTCCCCTTCCTGGGCAAGCAATGATTCATCCACACAGCTCTGAAGGTCAGGACTTGAGATGGAAACTTCTGTGTGCGGGACCCAGCTGTTTTGGTGCAACAACCACTGCTCTTTTAAAAGCCCACAGAAATGCAACCCCACTACAGCATTTTTGAGGGCCCAGCAAAAGCTTCAGCTTCTAAGGCCAGCTGAGTTCCCGAGAGAGAATCACCATGGCCAAGTCCAGACCAGAGTACATTCTGTTTTTTTTTCCATTCACAGCTGAGTGGCAACACATTTGAAAAGCAGCTTGAACCAGTTGTTATTCTGGGATCCAGGAGCACCACACGCATACCTCACTCTAGTTCCCCTCCCAGAGCAAGCCCTTATATTATGAAATCTAACCACAATTACTCTATTATAAATAGTGCAGTGTTAAAATCCTGCTGAGTCCCAAGTCTAAAATTTAAAAAAAGAACATTTACAACTAGTCTTACTCATTTTGAACACAACCACAGAGCAGGAGTAGGAAGAACTGATTTATAGCAACCAAGGAGATGATATAGCTAGAATAATTCAAGACTGATGAAGAACCTCAGCTGCAAACTACTACTGTTTTGTCCACCCTCTGTCTTAAAACTGCTAGTTTGCAGACATGCAGCTCTAAGACAGCTCTTTGTGCTTTTTGGGGATGGGGGAGGGGGAAGATATCATGTTCTTATAAATATTTACAGCATGATTTAATACACATAAAAAAGCTCAGCTTGGATTTCAAACCAAAACCCAATCATCTATTTTTCCTCATGGCACTGGACAGCGAACACTAAGAATTTATTAATAGCTCATTCATTATACACTTCCCATTAAAAAAAAAGTAATAATACATGTGTAGTACATATTATTATATAAACATTATATATATTATATAAACAGAATTATTATATAAGGTACATATTATATATAAATGTTAGAGCAGAAATTGGAGTATGGATGCTTGGGGTTTATTCCTGGCCATGCACTGACCTGCTGCCTGACCTTGGGTGAGCTAGCCTATTGCTTCCCAGATGAGCCACTTGTAAAATAGATGCCATAAATACCTGTTTCAGAAGGTGTCATGAATTAAGGCCTTTATATGTTTTTAGATCGTCAGAAGAATCACATTGTACCAAGTGCAAAATATTTAATAACTGGAGCCAGAAACAGAAAAAGAAGACTAAACCAATTACAGAGTTGCACAGATATTTGTGAGAGAGGACGAAAGGGAAAAAAGAGAGACTGGGCTTAGCAAGCTAAGTGCCTCTGGGTGATCTGTACCTCTGCATATCTAGAGCCAGCAGTTTCAGTTCCAGGCTGAGCACCAGCTTGTCTACAAACTGCAATGAGGTACAGCTGTTCACTGGGCCAGAAAATCCAAATGATGATGTTGGCCAGGGATCTTGGGTTTTTTATTAGGCACTCAGTGGTGACAGCATCTCTGGACACTGGGAATATATGGAAACCTGAAGACACGTGACTACACTGAGGAAAAGAGAGATGGTTTCGCTCCTGAACTCCCAGAACTTCCAGACAAAAGGCCATGCAAATATTCCAGCAAGATATCCTGGACCAAACACATTCAATTCATTGGAACAGACAGTAACATTTTAAGTTACTTTCACAGAATGTACCTAATTATGTCATCACAAACTATAAAGGCTGTAAGAACACATGCTAGAGCCAATATCTTGACATCATGCACACATGCTTAATGTCTTACTAAATCTTACAAGTGCGAGAATAACATCTTTGTTTAACAACAAAGAAGTGAAGTTGGTTTACTTGTCTTAATCACCTTATGTATAAGATTATTTTTTCTAGAAATTCTTACTCATAAGAACAAGTGTGTTTACTGCAGAATGTCACTATAAAAGCACTATATTCCACTTGCTGTTTATTTTTCCTTTTTCCCACAAAAGTTATCAGTGTGTTTCACAGACATTAGATCAGGTATAGTCTCTATTTTTCTTTTTTAGTTATTCACGTAAAAATAGGACTATGAATAATGGAAATAGTGTAACATTTCCAAAATTACTCCAGTAGTTATAACTAGCAGTTGCTCTTGTGAAGACTCTAGCAGGCAAATCCATTGGCAGGAATAATCAATGTTAGGAAATGTTTGTGGAAAGCAAATTTGGGACTTGAAATTGCAAGTACATACACCCAAATCCTGGTTCAAGCATTAGTTTAATCCAATCAGACTAACCAACACAGCTCAAATTTTGTATCCTGTGTAGTCATAAGAATATGCTTGAGAACAATCTACAGGCCAAGATATAATTTCAAATGATGAATACATTCATAAAAACCCTACACTGTTAAGCCAGATGAAGAAAATATGCGTCACATAATGTGCAGTCTCCTCCATCACATCAGATGAGTCACTGACCTCTGAGAATCAGTTGCAAGTAGGGTGAGCATAAGCACCTGACAGCTCTTTAAACAGAGGGTACCAGAGGTAAATCCCCTGCTTAGATACATCCACAGGAACTAAAATCTCCTGAATAAGGCAACAAGGTAAAGAAATTCACTACACATGGAAAGTAGTGTTTCGGACTCACATTTGGGAAATGGTCAGCAGAAGTGAAGGAGGATGTTCAACAGGAGCATCTATGGCAAATATGAGCTGGACCCAAGAAAACAAGTTATTCCTTAGTGTATAGGGCTCAAAAAGGAATAATATTTTTCAGCAACAGACATATTGTTCTTAAAAATCTCAACTTCAAAGTGACTTGTAAAGATAGCTCAAAGTATCCCGGATATGCTTCTTTGGACAACCTCTAAGAAATGTCACAGGTTAAAAATTTTGCTTGACTGATAGAAAAAGAAGAAAAATAGGAAAGTCAGGGAAAAGATTAAACTGGATACAGAGTCTCAGAAAACAGAAACACAAAAAAATTCTAAAATTGAAACAGATCTTTAGTCTCAAACCTTTCTCTAGGTCCATTGAACTATCATACAAGACATGCTACAAAGTGGCATGTCTCSATTACAGACTTCTGTAAGGCAGATAAAGCAAAAAGGTCTTGGCAGACCAGTGAGGCACAGATGTGTGCAGTGAGACATGCCCCAAGGGCAGCACCAAAAACAAGATTCTGTCTTCTTGAATCCCCAGCTGTCCAGCCTCCAGGCGCTCACCTCTACAACCTTTGGGTACTCCAGTAAATGCAAGAAGACAGCTGCAGGCTTCCCTCACACTCCCTTCTTTTAATATTGGGAGCAGGAGGCAAAGGAGTGGGGCCAAAGCAGCAGTTCCTGTGGCCAAAGATTGCAATTCTGTAGGACATCACGATGGCAAGCCACATCTCTGTGGCTACAAGGCTCTCGAGCTCCATCTCTGCTTCCTAGCATGCTAAATTTGTGCCTAATCCATACAGCCTGTTATACATTAAAGCCACCTCCCAGGCAGGGTTTTTTAGTGTTTTTTGTACCTCCTTGACATGTGCAGTACTACAACCAAACTAGCCAATGAAAACTAGCTCTGCCAAGAAGCTGGGAAAAAAGAAAGTCTCCACAGCAATTATATTCTGTCAGCTTTCCTAACCACTTCAAGCAATTAGTTCTGAGGACTTTCTGACTAAACGCATCCTTCCCTCCTGTTCTCTTTACACACACTAGATTAGAGATCATGGTAACACAAAGATATTGGAAAGCACATTATGCCTCCAGCAGGCTCTTGAGGAAGTTTGACAGCAGCAAGCTCTTGGTTTCCCTGGTCACGCTCAGATGATTTGCATACCAGTGTAATAAGAATGAATAACAAATTGCTATTTGTCATCACAAACTTCACAGGTCCATTCATAAAAATAAGCCAATAACTTTTGAAATCTTAGGTTTTGATTTGAATATACAGAAGAGAAAAAATATTTGCCAGAAGCAGTAAAGCTAGAGGTATACAGCAGAAAAGAATCAGAAAAACACTCAAATACATCAGAAAATGATGTTGGATGTTTGGCTCATTTTTAAAGTTGCACAATTAAGACACATGGAGAAGGGTGCCATGTAGAATAGTTTTATTACATAAGTTTGGCTTCCATGACTTGCATTTCAGATGAACTCAGAATACTTTAGAGGTGCCCCTGCTCAGCATTTGAGTCCTGGATCCTTTGCTTGTCTGTCAATCTTCAGCACTGATATTCCCAGAGAAGCTCTCATTATGGCATTTAAATTTTAAGCTATCTTGAAACTTACACAAGGGTGGATGCAAGGCAGATAAAAAGACTTTTGGAGCTCATGAACAGGATGTCAACATGGGCAAAAAGTCACATTCAAAATGTATTGGGAGGTAGGAGATATTAAGAGAGTGATTATCATTAAACTTCAGGAAGCAGAAAATCTATTCTAGGGCTGCATAGCATACTGGAAGATTTAATAAATCACAAGTTAAAGAAGATCATAGGAGTTGTTTTAAGCTGCACATGGTTAAATGCTTGTCTGATTATAATTACTTTGTCTAATCCTTCAAAGACTTAATTCCATTTTGGTATGTCTGTCTTCGTCCCCACCTAAATTAACCAAGATACTTTAAATCAGAATACACCAAAACAATTAAGAATCTATCCCTTAGACTTCCAGTTCCTTTGCACAAATGTGTGAGGAGGCCTCATTCTGCTTCACTTAGCAATAATGGTCAGAGATGTTATAGCTGCATATATATTTTCTAAAGTACACCAGACATCAGGGGAAAAGAAGTACATTTGATATTGGTTCATGCACCTTGAAATAGCATGCATACTATTACACTGCTCTGTCTGAATTACATGACATGTTTACCCAGAGAATGTTGGTATGGTATGCAAGGTTGATGAAAATTGACCCACTCTTCTAGCATCATACAAGAGACATACAAGAGACCAAACATATCTGTTTGGTATTCAACCAAACAGAAAAGTTTATTACTTATTATATAAGCTAATGAACAGTTGTAAAAGCATAACAGCGTAACACTAACCAATGGAGTCAGTATCATGCCCTATAATAAAAGGGCTACTAGTCTTTTGTAGCTCGGACCTAGCCACCTTAGGTAGCTTAGAGTATGCCCACACTGCCAAGGAGAGATGAGGACAGGGATCTTTGCAGGTGATGAGTTCTGAAACTGGAAGCTTGGTAGCCAGATCACACTGAATTGTACCTGCACTAGACAGGCCAGTTTGCACAGGAGATAGGTCAAAGGAACTGCCTCCCTGACTCACACCTGCCTGCATTAGCTTGATGTGGGAGTTCTCTTGGATGTCTATAAACACAGATATGTCAGTGTGACCTGGGTCCAGCAAATCAAACCCTTGGTAGAGCTCTTGCAGCCATTTCTGGACAAGAGGGRGAGAGACATCTTCAGAAAGCTGCAGCTTGTAAAACCTGAAATGGAACTGGACATTAGCAACAGAGGCAAAAATGACTCCGATGTTGGTCTCTGATGTCCAAGGGCCTGTTTAGGAAACTACGTGTACTCTTTTGTTGGTTAACTTCACTCCACCAACTACATGCATAGACAATCAGAAAATACCTAAAATGTGCTCTATCTAGAATCCTTCCAGTCACGTTTGCATGAGAAATGAAATCAAGTCAGCACTTGAGTGAAGTCAAGTCAGTAGCTCAACCGTAGAGAATAAACTCAGTCTACCTGGGGTTATCTTTTACCTGTTGATCTCAGCACCATTCTGCAAGTGGGACACTTCTCTTACTTTCAGCAATGCAGTTAACTACGAGGCCTGGGACCATTAATRAACCTGCACAAAGAAAAATGTTTCCACTATTTGTCCTTTTTACCTAGACTAAGCACCTCCTAAAACAAAGGCTGAAACGAAGGCAAAATAGCTGTTCACATGAGCAGCAGAACAAAGTCATTAGCTAACCCAGCCAGTGAATGCGTTTGCTGCCCCAGAGGGTTTAAAATACCTGACGTGTAAAAGAAGGGAAGTATGTATTCTCTTCTCATGCAGAGGGAGCAGATAAAGATGACAGGAATAAGTAGGCATGCTTATAAAGGAGCCACTTTAAAGGAAATAGTCATGGACCTCAATGAATGTCCCTTTTGGCAGTGTAGCATGCACTGCAGAAGAAAAAAAAAAAAAAAAAAGTCTGGCTGAAGGTCTCCAAGCATTTGTTGTGAGCCAGGATAGCTAAATGAACTGTAATAAAGAGATTTTGCTTTGGAAAGAGCTGCATTTTATCTGAGCATTGCTGAGCTATGCGATTGTCACCGATACCTAACCACAGATCTCAGTGGACAAAAGACAAAGGAGGGAGTGTGACATTTGCAGTTGTGGTGTAGCAGAAAAAGCAGGTAGAACTCTTGCATATAAATTACACATTGCAATACACTTGCTTTCTCATACACTAGAACAGAGGAGGCAGAAATAATATGCTTGGACCCAATCTCAGTTTTTATACAGACAAAGCTTTGACTGAAAGTCAAAGTTTTAGTAAGAATTGTAGCATTTCACTCATTTACCACTTTCCAGAGCACTTTCCAACCTCAAAGCAGTCAGTAAAAGAAGGAAGAAATGCAGCAATGGATACTAGGCAAAATAAAGTTATGACTTGCATTGATAGTTCCTCTGTAATTGGATCTTGCAAGTCAGTGAGCCTTGCTCAGACTATAGGATCTCATTAATTCTGCCTTCTCTGAACCTTTTTCTATTTAGTTTGAGGACAGCCCATGTTCACAGTTCAGGAGCTAGTAGAATCATCTGGGTTTTTTTTTGAAAGATGGTTACTTTAACTGATTAAAAGCACAAAGCCTGTCTGGCAAACCGGTAAAGTGCCTGTTTTTGTGATACTTCAGAACTTCCACATTGAACCCTAACTCAACAGAAGACCATCAGAAACAAAAAATATATATATGAAGAAGAACTAGGAACCCATCTGCATGTATGGAATCCTGAACAGTGAGGATTGTTTCTTTTAAGGGCAGGAGGGTATAACAGGCTCAGCCCTGGGAATCTGAGATCTATTACCAGCTCTGCTTCTAGCCTACTCAGGGGTCTTCAGCAGTTCTTTTCCCTGGATGTGCTCAGTTTCCCACCCGTAAACTGTGAAAGGGACAATGGAAAGTTTTCAGAGGCACCAAAGAGACAAGAACCAGGCAATCCTCTGACTACAGCCTATGGTTTTTTGAAATCTGTGCATTCTCCCTGTTAAGCTCTTCAGGTCACAACTACTGACCTTATTTCATGTGATACAACGCTCTTGCAAGCAAAGCAACAGTTCAGTATGACACTCCTTTACTAATAGGCCTGGATAGAGAAATGCCTGAGGTAACAACAGCAAATGTTATTGAGGCATGGAGAATGAGTGCCTTTCCAGTGCTTCCCTCAAGAATAAGCCTCTGGAGTGCTCATGCACCTGGTTTTGCCAGGGAGGTGTGGTACTACGGGTGTTTCTCATGCCTGCAAGCTGAGTCATAACTTCAGCCCACAGAAGCAAACTTAACGAAAGGTGAGATTTTTCTTTTCCTTGCCACCCTTTGACTTGTTTCTGTGAAGATGCCCAATTATTGGAACAACAAGTACAGCCAGCGAGCATCCGCTGTCACAGTCCAACTAATGAGGGGCTCATGCCAATGTAGGCTTTACTCGCATGCACGTCTCCTTAGTAATGATTAGTTAATGCTTTGCAAATAAAGAAATGTATCAGAATCACTTCTCAGGCTTCACAGTGAGTGAGGGCAGGGGAAGCTACTGGAGACAGAAAAACACTGATGCACAGAATCATACCTGTGACCCATCTATTCTAACATCCTGCCTCTGGCCTGAGCCATGCACCAAGCACCTCAAAAAAAAACAAAAAAAAAACACCCACAGATCTGGGATATGTCACCCCTTAGCAGGGTTTTTTGTCCTGATCCCTGAAAGTTAAATCCTGAAGCATGAGGTTTTATAGCCTCCTAAAATGTTTGTTAGCAATAACAATTATAATTCTGGATATTCTAGTCATTTATATAAAAGCGTTCAATCTGTTGTTTAATCCTGCTAAATCCTCTGGCCTCAGCTCTGCCTTATGGCAATGGTTTTCACAGTCAAATCACATCCATAGTCAGGGACTACAGAGCTTGCAGGCTTCCTGCCATGGAGCTGGGAGCGTGGCAGCTCTGAGGGCTTGAGGAGGCTCAGCACTAGCTAGGACTCTTTGCCTACAGGGCACAGTGAAGTGCCAGAAGCAGAGCAGTTTCACCAGCCCTCCTGGGAAGCAAGGTACACACACCAAGGCAGGGATCAGCTTCTAGCCCCCCAAATAACTCAGAGATGGTTGTGCTGCATGCCCTGGACGTCAATACATTGCTGTCCCCGTTGTTGCCTCTGCAGTAGAACTTCCATGACACCTCGCAACGGGCACAGATGATCCAGGACTTCTGGGTTCGCAAATCCTCTTTAGTTTGCAAGGCTGGCAAGCAGCCTGTATCTGAGAAACAAGAGCTGCTGCTAAACTAGGAGCCTTACAGCTTGGGCTCTAAAGCTTTATTTCAAACTAACTCAGAACAAAACCAAGAGCAAAACATTTAATTTTCAAGTGACCATGGAAAATTTCAACATTTTTATTTGTTTATTTATTAGAAATGGAGCAAGGGTTTTAACTTCTTTCCACAATCACAGGTTTTGCTTATGTGCCAAACATGCATTTGGAATTCACGCAGCCAGTACAGGACCAGTAAAATGCGCACAAAGCTTGCCCTAAAACACACAACTACTTCCACACTTTTGTATATGGATTTGGGGAGGCTTTGTATCAAAATGCAGGTCAAAATGTGGTTAGGGACAACAGATGTTATGTTAAGGTAACCTACACAAAGGAAAAGGTTTGTCCTCGTTGTGGATTTGTTATCACTACTGTCTCAGAGACAATTGAAAGTGGCAAGTCCACTTTGATGTGTTTAGTTTAAAGTTTGTTGCAAACTGTAATGCAGTGCATAGAGATATCTTTTGCAAGCATCACACTATTGAAAAAAGTCAGGATTGCTTTGCATTTGCTCCTCTCTCCAGACATGCCACTACAGAACTCTAAAATCACATGCCAGTCTCAAAAACAAACCCACTACCTGGACAGCTTGTGAAGGAATCGCTATTCTGTCACCATGCTCCCTACACTAGCAATATAAAAAATAAACCAAGCATAGATCAACATTACTGATGACAGCTCAAGTACTGTTAGACCATCACACACTTCCATAGTCTTGCTCTGAAAATGCAGATGCTAACTTTTAAAACTAGACCACAAAAAATTTGTGCTGTTGATGATTCTCTTAATATATTAAATAAGTCTTTATCTTCCTTGATGAAGGAGATATAAATCCTGTGTAAATTGAAAAGACAAACAAAAGCAATATTTTTGACAAATAATTTGTGAAATACAGAATTAGAAAGTTATCAACACAATATCTGAACTGAATATCCAGGACTGAATTAAGACATCACAGTGAGCACTTTTTTTTTTTTTTTTTTGCTGGCTTGGGTGCTCTAAAAGTTCTCATAGGAAGCTGAAATATAACAAAGTTGGATGAAAAAAATCAAAAAACCCAAACAGGAATAAAAATCATTCAAGATTTATAACTTTTTAAAGTTTTGTGACATTTAGGTTAATTTTATGATATGGTAATAGGATAGAGAGAGAAAACTTGTGAGCTTTGAATACTTGGTTTGGCAGCACTGGACAATTCCATTGGCTTTCACTTCATTATAGGATTCAGATCAAAACCGACTTCCCTATTTTAAAAATCCTCCATGGGCTTGCTCTTGCCAACCTGCTGAACTCTGGCCCCTGAATTCAAGGAGCACTGGCTTCCTTTCCATCCTTTCGCACATTCTCACCTCTAACAGTGCAAAAACTCTTTCTCTTCTTCAACTCCCAACACCTAAAAGTGGTTTCCAGAATCTTTCTGATTCACCAGCCAACCCCCATAAAGAGAATTCAAYAACAAAACAGACTCCTACCTCCACAAAATCTCTTTTCTTCACCTTGTTTTCCTCCCTGATTTCTCTCCCCTTCTACTATTGTTTGCTATTGAGCTTGGTATCTCTGCTGATGTCCATACTGCAAAAGGTTACACAGATAAGGGAGCATGAAGTGCTGTGAAGGCTTAATAACTCCACTTTCCATTTTCTACTCAATGTAGTTACCACGGCAGCTATCTCAGACTGCATACCTTATCTTATTTATCCCTGGAGTAATGAGGAATACTATGTCAAGGATGCTTTATAGAATAAAAGGTATCATCTAACTAGGAGAGCAAAAAAGACATGATGCTCGGACTATATACCACCCAAGAAGRAAGAGTATATCTATAAAATAGATAGATTTCAGTGCTTCCAGAAAACAGTGCAGTAATATCTTTTCCCATTGACAAAACATCACCTAAGCAAAATTTTTCTATGGGAGCAGTAAAGACTTGGTAGCTCTGCTTTGGAAATAGGACTGGACTTCAAATCCTCCCTGAGCACACTTTTATTTAGCAGTTTAACACAGCCCTGGAAGAACACGAACAAGGAATAGTTCCATATCTATGCATATCTAACCTGAAAATAACTTATAAACTTTAGTGACTTCAAAATACTGTGCCAGATATCTCAAGTGTTTCCCGATTCAAAACATTTCATTGCAAAGGCTCTTTTATGACAGARAGCACTGTGGCGTTTACTCATAAAGATTATTTGAGCTGACAAGTTTTGACCCAAAGGAAGACCTGAGTCATCTGCATCAACATCAGCCCAGTAGCCTCCTGGAGGATGGGAAAAAAAACCCAAAGATGTGAAAAGCCATAGACTTTTCTTGGGTTGTTTGCAATGGGAAGCCAATAGACAGCAAGTCTAGATGCATGTGCATAGTCCAGCTGCATGTTCATCACAATGAGATACTTGCAACATGTGGAAAGAAAGCACATCTCTCAGAAAGAACCAGGGTATGTTAGGAGATGGAGAGACTCCTACCCAGATCCACTTAGATTCAAATCCTTGAAACATTTTGCAGAAAACCTGCATTTCATGGAATTATTCTTCTGGTAATGAGGAGAAAGAGAAATACGAAATCACAGGCTGTGGTAAAGGAAACTGTCTCCTTTCTCTTTGCTGAGGTTTTGCTTATTTGCTCTGTCTGCTTGTAAAACCATCAGCCACAGATCAGATCTTTCAACAGCCCATTCTCCCCTCTGCTTTCATCTTTTTGTGGTGTGCCCCTCTGACCTCCACTGTGAAATCTTCTCTGGCTTGTGCTGTGACTCAGGGGTTCGTCCTTCTGATCAGTCCTCAGAATGATGTTCTCAAAGGGGAATCTGAGCCAAAACTTTTGATTTGATCATCCATGCTCTTATATGAACTTCACATCCAGACCAGTTCAGTAGCTCCTTAAYCCATCCAAATATAACTATTTGGGTTACTTTGCTGCATGAAAGTGCATATCCATCAAGTACCAATTTTTATAAGCCTGAACAAGACCCTGCATGCCCAACTCTTCAAGCAGAAAGTAAAGACAAGTCTGTTGCTCAGTACAACCCTGTCTTCAGCTTGGTCTATTCAAAATTTCCCTTCCTCTCCAAGTTGTGACACCATTCTCAGCACATACAGTTGCTAAGTGAAGGAATGAACTAGATTTAACCCCCCGCCCCGTGCCACACACACACACACACACACCCCACCACCACCACCACCAACAACAACAACAACAACAAAACAGCCTGCAAGTAATTAGGAAAATTCCCTGAATGGTGGAGGTCAGGTATCAAGAAGAAAATACACACACGCACACACACCTTTACATTCTCCAGGAAAAGACAAATGATCATTAACGGCCAAATGCCAAAGTAACCCTTCACCCCCCGCAAAGTTAAAAAACAAAACCAAAGATAGGTCTAGATTGCTATGTTATTTGCTGGCCTATCTTCTCTAATCCCCATGGAACAAACTCTTGCTATTTGATTCACTATTGGGATTATTTATATTATTTGACATTCTTAAAAAAATAAACACCAATACCAACAACCCAGACACTCTCTCTCAAAAAAACCCCTAACAAATCGTTAACCGAGCTGAGAGTTAATAGCTTAAGAATATAAAGTATAATATATTGTAACAGCAGTAATAGAGAGGAAAAGATTTAAAGAGCATGGAACTATTACAACTAGTTTTGAGAGAGCTCAATGTGAAATCAACCAGAAAATGATCATTCCACAACTATAAATACAGAGTACTAAAACCAAAACAAAGTCTCTAGCTTTGCAAAAAATCCATAAATAAATAAAAAAACACCCCAAAACCATTTTAGGGGAAAGTATTTAATGCAGCTGTAAAATAGAGAATTTGTTTTCTTTATATTAAGTGTAGCTTTGATTGAATCTGTAGAATTAAACACTAATGTTATTGTAAGTAAAACACAAGGAACTGGAATTTGTCTGGCATATAATCAAGAAATAAGTGAGTCACAAAGTCGAAGGATGTGATATGCCTTTATATGGCTTAGTTAGGGTTACTTTTGATGCACTGTAAAATAAAAGTATTCCTTACGCAAAGAAACAAAAATCTTTCCTCTTCAAATTTGCACAGAGAGCTTGCAGGGTAATAATATCTGCATATATAAATTCTCTTTACAAGTACAAACAGGTTAACATGTACAACACATTTTGGGTTCAGATGGACATGTTGAATAGGTATAGCTGATTGATAGTATGTTCTCAACTACCTTGTARCTGACTGCAAGAACATATCATTTCATTTTTTACAGTATTTTAGATGACCTTCTAAATTGAACATGCCTGTTAAATAAACTGACAATCATACAAAGTCCAGTGTTGCCAGCTCCCACGATTTTAACTATGAGCTTTATGATATTTGATGCTTTAGTTAGAATCCCAGGTCCCAAAAGTTAGCAGTTATGTGAGATCCAAAGCTTTCATTTAAATTAACAGTTTTGTAGAAAATCTTAAAATCATGGCCCAAAAGGGCACCTTGGAATTCAAAAAGAGACTTTAGAAAAGAACATAAAACAGCCTCACCACTTAGTAATTTGTTTTGTTTTTCTACATCTCATGATTCTTAAGTCAATAACAATCCTCTTTGGACTGGTGGCACCAAAACCCAGGCAAGAGTTGAAATGTCAGCCCAGTGACCCTACCCAGAAACCAGATCCTGCAAGATTTCCATCTCTCATCTCTCCCTATCAAAGCCAAGGGAAGCCAAGGTGCTTGTAAGCTCAGCCACTAATTTACACAGGTATCATTGTAATACATTAGCACAGGAGTAGCATTCAAATTTCAGTTTCCAGAGCTTTTGGACAAGCACTACATTAAGCCTCAAATATATAGTTGCCCTAGACATCATAATTTCATGTTGACATCACTGCTGTTAGTTCCACTGCAGTGGCAAACTGAGACATTATAGGTACTCTGAATTGGATAATTTCAATGTATTCAAGAAACTGCCCAAACTTCCTTGCTATATCTGCCATCAGGAATCAATAAGGTAGATAAGACTCATGCATAAGGGATATATCTGGTAGAAAAGCAGTTGCACCAAATCTCACATTAAAAAAACAAAAAAGTAAAGCATATTCACAGGTGTCCATCAGGATAAACAAGCAGAGGCAAGGTTATCTAAATGATAAAACAGTCAGCCAGCCACCATAGCTACCACAACCACAATGCACCCACACTTTATGGAACAGCTAAATGTCTGATCCTGGAGTCACTGTGAATTGGGGGCATGATAACCCAAACCTAAAATGACTAGAGTTAAAATAAGGACAGCATGCACTATCAGCTGTTTTAGCATGACAGCGAAAACAGTGAAGAGGAGGAAGCCAAGAATCATTAAGTAATAGAGATAAAAGGAGAACAATAAGGGTAAATAAGCATCTTCAGTTTGTGTGGAGGACTTGCACTTCGTCTGTCTAACGGAACAGTCTTTGAACTCAATACAAATAATGGACAAGCTCAGGAGAGCCATAACAAACCYAACACACAACTGTACTGTAGCTGCTCCATGTACTGTACTGATACTCGCATTTTTATTTTGCTGCAAAGAGAACCTAGTCTGCACCTGTTGCTACCAATTATATTTTAAAATGCAAAATGCAAAAGACAAGAATATATTCGTAGAAAGCTTAATGTTAAGATAGTTTTCATTTAGTCGCACTGTATGTGGAGCTTTAGAAATCTAGGTAGATTTGGGATGAGTCAGTGAAATCCAATTGGTGTCCCACAAGTCGATACAGAAAATTACAGTTTAATTAAGAATTTTCTCTTTTTGGTATAAGGATGCACAAGTGATTATGTTCTCACTACAAACAACAGTGTAGGGCATACTGTAAGCAAAGAGTATTCCTGCCTGGTCCATCAGCATGCTACATCATAAACCCGGAAAAGTATATGGTGTTTTACATCCTTTTGTATTTTAACAAAGTTAATAAAGGAAGGAAATTTGAATCTGGTGACCTGACTAAATATCTTTTTGTGACCAAACTCCTACCATTCAAGAGCTGCTCTACAGCCTGAAGACAATACATGAATGCAGTTTCTTCAGAACAAGCTTGTAAAAGATGTGTGGTGCCTAGGCAATACTATTTACACTTCAGATTTACCTGCATGGTATTGTTCCATCTGCCTATCCAGAACTGAATTCAACGTGGAACTCTTAGAAAGGCTCTGTTAGAAAGGAAATTAAATTACAGTCAGAGATAAGACATTTCTGGGGTAACAACACAAAAGCAATTAGAAGAACTGTGCCTAGGCCATTAATTGGGAATATGCTCTTTCCAAGCCTCAGTCAGAAGTTATGCAGAGGAGTTGTCTAAGGCATCATAAAATGATCTCCTGAAGAAGAGGAGTGTCAGGAGAGAAAGAGGAAAAAAGTGTGCATTTGCATCAGGAGAGACRAACAACACGTCAGAAATGCCTGATCCCTGGGAAGTACATTAAGYGTGAAGTAGGACTGAAACAAATATACAGACTTTTGCATAGTTTTAACCTTTTTCAATACACTTTTGATATGAACCTTGACAAAGAGATGATAGTTCCATTTGGAAAATGCTATTTAGAGTATTTCAATTTAGAAAAAAAGATGGCTGATAGGGGATAAAATAATGCAGGCCTGTAAAATCACAAGCACTAGGGARGGGACAGGAATCACTTATGTTTTCTCTCTCTCTCTCATTCTCTCTCTTGTTCTCTCTTATTAGAAAAACAAGTGGAAAAAAATTAAATTAATAAAAAATAGGTTTAAAAACAAATGAAGCTATGGTTCTTCACACCATGGAGAGCAAACATATGCAACTCCTTGCCAAAGGATTCTGCAGATGCTACAAGCTGAGGGGAGACTGGATACGTTTCTGGAAGAGAAATCCACTGAGAGTCATTAAGGCTACTGGAAGCACATCCAGCTAAGGGAGAGCCAGGTGCAGACAACAGCGTTACAGTGAAGTATCACACACCAACACACACCCCTGCTCTCTTCTTACTCTTTCTACACATCCCACTTGCAGTCATGACAGGAGAGAGGCTACTGAGAAAGGCGAGCCTTTGGTCTGCACCAACATGACCACTACCATGTTCTTATAAACCTACTCAGGCACACATTGCAGGCTCCCACAGAAAGCTGCTAGCAGGTTTCAAGCACAGTTAGTCCTGTCATTGTAACTCAGTTGTAAACTGGGGTGGGAAGAGGGAGGGAAGGAAAGATGGAGTAGCCTGAGGTATGGAGACTGTGAAGCCCCACCCAAAGAGTGAAAGTAGAGAAATCTGGGTGGATAAGTGCACACTAAGGGACTGCAGGGGAAAGAGCAAGGCACTCCTCTCTCCATARTGAGATACTGGAACAGAGGATATTATCACCCAAGGATCCAAGCCTTAACTCTGGGGTACACCCCTAAAGTCTCACAGTGCGAGATGTGATACTTGGAAAGAGTGACCAGAGAGATTCACAGGTACAGCTTTCTCCTGTGCCTTCACATAAGCAACTGCTTCACAAAAATTGGTAACAGTACAAATGAAGAATCAAGGACCTGCTGAGTACATTTCAACTGCTCTCCAATGCTTTGATCCAGGGTACTTCTTCCAGAAAAAGGGGCAAGTATTCTGATAAGGTGAATACAGATACTGCTCACTACATTCTGTAAATAAACAGATTCATGAACTGAAGAGAACAAGGGAACTAAACTCCCCTCAGCTGAGAGGTCTTTTCTGGCACATAYGACCTGAATTCATATCTTAACAGCAGTTAGCTTCATGTCTCAACAATCTCTCTTCCAAGAAAAGCAAGGCTAGGAATAGGTCAACAGACATTTTTGCTACTTATGCACATACCTATCTGGTACTGAACTGGGACCAATTCATTTCATATTTCATCCAACAGACATGATCCTGACTCAGACTAATGACTTAAGCTCACTGACCTACCTGCAGGACCCATTGCCATTCATACCACCAACAGCTATTTAACACAGGAGACACCAGATGTCATGTTTAAACATGCTTAAAGGGACTCATTCTTTGGATTGCTAATGTGCAAATGTGACTATTGCCAGTTCAACACTACTCCTATTTGTTAAAACTAGCAGAACACAATTTGGGGATTTTCATGCAAAGTGATCCCAAGCTATCCATTAGTATATGAGGAGGAAAAGATATCACAGGATGAGTAAATACCAAAACAGACCTTGACCCCAACAGGCCTGGGAAAAAAACATTTGTCTTGTCACCTATGACAAGAGAGAAACTTCTCCAGGTGAAGATATTTCATTTCGGGCAGAACCTAAGATCTTGTTGGAAGAGAAAATCTAAGGACACAGTCTTTATGGTTGCAAAGATAATTTTCCAAACATGAAGTATTACAGCACTGGCTTCATAAAGCTATTGCTTGTACCACTGTCTGCTTTTATCCCCAGTTGTGCAGGCTTCTGAACTACAGATTGCAATCCCTGCTGAGCTGCCTTATAGCTTTCTGTCAGTGTCTTTAGTATGATTTTTAAAATACCATACAACTCTTGAGAGGGTTGCCAGTTCTTTAACTGAAGCAAATTCAAGTGGGAGTCTGGACAGAGTCTATACTTAATGAAATGTGGAGTTTGATTACAGTTTAATCCTGGTAAATTTAAGCCAATTTAGCTAGCAAGACATTTACAAATAAGTGTTCATTTCAGTTATGAACAGAGGTTTTTTTTCAGTTTACGATACATCACCCTAAAGCAAATTTGAACTAAAACAAAAGTTGCCACTCTCAAACCTAATATCTACTATCCGCATCCCAAATTAAAAGCTGGTTAGAGTTCAGCAAGTACCATCTTCTCATGGAGGCATGGCTTCCCTTCAGCCCCTTAGACGACACAATACATCAATCAGTTCTTCTTCTTTGATATTATAAATGCAGTCAAGTAACTACCTGAATTTACAGAAACACCTAATGTCAATGAATATGCTCYTGTATGTCCCACAGGGAAAATTCTGTCACTTCAGGCAAAGACAAGCAGCATGAAAGATTCCCAGAGAAGTCTAAGAATGAATTTATATGGCAATTTGCAGACAGATGCACACAAGCTCTGCCCACTTTCCAAGCTGAGCAGAAGTCTTGTGGCAATGAATTGTGTGGAACTGACCTCAACTGACTACACCTCATATTGTGCCACCATTGATGGGGCTTTGTTGTTCTCCGAGACTGTTACGAGCATGCCCTAATGAACATATAGTTTTAAAAGTTGGCCTACCACACTTAAAATTATTTGCTGTGTAGCAAGCATTAGTATCCTTCATGAAGCTCCCATAAGAATACTTGGTAGAAGAGTAACCCAGAGTCTGCATGGCCAGAGCACACCCTGCATTGGAGGTGAGGGATTAGCCTTATACCAGTGCAGTTAATTGCATTCAGAGCTGAGAGGTGCTGGTATATCATCTTAGCCACAAGCACAGAAACACAGGACAGACAAACATTTCAACACTCCTGGCTAGGGATCTTGCCCTCAACACACATACTGATGCTTGTACATGGTCTCCTGGCTGTCTATACTCCTGCCCATCTGTTGGGATGGCATTATGCCAGCTAACAAGGTAGCATGCCAGCTTCACTAGCACAAATGTGCCAAATAAAGATAGGTTGTTTTGAATGCACTGCTTTCAGAAGACTACAAGTGCCAGGTAGAAACTGTCTGCACTAAAGAAAAGAGAGCGAGGATCTTCGCGTAGCCCCTGTTCTCCTAGGGTTATTTTATGCTTGATCTCCGCTTTATTTTCAATATTCAAGCATCCCTGAACATCACATAGCATAACTGATACATGAACAAAGTTGGTGCATATCAGAGGTTGCCAAGCAAAGCAGGTTGTATTTTAACAGACTCACTGGTCAGACCATTACATGCCTGCAGGAGGTCCTATCTCTACATCCCCCCAAGCATCCCTAGAAGACAGCTTTCCCATCTAAATCTGCATATTTTTACACAAGATTTTTCTTTACACTATTTTTCTTTTAGCTGGCTCTACTCCTTCATATTTTAAGAGCAGCTCTTATCACAGGACAAAACTACAGCTTTTGGAAATACCTACTAGCCTATTAAATGGAACTGCATCTGTTGCTGCTGGAACAAGTATATCAGAAGCCCTCCGAATCCAGTAGTACCCAATGTGGCCGACCCTGTGGGCTGGAAGTATTAAGTCCAATTTCACCATAAGCTTGAAAATTACACAACTAGCTCAAGAAGCTGTGACATTTTTGTATTCATAAAAGTAGGACTTCTCTATAAGCACTAAATTAGGAGAAGTCTGGAGAAATGCAGACCCCCTGTTTCCAGAAGTTTTCCTGTGCTTACAAACTACACAGCCTCAGCCCTTACAGTCAGCATGTCTGAGGAGCCACAATATATAAGGTACAAAAAGCCAGCCAGCTTGCCAGCTCCGGCCATTATTGAGCATTCTGGAAATACTGGAACTAAGTTTTAAGCCTAAACTGCACACCTGCCACATAAGAAAGAAATCAGCCAAAACTACATGGGTGTGGGGGGCGGGAGAACCACCAGACTTTATGTAATACACATTGTTGAGAGGCAGCAGGAAAATGGGAAAGACAGTAAAGCCAAAAGAAAGCTAGCAGGAGCAACATGGACCGTCTCCTCCAGGGGTTAACCTTAGAACCATCATAAAGCAGAGCTTGATAAACACTGGAGCCACAGGTAAATACAGGAGGGCTGGTTTTACTTAAAGGAAGACAACTAGGACAAGGCTACCAGTGCATCTCCAAAAGCCTTTTCTTAGGAGTTATTTCTTCCAGCTGTGCATGCTCTGTTTGTTGACTGGTACATCATTAGCACGGGCCACCTTTTGGGTTCTGGCGCAAGTGCTGGCTTCCCACTCCATAGCAGCCTGGTGAATAACGTTGGAGGGACAGGGACAAAGAG
Source organism: Apteryx rowi (assembly GCF_003343035.1). NCBI lineage: Eukaryota > Metazoa > Chordata > Aves > Apterygiformes > Apterygidae > Apteryx > Apteryx rowi. Next base: position 499,722 of record NW_020447852.1, on the reverse strand, counting down.
AGGTGTCAGACTCAAAGCAGTCAAATGACAAACCAAGGGTCCCGTCTGCCCGTATGTGTATCAAGTTCCCTGAAACATTACATCCATGAGAGGCAGACATTCAGCATTTTCTAGTGCTAAGTTGTCACTGTAGCAGGACTAGCAGGTTCAGTTACTTAACTGCTTTGTCATTCAGGTCACACCACTTTTGATATTGGCATATAGCTGGGCTGGGCTCAGGAAGAGACAATGTTATATGCTCCATGACTCCGGAGACCCAAAACAAGCAACTGGTCCCCCCTACACTTTCCTTTCTCTCAGAGAGATTMTGCATTATAAACAGAAATAAGAGACCAAAAATGAATCTGCATGACCTACCTTTTAGTGAACTTTTTCATTAGTACTCTAAACAGGGATCAAGCCCAACAAACATATTCAGAAGCATCATTTTCGACAGCAACAGAATATGTGCTGGTGGAGAGGGATATGAGGTTTGGAGAGAAGTAGAGCTGGGGAAGTTTTGTGATAGTAAACCCAGCCAGCACGAAGGTAACCATCTGCTAGGAGGTGATTCTGACATGTAAAATATTCAACAAGCATGAATGAAGAACTGCAAAACCCAGCTGTGCACCAAATGCAATCAAATCTGACCCCCTAAAAATTTTTATTTGAATTAACATTACCTTTTAATAACCTTTCACTGCTCCCTGCAAAGATAACAGGTGTCATTAAAACAGCTGTCACCATGCCAATCTTCCTTGAGACACCTATTTATTTGGGTCTTTCAAGAGAAAAATAAATGAAATCAGTCATTCCACATTAGAGGGTTCCCAGAGACAGTTAGTTGATTGGCATCTCACACTAGTGGGAAAGTCACTGCAAGACACTTGTAGAACAGAACATTTTCCCTGAAGTCTGGATGTTTGAACATCTGACAGGAATATGTATATATGTATAGATTGATTTTTTTTGATGAATGATACTCTGTGATACTCAGAGAGAAAAATGTCAGACATACATTGCATAGCAATTGAGGGCTAATGAAGATCCAGGTATTAAATCAATTAAGAAGTATCAAAAGCTACCTAATCATCAAGGAACAAAATTGGCACCACAATATATAGTGAGTACGGGAAAGTCTAATTTACTAAACATACCCTGCAGTCACATAATTGCATGTAATTTTACCAGCATAATTAACTAATTTAATTACCACTTCTCAAGTGCATCAATTATTGACATTACAGAGTTTTCAGACAGCAGAATTACTGTGTGGTACATTCAGAGAATGCAAAATGCTTTGTACGCCTATTTTCCAGTCACAGTCAACAACTGAGAGGGAACACAAGCAGCAAAAGAAAAAAAATTGTAAGTGCACCACACAGAGCACAGCTTAGTGGTCARGTTTAAGAGATGAACCAAACAAAATCATGTTTATGTTGGGCTGAAAAGTCGATAGCAAACAAATGGAGAGACTGAGGAGACAAAAGCTAAGCATGGTGCTACAACAGACAGCTGTTATTTCTGAACATCTACATCTATTTTAAATTAAAGCTATCCAGGTGGTGCTCTCTTTGAGACCTACTAGCCACCCTTGTCTCTTAACCAAGGGCTTGCTCTTGTGGCAAGATCTGCAAGGATATACACAGATACCCGCGCCAACGTCCACTGGCCTCACTAAAAGGCCATGAAGGTGCCAGGTCTGCCTGCACAGGTCTCAAAGCAGAATCAGAGCCCAAGAAAACTCAAGCTAGTACATGCTGATAAGAAACGGATGTGCTTGAACAGACCCTCAGGACTCACAAGGCAGAAAAAAAAAAAAGTACAAAGATGAAAAATGGGTGCCTTCTTATTAATTAAAATGTAGCTAYACCATGTGGGATCATTATTCTGACTTGAAGAACTACTGATCCCCTGCTTAATGTTTAGACACTGTATGTAAATCTTTGCATAAAAACATTTTGTTTCAGCAATGAGCTTTTCAAAGTCAAGAGAGATGTCAGCATCTGCTCCCTATGGAGTCTTAAGAGTCAGTGTCAGTAAAAAATGGGCAGCGTCAGTAAAAATTATGCCCTGTGTCAGTAAATTTGTTAACAGGGTGGTTGGAAACCCTGGGAGCTGTGGTGTGATTTTCTTTTCCCATTGCCCTCTTGTACTTGACCTTTGCACAGCTGTTTCACAGTATCTGGAGATGGCTGAACTGTGAAATAGTGATTACAGGAAAGGGGCATTTTAATGAGACAATGCAATCTAGAACAAGAAGAGGGCATTCTTTCATACGCCAGCTGAGAACTTTAAAGTCTTTTTTGTCTTTCAGATTAAATTAAGAACAATTAACTCCCCCCCCCATTAAATCTAATGCCAATATTCAATTACTCTTTTTAAGGTCATGAAAGCTTACCAGATTCATTGTGGCGATTATTCTAAGCAGGCAGAGGCACTTTGTTAAAATAAAATAAAAGTCCAAATAAATCATAAATACACAGAAGGAACTTAAAGCCAAACAGAATAAAGCAAGTACAGACTGGGTCCAATCAGCGGCATCCCAGGCAAGTCTCTGGGTCCACCAGCAGCTTAGGTACAGATCCTTCTCTCAGAGACAAAAAAATAATAATAATAATAACACACTTGAGAAGGAACTCCACCTTTTCTGAAGCTCTCTTCTGCAGACCAGAGCTGCTGCTACTCCGTCCTTTTAAGAAGCAGACTGCATCCTCCCGTAAGTAGCATTACAGGAAAGGGACTACGGACCTCTTGCTGTCTGTCCCTGTGAAGGCCTTTTCTGAACAGATTCCAGCTAGGGCAAAACTTAAGTATGTGCTTAAATTTAAAGCAAGGGCTTAAGCCCAGCAACTGGGCCCAAAGTATCCAGACAAGTCTATCTTTGACTAGAGATGAATCAGAGTGGTCTGGACACCAGTCCAGCGCCTCTGGCAGTAATGAAACTTTCCACCCAAAAGCACAAGAGATTCCTTGACCCTTCCTTCAGAGGTCCCACGTAACAGCAAGGCACATCCTAACCCCATCTGGAGTCCTGTTTTGCAGTCATGATGTGGAAAATGGCAGAAGAGAGAGGGTGAGAAGAACACATGTTGTTCTCCTGGGCAGTGGAAGTCAAGGAGGGGAAACAAAAAAAAAATTGCAATATTTTCATGCTAACAAACAAAATGCCTTTTTGTGAACAAACCTGAATAATGATGCTCTTCGTGTTGCTCATTCTGCAGGCTGCTCTCAGTACACCTGTCACGTGGCTGCTATCAGTAAAAGTAATTCCAGTAACGACATTGATGTGTGAGGGGCCTGCACTTGTAGACACTGGGCCTAAGACATTATTCATTGCAGTTGTAAGTGGATGGTGGAACGTAACCAGTCAGCTGAGTAAGTGCACATAAATGAGTGTAAACAGAGAGTGAAAAGAATAGATGAGTCAATAGTAGCAGGAAAGAGAAAAAAAAAGATTGAATAGGGAAATTCTCCTCTGTCAGCCCTAGCAGGGCTTGTTACCCCACTCAGGCCTTCAAATTTCCTTGCAAATGAACAAAAACACCTGTAAGAGTTGTTATTTTTCAAATATTGACAGGAATTACCACTCTGTGGTATGCGTGTGCTACGAGCTGTATGCAACCTAGTTCAAATTGCTAATTTGTGCATTCACATACTGCTAAAAGTCGTTGTCCCAGATACACACACAACCAGGAGTGACTGTAACTTGCACCCCTGCAAGTGGTGYGGCCTGACTACACATATGATGATGTTTGTAGTCACTGATCTATGACTGTTTCATGATGGGTAAATTTGAGGTCAATTGCAAATGAGGCTGTAACACTATTCTCTCACGGCCCACAAATGGAGCTACTTGGTCTCCTATTTCACATCAAACTAAGGAATGAAAGTGGAATCAGATGCAGTTTATCAGACACTCACGCTCATGAGAATTAGAGCACCTCTTTACCAGAGCCTACTGGGCTAGCGACCAGCCAGATGAATTGGAAAGAATAAGATTCCTCTTAAATTATCCTCTATTTTGTCCTTTCCAAGACCTCCCTGCAAAGCTGTTCCCCAGCCTCTCTTCTGATAATTATTTTGGATGAACCCTTTTCGCGCATGTTACATTACCCTTTGGCAGAGTCCGGGAGTTTGGTGACCTTTCTCCAGGGCCTTACTGCCAGTGGGAAGGGAAATCATGCTTCGCACTTTGCTAACTCACTCATAGACAGCTATAACCTCCCAGACACCACTGAAGTTAAATCCTCTTCAACCTTAATTACAAATCTGTTAGGTTGGACACCAGGTTTTCCCCACTCTCTTATGTTCCCATGCTTTCTAGGTGCTGCAGCATCCCTTCGACTTGGAGCACAGCACTGAAAACACTGCAGATACGGATGGGAGCAAAGCAAGAAGGGCAGCACAGTACTGTGAAAGGCGCATGACCAAGAACAGCTAACCATCTGGCTCTCCTCACTGGCATCGTCAGTGTCAGGGTTTTCCCTCACTGCTGTATGAGGAGAGAACATGCATGGAATCTCCTCTCTTACTGCACATCCGTGAACCAGAGAGCAGAAATYGGCCCAAAGGGTAGCACTTCTGGCTAATATCCCAGTACCCAGCTAATTGTTTAAACACAGAATATCTGTTCTGAGCTGCTTTGGATCTCTTCTAAAAAAAACGGACTCTCATGCGATTGCTGTCCAATCACCACACTGGTGCTACCAAGAAAGAGGCAGCTGGCACATCTTGCATGCTACCTACATGCAGTGAACGACATGCAGGGTCAGTACTGGGCCTGCCAGCTCTGTCAGTGCCCTTCAGCTAACCCAAACCAGTGCAGAACTCCCGGCAAGATAAGCATTAATTATTAGTGAATTTTGTCAGTTCCATGTTGGGGTGGGCAGGTATGAAAATGACCAAAGTTAATCATAATAATTTTGAGAGAATAAGGAGGGAGGAGGTGTCTGGGTCTCACTGGGGACCTTCATCCTATACTAGATATCATTTTGGCAGATGAGAAGGAATAGAGACGCAATTAAAAATGAGTGTTGCTTAGGTACAAGTGATCATGGCTTGATTACCTTGGTTACATTCACACAGAGTAAAGTTCAAACCAGTTATCTTTCTACTAGCTTCTCTTCACGGGTCAATTTCAAAAAGGTGGAAACAATTAGGAACCAAATTCAGCCAGGAGAAAAAATATAAGCTAGAAAGATGACATGATTGGCAAGAGGTTAAGAATATCTTATTAGGCATCCAAGAAATCAGTGTAATGATCCAGAGAGAGAGTCACACTGGTTATAAAAATGCAACCAGGTCTAAAATGCAAGTGAAAGCAGCTGTAATTTTTCAAATGCATATAACAAATGGAAGAAAGAGAAAGGTGAAAATAATAAGTGTAAAACAGAAACTAGACATTGTAGAAAACTGAGAAGGGAAGCAAAAAGACATAACAAATCAATAGCCAACAGAGCCAAAGAACCAGAACTTATGTTTCAAAGTTCATTAGGAACAGTAGGACCTTTTGCAATGACAGTAATCTATTACTAAATGAAGAAGGCAGTCTTGTGAGCAATAACAGCAGAAAGACAGAAATCTAAGAAAAAAGACAGATGATCTGGGTAAACAAGAAAAAACTCCCTGCCCTCCTGACAAAGACCATGGTCCTTCCGCTGTCTAGTTTAAATAGAACAATAAGGCAAGATTTGACTGTAGCCTAATATGCTGAATGGGGACCTAGAATTTAGCAGCAAATGCTCCTATTTAGCAAAGGCAAAATAAGATGCAAGGCTTGAAAGCTGCAGCAAAAGAGTCCAGAATAAAGTTGGGGTTCTGATTTTGAGTTCTGCAGGCATCTAAGTCATTGGTTAGCTCACAAACTTACAAGAGGCTTCTCCAYCCACATCCCCTGCTCTCAAAGGGCTGGCTGCCTAACATGACCTGAGGACAGATTACAGTGCACATGCACATGTTAATTTATACTAGCAGGAAATTTGGCCCTCCAGGTTTCAGGAAGCACTGTATTTTACTCCCATTTTTGTTCCTTTGCAAAGATGAAAGAAAAGAAGAATTCAGAACTGTTTCCAAAGGTGCAGGTGCTCTGCGCAGTTCTTCTGGGGGGTGGGCAATATTGGCAGGACCTCCTCACCACTGCTACATCAATACCACACCTTGGCTCATCAGCCAGTGAGACCAGCTGCATGAGAGACAGTTAGGAAGCTTCCTTTTACACTAGTCCAGATATTTCCTTTCCAATACCAATTAACTACCCACAACACAGAAAAGCTTATCAGCAACATCAAAGAACGCATTCCTCACAAACACACATGGTATKGCAGATAACATCTCTGGCTGCACCAGATTTTCTAATTAAGCATGTGGGAGTGGGGAAAAAAATGTGTGTGGGGGGAGGAAATCAAGCAGGGGGGGGGGTGTGCACATGCGCGCATGTGTTTTGTTATTAGCATTCACTACTGTAAACTGAAATACAGGTGCTATTAACAATCTGCTGCCTGCTGAGCTGCACTGCTCTGGGGCCTTACTTCGCAGTTGGTCTTTTTGTCTCTGTCTCATGCAAAGCAACATACAGAAGACTCCTCCAGTATAGCAAGGTAAGGAAATAACAGCACACTGATTATGGATTTGTCTTTGATACCTGCCATCTCATGGCAAAAGATTATAAAGAGACCAGATAATGAAAAACACTGAATCTCATAAAAAGACCATGTTGCTTTAAAAAACAAAAGCAAAATGGCAAAAAGCAAATAATAAATAGGTAGCAAGTTAAAATGTTTTCAGAACAGTTGAACAAACTATTCACTATAAGGAATTTATTAAATTAATTCAGAGTTTTTTTCCTCAGCAGATTAAAAATGCACTTGAAAGTATCACATCAAGTTGAGGGCAAATCTCTATTTCAACTCTCTGCAAGTATAGACAGTTCAATATTTTCTTTTCAAGCTGTATTGGTTAATTGGGACTATTTACGCATTTTTTTTCTGTTTCCCAAATGAATGAGTGCACATGAATTTCCAGCAAGTAATTGTGCATGCAGTTTAAAAAATTGGCTCCTCTAAATGCACGTGTTTTTACATATTTGTGCCAGCAAAATTTAACAGCAGGAACATTCGCAGGAAGCAAACACAAAGAGGACGTCAGTACAGATGAAGCAAATTAATTTTCAAATTGAACATTCCTGAAAATATTGTCCAACTACAGACAAATCATTATGCTGAAGTATGAACTGTGAAAAATTGACAACAGAAAATAAGCAGTGCTTACTTTGCAAGCCTCAAATTGGGTAAATTAACTTAGCTCTTATGACTGTAGTAGTTGCATTAATTGCTCCAGATTTGGTTCCTAGACAAACTTTTCTGTACAGAAAGCAAGTTTTCATTTCATTATTAAACCCTAACGCAAACTGATGGTGCTATATAAATAATAATTTTCTCTTGAAATTTTAGTATTAGTTCAACTGAGTTCAGTTTGAAACTGGTAACTTGCATTGTTCTGTTTCAGATGCAGGAACCAGTCATGTGCTTTTTGTTGTGTTTTTAAAAAGTTAATACTTGGCTAATATGTTTACCTTTGYATAACATTACTGTCTACGTACAGGAAAAAAAAAGAAAGAAACAGCTGTTGCAAGCCTAACCCATACTCATTAATCTTTCATCTTCTTGGGACTTCCAGTGTTGCATTCTCTATTACAGCATCAGCTTTCTATTCAGCAGTGGTATCATACAGCAAATTCCCTACAAAACTGCCATTTAGCCTTGCCAGATCTACTTGTACTGAACCTGGATGCTGAGGCTCCACGCAGATCATCACCCAAAAGCAGAGACAGGGGCACGAGGTAGGCAGCACTTCTACCTTGCCGAGGTTCACAGAGGCTGTCTACTGGGCTGCTTGTTTCAAGAGGGAACAGGAGCACCTGGAACAGGAGGCATCCCAGGTGCAAGTATTTCCTCATGGTGACAGAAGAGRCAGTTTCATCTCCCCTGTATCCAGCTGATGGCTTGGGGTCTGCTCTTGCTCAAACACTTGGCAAACACCCTGAACCCTGGAGTGTCCAGGTCACACCTAGAAACCTACAGATTTAGCAAAGGAGGAGGACTACTTCCTCCTCCTTCTGTYGTGATGGCCTCATCTTAGCCTGTTTTTCTCCTCAGCCTCTTCTTGGATGCATGCCCACATCCACAGATGTGCACAGGAGGTAGATGGCACTAGAGGTGCCCTTAAGCACCTCAGCTGTTACTTCGCACCACCTCCCAGGTGTTATCAGCAGAAAACATGCATTGTAGAAGCCACAACAACAGTAGGATTCTCTTTATACCGTCTTTGTTTTTAATCTTTCCCAATTCTCAGGAAACTTGAAACAGATGAGTACTTGGGAGTCAGAGCTGCATGCTTCTTCCTCCCTATTAGAATCTGTATTTATATAAATGTGCAGTAAAGAATATATTCGTTCCAAACCTGTGTTTGTAGCATGTCAGTGTTCACTCCACTATTAAAATCACCAGTCTGGCCAGTAATCATAGTTTGACGTGCTGATGTATTTGTGTCACACACAATTTGGCTGTGCCCTGAGCCACCTACCTTTGTGCATTCAGGCCCACATGGCACTAGACAAGGGAAAGCCATACCCATGGTGCAGTCAGGAATTTTAGTCGATGCCTCACGTACTGCCCCCCCAGCAGATCTGGTTGGGTTTGTGCCTAACCTGTCACTATTGCACTGATGCATCTTTGAGGTAAATACAGGCATTTAACTCCTCACATCATGCTTTAATGCTAGGGAAATAACCGAATGGTCTTACTGATGCTATTCCTTGCCTGCTATGTGTCACTGTGCATGCACACACTGGTACAGATACAGATTGGGCCATATTTAGCATTAGCATAAACTACTCAATGTAAGGATTATGCAACGTTTCTTTTTCTGGTAGGTGACAGGAGATTTTCTGATACTTTTATAATACTCATAATGAATTATTATTTGTGGAAGCACACACATAAACCACATACACACATAATTTGTGTTGCAGAATTATTAATTCACACACAATGCATTTCAATGGAATTTAGCATAAGAACAAACTCCGAAAATAGATAACATGTTCCATTTTGATGTTAATGTCCGTATTTATTTTTACTTGGTTTACATATGTCATTTGTACCATCTTTCCTTACAGAGATCAGCATGACTAGAATCAAAAGGCACTATAATCTAGGGCAGTGAATTCAGACAAGCTTTCACAGTAAGAAGTGGAACCCCCCCACACACCAATATCTTATCATCTTTTGTGTTAAATGTATTACTTATGCTTACCTCATCTGCATTTAATAGGTTGCCTTCATACTCCCTCCATGGAGCCACAGATTCTCATGTTAAACAAGGAAGCTCTCGACAGCTTTTTCTTTCCTAAGGCAAGATTGCTCAACTAACAATAACTAAGATACCTTTTGACAAGTGCAGCTAAGAGCCAGTAAAGCTTAGTCCATTTCCATCAGTCTGGCTTGGCACCTTTTTTTCAGTTTCAGATCTTAAACTCTGCTGGATGCCAAAGTCTCTTGCAATGATTATAGAAAACTATAAAAATCCAGCAGAAGAAGGGAAGTGAATGCAAAAGTAGAAATCATATTAATCAGTTGAAGGAAAATACTTTTTCAACTACAATTGTGGTTGAAACCCATAAATTAGATGACTGGAGTAATAAGACATGTGAAACGGCTTTTAAGTCCACTACCAGCTCCATGCAATAAATTTCAAATGACATCCAGGCTTTTAGTGGAGGAGATGATTTATTGCAGTATGCAGGAAGAGAGCTTTCATGGATTATCTCTAAAGTGGCAAAACTCTATTCTGAATTTTTCAAAATTAGTGCAGCTCAGTGAATGTTACTGACAAGCAAGTCCAAAAGCACTTAAAAAAACTTTTCGCAACAATAAAAAAAAAAAGCTAACATACGTTAGAATATCCACAGATTCTCCTAAGGGAAACTCTATCTTATCTTTTCATAAACTGAAAAAAAAAATTAGGAGAGAGTAAAGCCTGCTTCAGGTGTTCCTCACCCGGGCTTCATACAGCCAGAGATATTTCACTAGTTAACTTCTTAAGGCAGCAGTACTCATCTTTTGACACAAAAGATTACAAAGCATTTTGGCAGACAACTCAAGTTTGTCTCAAAACCTATAAACCTAAATGTACTCCTACTTTTTTTTTTTTTGTCATTAGGTAATGGAAGCAAAGTACCAACCACAGAAATGCTGTCTAGAGACAGTATGAAGCCTACAAGCTCCTAGTTCCTTCGAGTATCCAGAAACAGAAGAATTTCCTCTCCTCTGGTAGGAGAAATCAGAACAAAGGTGTCTCCACTGGAATGACAGTGCCGTAACACCAGTTATGTACAAGAGCCCTGACCTCCAGTGCAGCACTCCTGCATCGCGCCCAACTACCAAGGGGTTGCAGAGGTCAGAACTAGTGTTCACTTTCTGAGTCTGCTCCTTTCCCTGGGATGAAGACAGAAGATGAAAGCCCTAGGAGGTTATCACAACCACAGCTGTACACCCCTACTCAACATAGTAAAAGTAATTGTGCCAAAGAGAGGATGATCCAGGGGACAGGCATAATCCTTTTCAACAAGCATTGGTGTACTTTGGCTAGAAGCTGGTAGAAACAACATTCCAACACTGGCCACTAATTCTGATCACTTCACTATCTGGTGATAATAAATAATTCTGGTAATGCTCAGTACATAGGACTCAATTCGCATACCAACAGCAGTTAAAACTAAGGTAAATTTGTATTAAGTAATGAAAATACTTGATACATAAAACATATTGGCACCTTTCATCCAGAATATTTCTAAAGCACTTCATGGACTAAGTAGAGATCTAATTTCATTGGCATTTAGAGCAGAAAGTGAAGACCTATGTTTCAGCCAATTAATTCATATGGAAAATGTACAGTGGCATAATTTAGCTTCCCAGGAGATCATGCAAGAGGATACCAAGACTAACACCTCTGTTTTAACATGATTGTTAATGATGCTTTGGCTTTCATTAGAGTCTTTCCTACTAAAGAGTAACCATTARCCTTTTAAGGCATGAATTCAGCACTGACCTAGATTAAGAGCAGTATTTCACTGACTCAACAATTCTTACAGCTCCTAGATTTCCCCTGCAAGTCCTCTATACAAAATCTGATAGTCCTACTTAGTTTATGGGGAGTTCTGGAGGCCGTAAGGGATTCATGCAAACATCTTTAAAGAAAAGGTCCGTCTTAACTTGAGACGGATCCTACCTTGAAACAAAGCTGGAGAAATAAATCATTACCAGCATTACCACTCAACCCATTCTCACATACTCATTTCTAACAAGCACATCACAATACTTTTTACAAAGTTAGTCACTATCATTATCTCAGGTTTATGGATAGAGAAACTGAGGCACAACTCAGTGAAATTACTGAATTAAATTTGTTGGCAGGCCAATGACAAAGCCCAAACAAAAAACCATAGCCATGCTCTAAACACTAGGATACACTACAAATAGCACTGATTAGAAAGTATACGATGGGGAGAGGCTTTTGAATTTGATACAGGATTTTTGAACCCAAATAGGGATAGCATTTAAGTCAAACCAGGCAGACACCTATCTTTCTTCAACTTAGCTTAGGTATTCAGACACGTCCTAAACATATGTCTTACTCTGCACTCCCTGTAGCACAAGCCACACAGTACACTAACATCTTTAAATGATGGCAACTTCTCTTGGGTGATCAAGTACAGAAAAAATTCAGAAGAAAACTCCCTGGCTCTCCTCCCTTAATGACAACACAATTTCTCAAATGCTCACAGTCAGAGTTATGGGACTCAGTGTACCCTAGATGGGCTGGTATCTATTTTGTTGAAGGCACAAGATATGAGACATTTGCTCTAAGCATCTCACTCCTTGGGTGATAGGCCCAACTGAATATACAGTACAAAAACACCACTTAGAGGTCTTTAAGCTTCAGAGATTGTTAAATTGCACAAATTTTCACAAGAGGACCAGATGCACTTTATTATCCATGAATACATAAGCACACTGCCACCACAGTCTGGGTACCCAGCACTTTTCAGTTTTTGATCATGTGTATATATTTTAGGCAATGCATAGTGATCACGTTGCACATAGTGGAAAAGCAATGATAAATGACTGAATACTTAGTGCTACTGGGGCACAAACAAACTTGTGCATTTTTATGAAAACTAAATGAAGAAAAAATGACTTGAATATTCTTTCCTACATCTTAAATAACATGTATGTTTTTATAAAAGAAAGGCACAGGAAAGAAACAATTAAGTCAATTATTTATAAATCCACATTGAAACGTACACAGAAGTCTTCCTTTCTGAACTACCTGTGCGACTTCATTTGTACTGATTATTTCTATAGAGGTCTACACTAATTTACTCCTCCAAAACAAAAACCATACCTATATCCTTTATAGGCGGGACCATGTCTGGAGAAGCATTACGGTAAGCAGACAATGGACCATTCTCTCCTGATGTGTTTAATTCCTTCTATCATTAATGGACAGTATGCCTGCACTGACAGGAAAATTTACCTCAAAGCCTATGATAAATCAGTCAGATTTGATCTGCTCTATGTAGAATGCGCTGCCAACGCTGATTAAATGAGCAGTGTGGTGTTCTTTCAATAGTGCATCAATGCCTTTCAGCACATAGGCAGGACAGAGAGCTCATTGCTACAAATGAAGGAGAAWCATGACTTACGTTTTCAGTCACTGGAAGAATTCATTCCAAAATATTAATAGACTGAAGAGGCTTCCTTTCCCATTCCTGTTCTATATGCCCACCAGTGTGTTTTGCAGGTCATTCATAATATTATCTATGACAACTTCAGGTACAAAGAGTTTTATGTGCACTGGTGTCTCATTCTGAAACACTTTGTAAATGAGTCTGGATTGTGGCATAGGTGACCCTGCTTGAGCAGGGGGGTTTGGACTAGATGATCTCCAGAGGTCTCTTCCAACCTCAACCATTCTGTGATTCTGTGATAGTACCATAACACATATTTAATAAAAAAAAATAAACAAAATAACTGCAGCTCTATTCCTCAGTTCTGTTATATCTCTCCTTCCTTCTCCATTTTTTTCATCTCTTCCTTCCTCACTAAGGAAGGAAAAAAATCTTGAATAAAGGCTGATAAAAGTAAGTTTCCTAAAAGACAAATCATGAAAAATCAAGATGTGTCCAAGTTGAGCCTATATATATTGAGCCTAATCATCCAGAACAACCCTAATTCATACATGTGACCACCCAGACATAAGAACAAACTCACTGCCTTTGTATCTGCAAGCTTTCTTCCAGATCCAACACATATATTCAATTCTGTCTCTCACCTAGTCTCCCTCACAAACTGCCAGCTTCATCATGGTAATAAGTGATAACATCTGGTCTAAATAATCTCCTGTGAGCCCTCATCAGCACATGACCTCTCTTCTAGAACATCAAGGAAAGGTTTGCAGTCTCAGCTGCAGGGTTTGAGGCTCTGATGATCAGGAGACTCTCTTTCCTTTCCTTCCTGTCATTGAAATCTGACATCAGAAGAAAAAGGGACCAAAGAGCAAAAATTACAAGCAAATTTGACAAATGATGCTTTCAGAATGATTCTTGAAGTTGCACATATCAGATGAGTTCCCATGTTTAGCAAAAGCATGACTTGGACCCATCAAGACAGAGGGTCATCACTGGGCATGTTCAGGAAGTCTTATGATGTCCATCCCTGATGGACAGGCTCAATGGAGAATGCTGGCTGAGAGGACTCTCACATTTCAGAGATATTCCCCCTATCATCCAGCTTGGCACAGAAGCTCTGGCTAGCACTTTATCAACCACAGACTGTTCCCCAGCTTCTACCTTGTAAGCTTCCAAACTGGGTCTTGCAGCTCAGGTGGCAAGAGCCCCATCAACAGCAATCTCCTCTGTGGTCACTGCAAGAACAAACCTGGACCACAGTTTCAAGATCCCCACCACTATAGCAAAGGAACAGCTGGTTTTGCCAGCCCCTTTGAAATTGCTCTTTAATAGGAAACCAGTTCTAAAGTAAAATAATGTCTTCCACTATGATGCAGAACATGGAAATCAATTACAAAATCTGGAGACACAGAGAGAGAAATGAAATATTGTACTTTAACTTGTCTTTTGCTCAAGGATGTTTCCAAATAATTTCAGGTTTCCCTTCAGTTAGGATGACTCCCAAGTCAAGCTATCACCACAGATAATTCATCCAACTCACAAGAGACAAGGATCTTAATTCTTCAGACTTTTTCATTTCCAATACAACTTTGGGATGACAGCTCCCAACTCCCAATACAACTTTGAGACGACAGCTCCCCAGGGTTGTAGTTGAGTGCTTCCTGAGGTCCTTTGTATTGATGTTGGTTCACTCAAGGCACTGACTCATGTCTGTTAACCTAAAGAGATCCAGTCTGTCACAGTGTCAATCAGTGTCATAATACCTTTAAAATGCCTCTCCCTGGTGGAGTGGTCCCAGCCAGACTTAACCCTTTGTGGACTGTATTCAAACATTTACAGACCAAAACCTCTTCCTGGAAGAGAAAGAAGTGAGTACATGTAACCAATACATCACATATATTATGAAAAACTTTATTCCAGAACATTCATTATAAAATCAAAAAGAAACAAACAATGGATGTAACTCATTACTAGTTCTAAAAACAAGTAATGTTAGCAAACCTGAAACAAAAATATGATTTGGATTGGAACTGCTGGAGACTATTCAGAATATGGCTATTTACTCCCTCAGCAACAAAGAAAAAACATAGGAAGGTAGGAAAGTGCAGAAGAAAGGAAAAAGAAAATAAGTGAAGGTAGGCCATCCAGAAAGGCTAGGAGAAACAGTATGAAATCGAGATGGAGAGGGGTGGAAACAGGCCAAATAAACAACAAATGTCCTGACAATGAGGTCCGTTCTTTTTAGAACAATCTCCCTAAGGAACCGAAGCAGGGGCCATTACCTGGAACACTTCTGCTCAGATATCACTGTAATGAGCTCATTAACACCAGGCGAACATCAAATCTAAACTGAACAAAATCCTTGAGAATGCAATGCGAGGGGCAAGCATTGCATAGAGGGAATAACACTTCCATTGCTATTACTGGAACAAGTCCTAAATGACAGTCTTCAGAAATAACAGCCAGAGAAATGACCTGTTTTATATTAAAAGAACACAGAAACCTCAAACATCCAGCTGAATCAGAAGCAAGAATAAAACTGAATCCTGGCAACAAACAGATACATGAATGGTAGCAGTAATACCAAAATACATCTCATTAGATGATCCTGCCTTCTGTTTCAGTTCTTCCTGCAACCCAAGATCACCTCCTGTTATCTGACAAAGACAACCCCTAACAGCATATGTACAAGGACTTTACTATCAGGTAGCCAGACAGTTGTGATCATAAATGACCAGTTCTTAAAAGTGAATGAACATCAGCATGAAAATCTGGCTACTCAAGCTAAGAGATGATTTTAGATCTGTCAAGGCAATAAATACATAGAACCTACTGCGTGTTTTACCTAAACCTTCCAGAGTTTTAGTTCTAAGAAGAGCTCTGCTGAACTGGGCACTATGCAAGCATATTTAAAAAAAAAAAAAAAAAAAAAAGTCTTTGTCCTGAAAAGCTTTCAATCTGAATGAATAAAAGAGACAGTAACTGAGTGACACAGAAAGATGGGAACCAGGAGATAATTTTAGTCAACGTGAGAGGTAGACATGTCAGTACCCCAGCAGATTAGCAGTTGCTAAGTTGGTTTGTTCAATTTTTTTCTTTTAAATGGGCATCATTGAAAAGGAAAGTTTGAAGACAAACAGTGAAGATGTTTATGAAGAACTCTTCCCAAATGGCACAGTATGGAAGAAAACACATATATTTACTGAATCTTTAATATGAAAGATGCGGAAGCTGACATTATAGGCCACAGAAAAGCAAAAGTCAAATTTCAGTAGTGAGTAAGAGATGGTTAAAAATTTGACAGAAACCCAAAGAAAGAGCCTTGGAAATGAAGACAAATACCTTATATCTGATACAATAGGAGAAGGAGAGCCAGTGGAAAAACACAAAGGCATGACTTGGATAAAGCTACAAAGTAGTAAAATGATCTTTATAACAACATTATGGGTAGATTTAAGTGGATTGTTTTTCAGATTATGTTTTCTTGCATAATAAATTTTATTATATGTGTGCTAAATTTATCATTACCTTATAATTACTGCATCATAGAGTTTTAATTAAGCAATTGGTCTGCAAGAAGAAAGCACATGGCTGCATTTATTTATGCTCCCTCCATTATGAAAAATTTCACAATCTAATTTTCATAAATGTGTGCTTTTCTATGCTGAACATTCTCCATGTCTGACAGGACAATGGGAGGTGAAGGAGGACAGCTGTTTCTGCTTTCAAAACTTTTCCCCCCCTCAAATCTTCACCCTATTTGCATATTATAATGAATGTGTTCCACTCTGCACAGGAGTGAATGTACTTTGAGAATTCCTCCTGGAAAGCCATGCCTCAATTTTTCTGTGTTTAAGCTACATGAGGAATGAGCAGAAGTGGCTCCAATTTCTTTCATGAATAAGGTCCTTCATTCATGCTTTTCAGAGTTGCAACATACGGAACTTTAAAAAATTCAGTCAATAGCCTGGTCAAGCAACCAAATCTGAACTCTAGTACTAACAATTCAACCTTCTGAAACTAATGAGTCATATTATAACCAATAGTAATTTTGGTTCACTTCAAATAACCAACCTCAGATTACATTTTGGAGTTATTTGAAATTATAAAGCGCAAAGAAACTTATTTTACTGTTGTATTTGAGTGTTTAAACAAGAGAAGATGTAGCACTTAATGGACTTGTGTATTTCAGATAATAGAGTTGTTCAATGTGTAATGGTCACTATTACCCTCTCACTCTACTGCTGCCTCCAAAAGATATAATTTTGGTGTCTAAAGGAAGGAAGACATGTGACAGAAGTATAGAATAGGCAGACTCAACAATGCTGAGAGCAAGTTAGGGCTCCTGCAACAAGGAAGTTTGTCCAGCACATTCATGCAGCTCTTTGATGCAAGCTGGAACAACTTCGAGGCTTTTATACCTTGTCAATAGACTTAAAGATGAGTATAAGTATTTTTTGGTAAAAACACTCCAAATTGGGCAACAGCAAGAAATTTCACAAGCTTTTTCAAATTTCATCAGGCTGGTTTTGATTATCTTTAAAAAAAAAGCCATAAAAGCTAAAAACAATGATTTTTAATCAATTTTGATATTTTATTAAAAAAATTAAAATTTCATGATAACTAAATAGAACATTTTATTTCAGGTCAATGAAATGTGTTGAAAATGTGACAATTTGAACAAGTTTTTTGTTTGTCTAATTTTGAAAAAAGACTTAATCCAGCCTAAGACAATTTCTCCTCTTCAAAATTTTTGGAACAGTGAACAAACAAAAAAACCCCAGTTATTCACATATTTTACGTAGGTCCAAAACATTCTGAATGAAAGAGAGTCTACCCAAGCTTAACAGGGTTACAATCTGCAGTATTTTTCTTTGCTTCTGAATTTGACTGTCTCCAGATACTTGTATCATTTGGAAAATGGTATAATGCCATGGTTGAAACAACAGTCAGTATTGCTGCTGACTCTTTCCCTGGTGTGAACAGTTACACTATGCCTTCTAAAATAAACAGCAGGATTATATTGTCTTTTACACTACTTACATTGGCCCAGATGCAAGAGACAAATCATTTTATATCAATGGAAAAAAAGCTAAGAATTATATTTTGGTGCAGTAATGCAGTTCTCTGAATAAAAACCTTCTAGTGTAATTCACACCTACTGCTATATAATTAAAAAGAGAGGGTAAGGATAGTAAACTAATTATATCTTGTTCAGTTTTCCCCTGTTTAAGTATGTTTCTTTTCAACAGGCAGGCTCTGTGCTTTGTGTCTTATTGCTAAGGAGATTTAGTATTTTGAAGGCCAAATGCTCCTGCCCTTCAGAATGGATTTGAGGCAATATATCATCTAAGGTACCAATTTTAGGAGCCAGAAGTCCTTATCATGGAAAGCGACTACATTATGCCACCACTACTCTAAACAGTAAAGAGAGGTTTCAAAACTGGAAGCTAGTATGCCATGGCCCGTGACCCTCAACCGTTCTGTCCATGTTTCTAAGTGTTGCCAGTGCTGAAGTCAGAAACACTTCAGATTGCAAGCATAGGACCATGCATAGGTATGGCATTAGGTCCTTTCACTAGAGAAAAAGGAGTTAGCATTCTACGAGTCCTCATTTTCTTCCTCAGTCTCCTGATGGGCACATCTAATATCCTAATGGCTTGTGATTTCAAAAATAAGGGAGAAACATAATCAAATTCATGTTAAAAATTGAGAGGACACAGGTATTCTGGGCTCTTCCAAGGATTCTGGACGTCCACTTGTTTATACACTTCCCATATCAAGATGCCCCAGCCACCCCAGGAGAGGAACCTCTTCAGTCAGATGGTGATGCTTTATGCTTGTTTGTGGAAGGCCAGAACCCTAACTACGGCACACAGCAGTGAGCATGCCAGTGGCAAATAGCAAAGCACACACCTGAACCAGCAAGTATGATAATGGCTAATATTTAAGGTGATCAGCACTCAAGAACASGATTTACACCCTAGAATGCTGATTTATGACATCCAGATCAATGATATTCAAAACTTATAACAACAAGCCTTTCATTCTTCTGAACTGGAGAATGATATTCAAAAATGGTCAGATCCTTCTCTCATACTCAGCTGGAGACCATGAATTATTAAATTTCTTGGTTCCCATTAGGGGAAAGAAAAAAAAAGAAAACTAGTTTTCTTTTAGCTTGGCAGTTATATCATGCTGTATTTTTTTTTCCCCAAAGCCTTCATGCAGTTCTTGATGTGAAAGACCAGCTCTCTGTAGACAACTGTTATTTCAAATGAAAAGCTGCATGGGTTTTTGTCAATATCAGACTTTACATTTAATTTTCTCTTCATAGTTCACAAAGCGGCTATTTCTATAATACATTCCATGTTACTTCATAGAGAAGATTACTATTGCAGCATACACACCCATCAAAGTCACCTTTCTCATCAACAAAACGTTGTTTGTAGCAGGCACACATCAATGAAGCTTCTTTAAGCCTGTGACTGTTGCTTTTTCATAATTATATTTTCTAATCCTCCTTTACACACAAAAGCTCAATTCACTTCCTGGTACAATGCATTAGCATCCTCTTCAAATCCATTAGCAGTACCACAAGATTCACAGCATCTCTCCCTCTTCAAAATAGTGTATTATTAAGTTGCCATACTGCAGGCTGAAGACTTATGAATATTTAAGTCCACTGTATGTAGCAAGTCAGAGAAATCAATCCTAGTTTTTTTATCATATTGGCAGTATTTTAAGAGCCACTTATGGGCTTTGTTAAACATGTTGCTGGCACAACAATATATGGTATATTTAATAGTAGGATTTCATATGTAATATTGATGGTAACACTGTAAATCTCTCCAGCACTCAAGAGTGGGTGATCTCAGTCTGCCACAAGGCTAAATCAGGCCCAAAATCTTAAACACATTCAGTAAGATGAAACTAATTCATCTAATGAATCGCTGTCAAGGTATCAGGTGTCAAAAATATTATCAAAACAACTAGTGGGAAGTTTCAAAGCTCTCCACGGAGTCCAGAAGTGGGTTGATTTATACTGCAACCCCTTTGAGTTTTGGTTTGGTTCTACTCCCCCCCCCAAAAGAAAAAACATTTGTTTTGAAGCACCTGAGACATTTTATTTGATTCAGTTACTAAACATTCATATTGAATTAATGGTAAAATCTGCTGTTGAAATTAACAAGGCAAAATACATGGAGTACCCTGGTGTCCCCTCTTTGCAAGCACAGGTCCAAACCAAGGTTGACAAACTGATGTCAAGAGCAAGTGCAGACGATGGAGATGGCCTCAGTTAATCCCAGCTTTCACAGGTTCACCAGTGACAAATTCCACAGCTTTTTGAAAGTCATTAGCACTAAGAGCCCTTTCCCTGAGATTTTTCCATGTCAAAAATCAAGGGACGCTCACGTAAGGAATTTCTAAACCCATAGGTGGCATGTGGAGCCTCTACATTTCAATCTAAGGGCTTTGATCCAATAAAATACACGCAACAGCAGCTCAGCTTTTAATGCAGTTCTAAGGGATTGCCTGCAATGAATTTGAGGCATTCTGCTTGGCAGTAACCAGTGCCCCAGTGCTGAGTGCCAACAGAGCCATATTAGTCTCCTTAAACTTACCTGCAAACAACATAGGATATATGAGCAGAAAGCACCACAAGAATACATGCCACAGCATGAGTTTGTCCTTTCCCTTTATCTGCTCCACTCCGATGCCAAAGCAAGTTTTGTTTTACCAGAAGTTTTTCCAGCTTGAGCTGGCCTTTGTTTTTATTCGTTCTTTCAATACTCTCAGTAGTTCAAAAGCCACATTTTGTCATCTTGCTATTGCACCTGGGAAATGCCTCTAAAAAGCTTAAAAGAGAAAACAGTAAATAGTTCTCTATAAATTGTTTAAACCAAGACAGCTCTCACCCTCAGAAACAGAATCTCTTTTTCACAGTGGTTCTCCTTTCTTCCCAGTTTTACAGCAGAAATGACTGAAGCAAAGAAAGGGTGAGCAATTTACCACCATTAGAAGAGTTTTCCTCAGACTGAGTTTGAATCCTTCAGGTTTCCAGCAGTTTGCAATATCCATTAAGCTACATTTATGGGTCTGGCATGCCTTAGGTTCCTACAGAACAGCAATGCTTCTGCTATACAAGATGACTGTTATCAAAACAGATGCTGACATACTAAAACCAGCAGGAATTCCTTAACTAAGAATAGCCAAATGCTCTCTCATAGGAAAGCTGCCTTTCTTGAGCTGTCTGCCTCCTTCTTTGGACCACAACCTTGCAGAGAGTCCATGGCATATATAGAATCTGTTATTTATTTATTCATTTTATTTAGCTAGGAAAGTCATCTATACCATATTTCAAATCATATTAGTAGCTGCATCACATACATAAGTAAGTATTTTTGGTAATGTGGTATGAAGGTCTTGCCCTGTCATCAACAAATTTGCAATCTGCCATTCAGGAAAACTAACCATCAGGTAAAAATATAATACACAGAACCAAAAGAACAGAAATACGGCGTTAGAGTTTATGGAAAGGCTCACTGCTACATTAAATTTGAAACCTGCTYCCCCAAGTTCTGAGACGATTGGATGCAAAGGGTTTTTCATTTGTAATCACCTCTAATTTACTATTATAAATTGCACATGGTTCAGTGGTATCTGCTGAGAGAGAGAGAGAGAATGAGAGAACAAGTAATCAGCAATGCACTTCTCAATAATCAGCCAGATCAACCTCCATCAGAAAGCACAGAAACTACCTCTCCTCATCAAACTCTGCTTTCCTCCCATTCCTCTTTGACAAGGCCAGAACAAGGCAGCTACCACAGCAGAAGACATTAATTTCACTTTTTAGTATTAATAATAGTAGCTATGCACAAATAACCTCTCTTTCCTATCTTCTTGGAATAAAGACTACAGACTTCACAAACAAATTCCTGTTATTAAAGCCATGGCATGTTAAACAAGAAGAAAACAATGGAAGAGCTGGAAACAACATAACAATTTAGTGGTAACTGACAGTGGGAGATATCAAACCTGCCAAGTAGGGGGCCTGAGAATCAGGTGACAAAGTTGGGTCAGAAAAACATAATCTCATTTCGTAGAATAATCTCTATTTGTGTGCTCCAAGCATCCATATAGAAGGAGGTAAAGCCCAAGTGTTAGCATACATACTGCCTTTACAACTTTTGTGTGTTCGCTCAGCATGCATATATGCTTTCACATGCAGGTGTATCGATCTCAAAAAAATAGTTGCTGGTTTTGTAGCTTTAAAATGTTTCATGCCTCTTATTGACAAATATAATCTGTGCTACAAAAAGAAGATTCACTTAACAGGGTTGATAATCTACAGATCATCACTGTAATAATTCACAACTTGCAGTGATCCTGCAGGAATTGAGGCAATCGCCCTAGAGTTGAATTTGGTCCATAGGACATCATGACAGACTGTTTCACAAAGTTGCAACACCGTGAATACTGTGCTCTTTTTTCTGAGAACCCAATCCTCTTTATAAATGTTTGCTAGTGAGGCTTTTCTCCATTGCAGTAAGACTGAGAAATATGTGCCCATTTTACAAAGAGGGACATATAAGTTCTGAAACAGTGTTTCAGTGGTTTAGGAATAAAAGAGCAAGTGCTTTACAAAGAAAGTCAGCAGAATTACCATCATTTTACTAAGATTACTGAACATTCAGTGATCCCTCCACAAATCTTTTACCCCTAACTGACCAGACAACTCTGATAGACTGCTGCTACGCATTCACTTTTTGACTGCACAGTACCTGTACAGCAAACCTCAGAGGGGACCAACTGTTCATGTGTTTCATGTGTTCAAGAAATCTGACACACTCGGGGCATACTATGCTTATTACATGTGCTACAGATATCTTTGAAGCTTCTGTTCTTCAGACCCAGACATGTGATCCACATACTAGGCAGCACAATTTATTTTAGTGTTCAGTACAAAAGATTGGGAACTTCCAGTTTTATAAACGGGGCAGCAGATTCAAAATCCAGAGACTTAAGTTCTGCCCTGGCCTAGCTGTTCTCTTACTGCTTGGCCACCTTCGCATCCTTTCCATATACTTCTCTTCTGTCCTTTTTATCTCACTGCAAGCTTCACAAGGCAGAAACCAACTGTTTGTTCAGTTCCTGGTACACAGGCCAAGGGGCCACATATGGCTCATCTGGGCATGTTCCAAGCCCTCTTYTGATACAAATAACAATATACCCAAGTACAGACCTGAGAGAAACCACTTTGTCCCATGATTGCCTAATGGGATTTATAGGTCTTTTATGTTCTAAGCACAAGTTACACAGGGTGTCATTCAACTGCCTCAACATAGGTGTCTCGTGCTGTTTTAGATGTCCTATAATATCTTACGTGGCTTCTACCTACTTCTCTCAAAGGGCATATGTCTCTCATATGTCCAGTGTAATATATCCCAGCCCCATGCAGATGATTCAGATACCCTTGGACATACAAAATGGCACTGACCATTCATGTTTAGGCAACTGAGACTACTGGGTTGTTTGTTATACAGGTACTTCAGGAAACTATGAGGGGGACACTRTAGACTCCCTTCTAGAACCATGCAAATATCTTCATTCCTCTTCTTTCTTTTCCCTGTTTAGGATACAAATGAAATAGTATTTCTTCAACACTACATTGCAACCGATAGTTTAACCCTCATTTTCTCACCTTTGAAGGTGAAAAGAACCAGATAAACATTAGTGCCATTATTTCCTCCAGATCTTTTCTGTAGACCTTGGCTGTAGTAACCAAGAACTTTTGCACCTACTCTCATTCCTTCAGAATATAAAGCCAGACAGAAATCTAGGTACAGGTCTTTTAAAAGTGCTTGCACATCCAGCTGCTCTGTGTTCCAAGCTCTGGAAATCTTAGGCACCCTGAAGGAGTAGTTATTTGTTACCCATTACACTGACAAACGATTTGTGGACATGTGCTGCAAGCCAAATCAGGGTTAAAAATAAACGCTGTCTTTCAGAGGACTACTTAAACCAGATCACTGAACAGATTAACAGTGCATGGCCCCACAAACAGTTTTATCAGCACAACTGACAGGGGGAGAGGCTGTGGTTTGGGGGTGGGACCGAGCAGCTGTGGCTGGAATTCCTCAAGTTTGAATGTCCTCTTCAAGTTACTTAAGCATTGAGCATACCTGAGAAAGTCTGGGCCCTGGTTCTTCAAGAAAAAATGTGCAGAGGTTTTTTCCAAATGAAATAGCAAATTATGAAACCAAAGAGAACTGAGAGAAACTGAAACCAAAGAGAGTGTGATTGCAGCAAATAGCATGGAAGCATTAACATGGCATCTCCAATGAAAAGGAACACAGTTACCAACAGCATTCTTCATGTTGAATCAAAACAGCCTGGTAAAAGGGAAATTACTAAATTAAGTCTCATGCTCTTCTCATTGTCCCTCTTCCATCCCCATATAATTCTCTCATATGAAGTGAGAAAAAAGAAAGCAGGTAATATTTGATGAAGAAGGGAAATCTTACAAAATAGCTCAAGGTTTTAGAAGATTATCATCCTTTTGTACATATTAAAGATCACGAACATTCAAGAAAATTCAAACTGCCTTTCTTTGCCCTCTGAACTTAATTGACACTGATGAATATAACTATGCAAATACAATATAGGTGGATTAGTTTTCAGCAGGTTCATTTATTAGCAGCATGCTGCAATTATCAACAAGGTGAATCAATAAGCATGAAGTACACTGGCCTCTGTACAACTAATACAGAGCAAATTCTGTTGCACTCAGAGCCAGGGAATGCCATGCTGTTGCACAGGTCTTTTACTCCATGTCCTACRTCGGTGCCCAAAACATCCAGTCCTTGCAAAATGGATAACTTATTCAAATGCAGTTTGTTAACAGGCAACTTCCTCTGTTAAGGGGGAGCTTGCAAAGCACAGCCTAATGATTCCACTCCTTTGCCAACATGCACTAAGGCAATGGGAATTTTTCCCCTTCATTTCAGTGGCTTTGTATCAAATCCCTAATGATGAGTTAAATTAAGATGCAATACTTGGAAAACATCACTTCAGTCATGTGATCTAGCTACACAGTAAGATCAATAAGGCGTTAGCAGCATAGTAGCTCACTCGCTCACTTCACACCAGGAATAAGAAACAATCATTTTCACTAATCAAGAAAGTCACCATAAGATGCTTTGCTGCAAACTGCCATGCTCATGTGATTTGAATGTCTTGGGATTGGTCCTAAGGAAGCAATAACAGTGACATTCAATAACTACCTTGCACTTCAGCCATGAAGTCCCAAAATGCTCAAAACAAGGTAAGTCTAGACCAGCACCTGTTTCAACATTTTTATGCAAGTAAACACAAGTGCCCTGGTTTTCACTTATCTCTGGTCTTGCACTGAGTCTTAAAGTAAGGGATTCAATCTTACAGTTCTTTCTAGTAGAAGTCTTCCACAGCCTGCAAGACCACGTCCATCATATCTGAGCAGACACTGGAATATTCACAAAAGCTGACACCAGCCCATGGAGAGCATTTTCCCTGCAGTTCTGTTACAGTCAGTAGAGGGAGAGGTAGGGATCCTCAGGCTCTAGAGAGAAATGCTGAGCAGAAGCTTAACTCAGGTGCCCTGATTTACCCTCTTCAGTTTGTTCATTGACTAAAGAAGGAAGTAAGCTTCTCTAGACTAAAGTTAGCTGTTGAGAATAGCCTCAAAGCACCTGATTTTCTCATTTGCATTTAGTACATGTTAAAATGAAAACAATAATTATTTACTCCAGCGATGTAGCCAAAAGAGGATAAGAGTGTCCCAACATTTGTCCTTCTTTGTGAGTTGTAGCTCCTCTGCCCTACTGGAAAGGTTCGCTATAGTTGCTAAGTGACACAGGTGTGTACTGTATATATATACTCCTGTCCTAAATGTGAGTACTGTTCACTGCAATGAGAGCCATAAAAAGTTACAGACGCGACCAAATTATAATAGAGACCTTTCCAAAGCAAGTTAGCTTCCTTCTTCCACAGAAATTAGAAAAATTAGAGCCCTCCCTACAAGTTCACAGGCAGTGGTAGCCAAACACAACCAAAAGTTAATATCACCACTGACTTGCTTGAAGAAGAGCTTTAACATCAAGTTTAGAAGACAGTCAGTCTGTCTGTCTCTTTCTCAATTTTTATGTTGTTATGTCATTGCAGCTGGGGTAAAATCTATACACAGGAAGGGACGTATGCACATTCTTGAACATCACACACCAAATCAACAGCACCCCAGGCTACTAATCAGCCAACTAAAACCAAATCTCTTGGGATTATTACTCCTCCTCTCCTTTTTTTTTTTTTTTTTAAATGAAGCTCAGAAGTGTGTTAGGTATTTCATGGAGGAGACAGATCACTGAATTTGTACCAAATATAATTACAGAGATTTGCACAGAAGTTTAACACATGTTAAATTTTGAAACCAGCCTGTGAATATTTAACATGTGTGAGTTACTCTGCTCCCAGAGGACACACTACAGGAGGCACTGAGACTAATTAAATATGCAAGAGTTTGCAGCATTTGGTCCTTTATCTCCAAGTTCAAAAGCAAAAAGAGAGTTTACTAGTAAYGTATTGGCACTGGACCACGCCAGAGTATCCCAAATGAATTCATGTTTTTAAACTGCTGTTCCACAGCCTTTGCACTAGTATGTTCTTTGCCTTGTAGTTATCAATATAGAGCTTAATAAATCCATATGATGTTAGTCATCTTCCAAATGGAAGAACTGGCTCTGTAACATATTCCTTTTTTTTTAAACAATTTATATCATCCTATCACACAACAGCTAGCTGCATAAGAAGATAACTAAAACAGTGAAAAAAAAAAAAAGAAACAAGAAAGTATCTTAACCTTTTGCAGCACCTTGAGATAAGAACACTTCCGATACTTATACAAAGCCTATTGAAGGTTTCTGACCTTCTTTGTTGTCTGCTCTACTCTTCTTAGGTGCCAGAATAGTATTCCTGTCTCAGTCAATTTAGTTTATCCCTTCTTTTTATTTGCTCGTCTTGCATAACTTTGCAGTTTGCTCTGAAGCAAGAGTAAACTCCATATACACATTCAGCACAATCCCCAGTGCTTTGGCCTTTATTATATCTCTAGCAAGTGAGTCACAAAACAGAATCTGTGATAGGAAAATTTGAGAATTAATAAATGTTTCTGACTACAGTAAAGATAAAAGTCAAAATCAAAAAAGTCAGAATTATGAAGAAAAATCTTGATTTCAGAGCAAAATTCTCTTTCCGTTTTGACCATTTGARCTTTTTCAGTTTTTACTGAATTTTTAATCTAATGAATCTCTATTTCTAAACATAAAGCTGGAACTTTCTGTTCTGAAAATGTCAGTATGAGATTTTCTAACAGTTCAAAATCTTCCCCCCAACATGCACACAAAATTTTTCAGTTTGAAAAATCTAACCAATAATCTTGCTCCCAAGCAAATTTGTAGTTTGGTAAAATGGCCATTTTTGATTAAGGAAATTAATTCTTCACCATATAATTTGAGGCCAAAGATCACATGTGCCAGACTCTCAAACTCAAAAGCTTATAGGCTGCAGTTCATTTGCAAAGGGAGACAATCTCAAAATACTTTGCCAAATCTAACAAGTACTTATATTTTACAAAAATGTAATCATCTGGGATGCAGTGTCTATTACCACTTGCCTGGAAAGAAGTGTTTGTCACTCAGACCCTTTTTACTCCCCATGCACTTGATGTCTCACATTTCTGGCAATGAAAAGCTTTTTAAATACCCACAGTATCGCATATTCTAGACACAGACCTATCTAGTTTCACTCCTTACATCCGAGACTCTTATCGTCTCCAYCGCACACCTCTCTGCTTTACCTCCAACAGCTCCTAGGCTGGCAGCACAATGCCGCACTCCAGAAACCAGGCAGCCGGATGCAGCTGTGCAGCTTACAGAGCAGTTACACCTGGCACAGCATTTCCAGCGAGGGCAAGATGCTGTACCAGGGAGCACAAGCCTCCTAACAGCACCCTGCCTTTGGAAGGAGCCTTGCTGGAAAACAGACTCTTCTTGGCTGCAGCTGTTTGTCACATAACCCAGTGCAGGACAGGAAAAAAATGATGGGACAGGGAAAGGTCTCTTGCAGTCACATGAGTCAGCATACAGAGCTTTGCGTGCCRGGTAAGAAAAATGCTGCGAGGCCTGTGGACAGATCCATCAGCCCTGTGTAAATGTGCAGGATAGGTGAGGAATGCTACGCCTCCCTGCTGCAGATACCTAAGCTGCAAGTGTGAAACACTCCTGCAGCATTCCACATGCTCCATTTTTTTCCATTCTTACTGTATCTGTGCTCAGCAGTTTTTAAATACTAACTTACTGTGCTTTCAGTATGAACACACAGATTCTGACCCCCAAACTTATCTAACAATAGCTTAAAAAAAAAGTAGAGCAAGCACACATATGAATTAATTTCTACAGAGAAACTAACAAGTTAAATATTGCCTTGGCTTAGGTTTGCACTCACTTCACCGACCTGACAAGAAAGCTGAGTCACTTTTTAATGAACACATTGAAATTCTCCCACCACCACAATGAGCTCATGAATTGTTTCAAATCCATGCACACTGGAGAGGCCAGGTCCTTTCAGAAAATTGTGTTCTCTTTCTTAATACAAATAACAAAACACAGCAGCTGCAAAGAGCCACATACCCAAGTTTGTCCTGCTTACATATTTGCATATAGGTTAAGTCAGGCTTGCAAATAGTTGGCATGTAAGTGCCGCAAAGAAGGTATTTTCAGACATTATTCCCAAACAAGAATCTAGATAGACACACTTTAATTCAGTTATCCAGTTTGCATCTATCATAGGTGCATGCAACATTCACATATACTTAAACTGTCCCAGCCTTGCAATTGGCCCCAAAATTCCAGAAAGCAACACTGTGTACTGTAGCCCAGTATAATCACAAAACAGTGTGAAATGACAAATTAAGGAAAGACATTTTCTGCTTCACCTGTTTAAACATTAATAAATGCTTGTAGTAATGACACTTTCCTATGTGCTCTGAGCATGCTGTCAGGAAATTACAAACATACATTCTGGTACTCCAAGTCCCACCAAAAGCACTGATTCTGAAAATAGAGGATAAAGCAATCTCTTCCATGAAGAAGTTAATGTTAAAAATTTTAAGTACCTCATAATATGTCTGACAAACAGTATACAGCTCGCACATGCTCAGACAGTAAGCTAATTAATATTTTATAGTTTATCTGATAAAGTTAACAAAAGAATTTAAGTCAGAGTGGAGGCATACACTGAATATTTCATCAACTTCTTAATTGCAGAATACAGACAAGACAATGTTTTCCCTTTGGGAAAAATAAATGTTAAAAGTTATTACTGATGGGAATCAGTTTGGCAATTAGGTTAAATCCAACTGAAACCAACCAGAATTGGAGTGCTGAAAACATCACAGAGCTAAAACGTATTCAGATGACTCTATTAATTTACATGATGAAGCAGAAATGTTGATAGCAAAGCCTGTGTAACTCAGCAAGCTGAGGTTACATTAACACGGAAGAAAACACTGCTTTGTGCTTTTTTCTTATAGTTAATTTGCAGTCTTCAGAAGCTGCTATTCTTTTGCACAGCAGACAATATGATATACCTAAGGCTTTTCATTCCGACTTCTGATTTAAAGGTCTTCAGCTTGTGCTACAGACCTTAGCCTTGAAGCCAAGTGCAAATTAGCTTTAAATCAATGAAGCTGATTAAAGCTTCATTGTGGCTGAGCCCTTTAATAGAAGAAGGGGTGGGGGGGAGACCTACTTGAACGTGGCAAAAGAGCTGCCTCTCAACTTGGAACATATGTAATGCTTTTCAGCTCTGCTTTACCCTGACAAAACCATGAAGGGTTTAAGGCCATTTACCTGCTGACAGGATGAAACCAAAGTCCCAATTCAGAGAGAAAGGCCAAGAATCAAAGATGTTGCTATGCAAGCAGAAAGGAAAAGGTTGCTTTAAAAAATAGCGGGGAGAGAGAAGGGGRCAGAGGGAAGGAGATAGACATCAAAACATCTCTCCAGGAGGGAACAAGGGAGCAAATTTCCCACCCTGCTGTAGCAGCATTTCTGTTTTCTTTTTTCTTTTCCCTTTTTTCTTTCTTTTAATACAGAAGTTCCTATTTAGAGAAACAAGCTGTAGGCAAGTTGCAATGCTGTGAAAGAAACTAATTCCTCCATGGAGCTCCACTCTCAAAACAAGCCACTTGTCTCCAGGGACTCTCTTGCACTTGGAATACAGACAACCTGCCAGATCTACCTTTAAAAAACAATAACAGTACCAAAAAAGAACAGAGGAAGATCCTTACACTGCTCTGAATACCACCGTGGGAATCCACATTGCACAAATGCTGGAATTGCTTTGCTTGCATTCTTTATCGAGTAATATTTAATACAGCCTAAGTACGCATGACTTGAACGAAAAGAGTGGCAGGGTCTTTTGTTTTACGTACATACATATTTGGAAATTTTCAAAAAAGGTTAAAATATAAAAATTATGAGAGAGTACTCCTAGATCTTCAAATTCATCTCTCCCATAAGAGTTGATAGTGCTCAGTATATTGCAAAATTACCCTCAGAGAACCAAGGAAAAAAAATGTATTCCCCTGCTCTGTTTAAAATCTTAGCCTTGAAGGCCAATTCCTTCTCTGACTGCAATTCATTCTGGGACCCTGAGTCCCTCAATCTTTTAGCATTCACCTCCAGACATAAAATGGGAGACAGGAATACTGGCATTCCTCAGAATATAAGATGTTGCAAAGGGGAATCAGTCTGCAAAAGGTTGAGAAGCAGAAAATTAAAGTAGCAACAAAGATACTTGAGATTAACAATTGAAACTAGGGCAGGGAAGAGGTTTAACAATACATTCCAGCATTGGATAAATAGATCTTTGAACGGAGAAAAGGGGGAAACAAAAAATTGGCCTGGGGAAAGTGATCCTGCATAGCTGAAGGTGTATGCAAAAGCTAAGCTAAACTAGCTCTACTTCACTTGTGCTTTCCTGAACAATTTATTATACAATCATTCTGACTAAATGTGAACTGAGCACCAGCACTGCACAATACTAACTTTAAGTAAGTCAGAGTGGATGGTAGCATCCTGCCATGAGGATTCACGCCTCCAGAACTTTCCTTATTTTTCGGAAGACCAGGCAAATCTTACAGATACATCTAGATTTCAAGATTAAATCAGGAATTCATTTTCAGAACAGAGCCCAACACATGAGCAATCTACCAGTTACAGTGTCCAAATCTCTGATGTTATCATATGTATTCTGTAGGCATGTCATATCCCATTTTCATGGGTTATCAAAAATAGTTAGTAGTCCATAAATCTTTTATTTTGCTAATGCAATACAAACCTGACACTGTATATACTCTTGAACTGGATATGTTGATGACTTTAGAATACAAACATTCAGCAACTTTGATGGAAGATCCTTTCTAAGTGGCAACAGAACTGAAGGCCTAGGGAGGATGAACACTCTTATTTCCTCACTTTAGACATTGAATACAGGAAGCTAGTCTGCCTAGGCTCTTGTTTCTCTACTCCAGGAAGGACAAGCTCCTCAAAGACCTATGCTGAGTTTCTCATACTCTGGAGGAAACTCCCACTCTCCATTCACTGCTAGACTTCTCAGACCCAACCAGGCAACTAGTTTAAGGTGCCCAGAAAGCAAGGTAGTATTTCATTCTGGGTCCCGCCAGACAAAAACAACTATTTTATGAAGTTAACGATGTACAAGGCAAGGGATTAAGGGATCTGCGGAAAGCTAGAGAAAACTATTTTATAGCAGATCTCTTCCCTGCCTGGACTTTAGTAATAAGAGGTCTACACTGTGCAGAGAAAAGCAAACACTTGTTGTTCTTCTCTAGGCAGGGTTTTTGCTTAGCCAACCTACCCATCATTCAGAATGGGAAGCAACTTTTTTTCACAAAACTGGCCAAAATAAGACATCTGAAGTCATTCTGAATGACAGCAATGTAACCTGCAACCCCAGCAGAGCAACGGATGACAGCAGTCGACCATCTTGCAAACAAAGGCCTAAYAACAAGGGACCCAGCACAAGCACTCACACTATAGATTTACAATTTTCATCTTGGTTGTCAACTTGCCAACTCACTTTGGGGGCTTATGTGTTTTCGTTGCTTTCGTTTTATTATAAATCACCAAGTTTTGAAGCAAGTAGTTGTATTTGCTACACCAACATCAATGCTTATTATTTCTAAATGTTGTTAGTAGGCATCTCAAATTTCTGCACATTTCATGTTGCTAGATCTGCAATGAGAGGTTATTGCAAGTGAAGAGAATCCTCTGCAGTGGTAGTTGTTTCCCCATTTGACACCTCTCACCCCACCAGGGAGCAAGAACACAGCTCTCCATTGTGACTTGTTGCTTTCCCCTCCCCTCTTTTTGAGCACACTAACATCAGTCATGTTGGTGTTCTGTGTTTCCAATATTCCTGAAAACCATTTAAAATAGAATTTGTCACCCAAATCAGTTTGTTTCCCAAACTGGAATTCACTTTGTTTGTGACTCATGGGATGTATTTTGCCATTTGAGTAATGTGGTTAACTTTTTTCCTTTGAATAGCAGTAGGATTTGCAGGAATCAGGCCATCTGTTTTGTGCATCCTAAAAAGTGAGAGCTGACAAGAGATCAAAGTTTTCTGTCATGCTAACTAACTGGCAGGATGCAGAGGGGTTATGTGAGGTCACATGTCATGGCTCTCTGAAAATGCATTACAGTTTGGAAATAAATGAAGAAACAAAACTTTACCATAAAACAGCACGAATGTTTACCTACCAGAATTGCAATAGGCATGTCTTAAATCTTTTGAGGCTACTGAGCAAGAGAGCCTACCCTACCTAATACCGGTGCCAGCACTAGGCCAGACATGATAAATTGACAATTTGCTCCCAGTATTTCCTATACTAGAAAACAAATTCACAAGAGCCAGTTTTCAGATCAAACCCTTGCTCTTATTGGCATAGGATTCAGAGCCTCATTTCAGATCTAGCTGCACTCCACACAGGTCCCAAAAGCGAGCACTATCATTCCTCTATTCCTAATTTGGGAACAGCCTCTGGCATGGAGTAGTAGAGTAGGTGGAAGGACTGGTACAACAGCAATGCTCCAGACACAGCTTTTGCACTACCCATACTAAGGCAAACCTGTTATGCCACTCAGGGTATTCTCAGCTCCTGCAGCTTTCTGATCCATCTGTGCTCCAGGAGCTACAGCATACTACAGAACATGGCTATTAATGACTATATCAGAGTCAATACAGACAGGACTTGCTGGCCAGTAGTTCTAGGTATCTTAAACCTAAATATCCTAAATGAAGAGAAATATCAGGTGCCTATACTTAAAGGAATCCTAGATAATAACAGAAACCCATTAAAGATCCTCACAGTTCAAACACTACTGCATGTGATCCAGCATTTCACAACCACAGGCAGAACAAATGGAGTTCAGGACAGCCTTCAATATACACAACTCCTGAACACTCCTAAACAGTATTTATCTGCTAACAAGATGGGCATTCGCTAAAGTCATCACAACAGTATTTGCTGGTCTGGGGGAAAATGTGTGGTCCAAACACCACAGTATGCCAAAGAGATCTATACAATTTCCACCTGGCCATTAGCGAAAACACAGCTACCTCCCACTATTTTGACACAGCAAAGGATATAAACAAAATAGCTGATTATGTTTGCCATTTCTACTATCACAAATCAAACCCAAGTTTTTCATGACTCCTGATAGGATTTCTCTGCAATAGTGGTTTCTTGTGAAATATTTCCGTATGGTACGAAACACACCTTAAAGATCAGTCTGATAAAAATCCACCTATCACAAGACAGGTGGGACACTGAAAGCTCCTTTTCTATGTTCCAGTTTACAGTTTATGATCCAGATTCTCCAGCACATTAGAATCATTTTCCACTGCACAAAGCAGCTTTAAAGCCAGAATCACCACTTATGACCTTAAATACACACCACCTGGTTTCCAAAGTAAAATACAGTCACCTCTTCCCCAATACAAATTTCCATTTTAAACAACTGGCAAGTTTATATGAACTCTGTCCAAAAGAACATCCTAAATTAATAATTCCAAAATCAAGACAAACGAAAGGGAGGACATACAATACAGTATATCAGTATAACTGTTAGTGTCACCTTCTACTTAGCATCCACAAAGCTGACAGAGGTGTAGGCAAGGAGAAGGGACAATGTTTTTTCCTGCTTATCTGGAATTCTCAGCTSGTGCAGAAACGAGCCAGGACTGCTGTCTCCTGGAGTACATTTGTGCTTTGCCTAAGACCGGCGAAGTGCAAATTCAAAAGCTTTGCTGTGGAATTTCTGATGGCAGCCAAAACATGGGCCTGAGCTTGTTGCTCCTTGTTTTCGTTTGGTTACTTAGTAGTGAGTCAGAAGACAAAAGAAGCACCTGAACAGGCCAAGCACTTTTTTCTTTTTTTCTTTTTTTAATAAACCAAGATGAGATAAGAATTTGGCTCATAGTCCTCTCTCTCACACAAAACTTGCAGTATGTGAACTCACGTTATTATTGCTTAGACAATCCTGGAAAATATAGCCCAAGCAATGTACTCTCTGAAACAGATACCTAAACGAAACATAGATGATGCTTTAAAAACAGGGAAATGGATATAAAGCTAATCTGAATGGAAGTCTTTTAGATAGTTCAAAGATTTTCCTGAAGTGTCATAAATTCATACAACTGCCTATGCTTATAGATCAGAAAAACAGTACCGTTAGCTTAATTAAGGAGAAAATATCACTAAGGAGAAGAGGCAGAAATAATCCACTTTGCACACAGTACACAGCATAAGTTACTTCTCAGGCAGAAATAGCTTAGTTAAGAATATAGCAACAGCTTCCTTTTGCTTTGCAAAGCATGAATTATCAATTTTGAAATCAACCCAGTCAATCAGGGGCTGTCATATTTGATGACAGCCAGGGGAACAAAAGGAAGCTGATCTTGCTGTTGATAGTAAAATTCACCCTCCTCCCCACAAGACATGAAAAGAAAGAAAAGGCCTGAAGAGTTTAGTAAGAGGTGTTACTACTGAGAAACCTAAGGAATGATAATATGAATAGCAAGAAAAGTGCAACAGGCCATCTATTTGAAATTTGTTTTTCACACAGTTAGTACAAAAACAACCACTCTTGCAAGAGAGGTCAATCTACTCACGCATTAATCTCCAATCAAGCAGCACTCTGAGAATCAAAATGTGACTGCAAATCTCTTGCATGCCAAGATGAAGGGGGTTTTCATTTCAGTCTATTACTACCAGCATTTTACATTCATTATGGTCAGGGGGTGAAGTGAGTACTAGGTACTTGCTGGTGGTGAATGCCAGCACTTTCTTGATTACATTACTACAGAATTAACACACAGAACCTGTACTAAAGTAGTACAATTGGGCTCATTTATACCCACTTTCATAGCTAAAGCTTTCACACCAGGCTTACTTCCCACCCCAGAAGGTTAAAAGGTTAAGAGGTTAAAAAATAGCTGTATACCCTATCCATTGCTACAATGAAAGGTCTAAAGGAGCAAGCTTTGAGCATGACATGACACTAAGGCTGTCTTTGTTTTTGTAAGCATTTCTTTAAAATACACTCAGTATGCTAGCACCCCTTGGCTTTGGAATTTTTTTAAGCTGCTGCTGGGCAAAAAATAAAGATCAAAATAAAACTTACAGAATCTTTAAATAACCCTCAGATCACTGGCATAGCAGGCTAGCACATGTACCAGCTCTTCACAACAGAAATCACCACTATAAGTTACAGTGGCTCCTGCAGGGTCATACAATCTGCAAACCTTGAGAAAGGTCCAGAAAAGAGCTATTGAACACATCAAAGGGAAAGAGGGTCTTACCTATAACAACATGCTTGATAAACAGTCTTTTAAAAGAGTCTAGGAGCCTAGGACCTCAGTGCAGTTCTTGTAGAAAGCACTTACTTTTGCTATATCTATATATGAACAAGGGTATACAGGTAAAGGGTAAAGAGCAAAGTAACAACCAGATGAATAATGCAGAAGATGAATACAACTTTTTGACTGACTGCTGTTAAGTTATACAAAGCCAGGCTATATGGTATTTGCTACACTGATATTAGTGATATTAATAATTGGTGATATCCTTCTATATAGTAAATATTTTTCTAAAACACATGGCTGCTAGAATTAATAAAATTATCAACCAAGTATCATAAAGATGATCAATTTGATAAAGGTGATCAATATATTATGAGGGTGTATTTTTTTTTTAAGTTTACTTACTTTTTTGCCCATTAGACC
Source organism: Apteryx rowi (assembly GCF_003343035.1). Classification (NCBI taxonomy): domain Eukaryota; kingdom Metazoa; phylum Chordata; class Aves; order Apterygiformes; family Apterygidae; genus Apteryx; species Apteryx rowi. The sequence goes on along the minus strand of NW_020447852.1, from coordinate 463,586 downwards.
TGAATCACTTCAAAGAAACCTGAAATATATATCATTGTTCTCAAGAAGTACTCAGATTTTTACTTATTTTGAAGAAATAGTTTCTATTTTAATATTATTAGGTCCATGGACCATAATTTTCTGCATGGAAAACAAAACCGTATGCATGAACTAAATTAGAGAGTTCAATTAAACATTACTGTGAATCACACAGGCATGGTCCCACAAAAATTAAGGGTTCTCATGCCCTCGTACTGATTCCATACTTTGCAGGGGGAGTTCAGTGGGAGGTTTCACTGCGGTTCRCTCAGCCAGGTTCACTGCTTTGCATTTATTTGTTTTGCTTCATTTCTACTGATCAACCTGGCTGCATATGCTGCGGTTTCAAACGATGTTTTCAAAGCAATTCATGAACTCAACAAATACAAGGTGCATACTGTCATATTAATTCAGCTTAATAATCAAGGGAAACACTTATTTTATGTGGTCTGTTTCTACAGGAGCAGACAAGTCAGGCCATCATTTGGGAGCTGGATTCTGCAGCTGTCAGGTATTTCATGGATTTAGACAACAGGTTAGACAAGCATCTGTCAGGAATAACATCAATATAGGTGATCTTGCCTGAGGTTAGGGAGATAGACTGGACGGCCTCTTGAGGGCCCCTCCAGCTATGTTTTCTAGGCTTCTCTACTTTCTATCTTCCTGAAAGTTTAGGGAGAATAAATCAACAAGTTTTTGCCTCCTCCAGGAACAGCACTGCAGGATTTTGTGGCATTTGTACAAAGTTTCTTGTGAGAGAAAGCAGCCACCTTGCTCAGGAAACAACCACACCCTGAAATCCCTTTCCGTGGCTTCCCACGAAGACTGACCACTCCCAGAGTGAAGTGGCTGAAGCCCCAAGTCTTTGGGACTAGTGGAAGCCCCTCTCCCATTTCTACCAATAAAACTGAGACAGAGTTAGTGACAGGCAATATATCTCAAAAAAGGAGGTCTTGTTTTTTCTCAGCTGCTGGCATTGGCTTTGCACTTTTGTAAGAGTATGCTCTTCCATTATTATCGCTGGCCAAAATTACTTCTAGACTTACCAGTTACGATGCACATAATTTGATTGCAATCTTGTCTGGAATGAGAAACAGCAGTGTCTCATTGCTGCTATATATTTCTTATAAAGGAGAAATTTAGCAAATTCGCAAGGGATTTACAGGTACTTTGATGTTACTGAAAGTCAGTGATACAAAAGTTTGTGACACAAAATACTTTTCTTGGAAGGTTCTAACCAATCAAGCAAGTGAAAATTACTAGTTGTAAATAAATATTATACAGAATTAATATGACTTCAGGATTGTGGAACACTAAGAAAAGAGCACTGGAGAAATAGAAATCTGTTCACAACAGAAGTGTCTTAGAGCTTTCACAGAATGACTCTGTCCCAAGAGCTGTCATTCCAGACCCTTTTCCCAGTGAAAAGTTCATGAAGATGAATTTGCACTCAGAAAGCAAGAAACCAGGGAAGCAAGTTAAATAGAAGCCAAGATTGGAAAATACATATTTGATAGGAGTCCTGCCAACCTGGAATTCACTCCTGAGCATCAGCAAAAGTTTTCGGACAACAATGCACRTGGATATTACTGAAGCTAATTCCCCAGATCCTGCCTGTCCCTACTTCTGAGGGCACTGGGGAATGGTCATTAACATCCAAGATATCTGGGGGCTCATTAAACAGCAAGATGCAAAGGGATGGGGGAGGGGGAAAAATCAGGAGTTTATTCCAGTAACAGTCATTAAAAAAAAAATCGTTTATAATGTAGAACTCCCTACAAAATTAGCTTACACAGTGATATAAATTGGTTTTCTTTGTGGTCTAAAATTGACTTGCAGTTCACTACTTAGTCAGAAAATAGCTACTGAAAAGCCCTGGCCTCAGAGCTTTTGGACTGTGGACTCCTTTCATCGTGTAAACAAATGCTTCAGATTTAAAGCTTTCCCATAATTGTTATGCTAACCTTGGAGTGAAACCTCTCCATTTGCATTTGAAGGAGCTAAATATTAGGCAGGAAAGAAAGTGCTCTTTTTAAAAGCATGAGAAAATGTTCCTTCTTTTTGGTCCTCAACCATCTGGGCAGGCCCTGCTTCTCTCTCTCTCTCTCTCTCTCTCTCTCTCTCTCTGGCAAAGGCAGAGAGGAGGAAAAGGGGCGCGGATGGCGGTAATCTTGCTGAAAGAGAATTAAGAAATTCCTTCAAAACATGAATGAATGGGACTTCCTATAGGGGAGGGGAGACTGTGTTCCAAGGAGATGTAAGAGGTTTGGGGGGATCGGGGCGACAAATACATCACTCAGTGGCTCACTGATGTAAGAAGCACCTATGTTTTATCATGTTTTTCACTCAACAAGTTCTGGAATCCAAAGCTAGATTTCTTTACAGACCTGTGCATGAACCCTGCAGCTAATGGGATGTTAATGTTTCCTCTTTGGCTCTTTTGAAGCTAAGAGTATTTGACTGCATGTGTGTGCACATGCGTACTTGTATGTATATACATATACACATGAGTAAGCATAATTGGGTGTGCTGTCAAAAAAAAGGGGGGGGGGAGGGAGAGGGAGAGGAAAAACATGGATTTCAATCCTAGGTCTGTGATGGGGAAATTTCATCAAGTCTTTCAGGAAGAGGGAAAAAAGGACAAAGCTCTCATGGAAACCTTACGGTTTTGAGATTTTCAGTAATATAGTTTAGATAAAATTTTCACAAGAGGAATCATTCCTCTTTTCAACCAGCTCCATGAGAGGGACTGTCTCTGCCTCTGCCCAGATTTCTCCACTGTGTCCTTTCAGAGTTAGAACTGTACTGAGGAGAAGTATTTGATATTATCATAGTAAGCATGTAAGAAAGCAAAACAAGATTGACAACCTTCTTCAAAATAATCTAGGCCAAATTCTCTGCTGGCACAACTCTGCTCTTGAAATCATGCCAGCAAGGAATTTGGTGTTACATTTTGAGCTGCTAAAGGAAGTTATCAAAATACATTTTCTCACAACCAAAACAAACATGGAAAATTGATTGTACTGGAGGTTAATCGAGCAAGGATTACTAGATTATCACCAACCAGAACAACGGAGTTTTTGCTAGTTATGTTACTGGATTCTGTCTTTATTTTCCATCTGTTTCCCTGCAGAGCAACAGATCAACTTTCTCATTGCATTTTCTGTTAATATCAGGAGCAAACTGATGGTTGAACCAGCAAGTCACATTCACTGCATCTTGGTCATACATAACATGAGAAATAGACTGAGTTACCTTGATATTTTCCGTCTAATATAAATATTCAGGATTTTGTTTGATTAAACATTTCAGTTTCTAAAGACAGGATATTTATGGAATATTGTTTTCCCATTTTACTCTGGGATAAAGTAATTTTGTCACATTTCATTCTGAGCCTGTACAATATCAAGCAAGTTGTATAAGTACCACGAGGACCCCACAGAAATTCCCAGAAACTACCAGCAATCCTTACAAATACAAGTATGAGTTAAACCCAAGGGCAAATTAAGAGCTACCAAAATAGGTAGCCCTGCATTCATCAGCATCAGCTTTGTGTTTGAGTGCACAAAGCGAAATTTATCTCATAAAGGCCAAGGTATATGGTAGGTTTTACTCTCCCCTCACTTCTAATGGAGGGATCAAACAACATATAAAAGTAGGTAAGACCAAGCTTTGCCATCTGGACAAGTACATGTTACTTACTTACAGTCCCCCACAAAACTTCACTCAACATGAGGGTGGACAAATGTAAGGAAGCTCAAGAATCATATATCCTAAACGTAAAAGGCAGATATATTCACTAGGCCTTGGGATAAGGTTTTTTTCTGTTTATAAAAAACAAAAATATCTCCTCACCTCTTTCCCAATAGAAAGAGTAACAAAACAGAAATCAATGTATTGGACTAGATTTAATTGCTATATATGTTTTCTCTACTGACATGTTGAAGATGATGGATAACAAGCTCCAACTCTTCTTTGCTGTGGGATACAGTATAACACCTTTAACAATCTTTACTGCATACATCAGGGTTCCATACCAACTTTCACCATTTTACCAGAAATGAGATTTAATCCCTAGTTTTCAGTATTTGCTTTATTCTGAGAGTAATCAGGAGTGATCAGGAGTAGTCAGCATGGCTTCACCAAGGGGAAATCATGCCTAACCAATCTGATAGCCTTCTATGATGGAATGACTGKCTGGGTAGATGAGGGGAGAGCAGTGGATGTTGTCTACCTCGACTTCAGCAAGGCTTCTGACACTGTCTCCCATAACATCCTCATAGACAAGCTCAGGAAGTGTGGGYTAGATGAGTGGACAGTGAGGTGGATTGAGAACTGGCTGAATGGCAGAGCTCAGAGGGTTGTGATCAGCAGCACAGAGTCTAGCTGGAGGCCTATAGATAGCAATGTCCCCCAGGGGTCAGTACTGGGTCCAGTATTGTTCAACTTCTTCATCAGTGACCTGGATGAAGGGACAGAGTGCACCCTCAGCAAGTTTGCTGACGACACAAAACTGGGAGGAGTGGCCGATACACCAGAGGGCTGTGCTGCCATTCAGAGGAACCCTGACAGGCTAGAGAGGTGGGCAGAGGGGAACCTCCTGAAGTTCAACAAAGGGAAGTGCAGGGTCCTGCACCTGGGGAGGAATAACCCCATGCACCAGTTCAGGTTGGGGGTTGACCTGCTGTAGAGGAGCTCTGTAGAGAAGGACCTGGTAGTCCTGGTGGACACCAAGTTAAGCATGAGGCAGCAATGTGCCCTTGTGGCCAAGAAGGCCAATGGTATCCTGGGGTGCATCAGGAAGAGTGTTGCCAGCAGGTGGAGGGAGGTGATCCTCCCCCTCTACTCAGCTCTGGTGAGGCTGCATCTGGAGTAACCACAGAGGTTGTGGAATATCCTTCCTTGGAGATATTCAAAAGCCATCTGGACACAATCCTGGGCAATGTGCTCTAGGTGACCCTGCCTGAGCAGGAGAGTTGGACTAGCTGATCTCCAGAGGTCCCTTCCGACCTCAGTCATTATGTGATTCTGTGATATCCGAATGACTATGCACACTTTGCATTTACATAGATTATAGGTTGCCTGTACCAAGCAGTATAAAAGTACACAAACTACCATTCTTTCAACTGTGCTCTCTCCATCAGCTGGAGACTCTCAAATTTCCTTCAATAGGGCAGGGATGTAAAGTCAACTCCATCCCATTCATGCTTCACAAACCTATTACCAAGGGAAGTTGGAGAGAGAGAGAGAGAAAGGGAGAGAGACAATAAATACACATCATACCAGTTGGGCCCCCTCATACCCTAGCACCTAATTCTTATACATCTGAGTTTCAGAGTATATGGGGAAGATATAAGCTTTCTTTGCTATGCAAAAGAAAGTATTTGCTATGTCCCTTCCTCTCAGATTGATACAAATCCCAGAAATGCCTCCAAAAAGGTAAGCATTCCAAAGAGCTAATAAGGATTTTCCCATTTTTGACAACAGCCTGGAAACCAAATATATTTAACACAATATCTGTCAGCAAAAGGCATGAAGGTTTGGTTCCCAAATAGTTAAACCATCACAAGCCCAAGAAGGAGGCAGAGGTTAATAACTCACTTCCTGTCATTTGTTTTCAATTCTCATTTCACTCTGACCCTGTTTCTGACTGTTCTTGCCAGTTCTAGATTGAGGTGCTGGCAGTTAACTGCCCACTTCGTTATTAGTAAAGTCTTTGTTGTACTCAGTGTTGGTGTCTAATTCCAGACAAAATGGAAATTCTTTAGCTCCTGGACAAAATTCAGCAGAATGTTATTTCATTGGATGTACTGTAATGAATCCATGGCTACATATATACAGAAACCATGGTCACTGGCCAAAATGCAAGGCCACTGGCTCCAAAAACATGCTTCTGCAGTAGCTCTGGCAGTGAGCATCACAGTCACTTCATACTGTTCTCTTTGTGCCCACCAGGCTTCTTACCAGACCCACCATGGTACAGCCTTGGACAGAGACCAGCTTCCCCAGTGGCAGTGAGTTGATCCTCAGGCTGTTAACTATTCCATCCTCTACCTCCCTCCACASCCAGCAATAGTTTTTCCCTGATGTACTAGCCAGCTGCTCACAAACATAACAGATACTCACTTTGACTGGGTTTAACCCATAAGACATAATTAGTGGCAGTTTAGCATAAACACCAAAGAATATATGTATTTTAAAAAAGATAGTTAGATACAACCACACTTAGATAAGCCCCTGCGGAGCACACAGTGGTGTGGCTGAAACCTAAATTTGCAACAGGCTTCAAGTTGTCTGATTCTCAAAACTGTCTCACCCTCCTCTTCCCAATATCAAGAGAAGAGTCATCTCCCTAAGGAAAAAAAAAGTCCTCACCAGAAAAGAATGACTATCTGTATAGTTCTGTCTTTCCTAGAGATCATTAAGTTTTTACTGCATAGTTATATTCTTGATGTAATATCTTCTTGTTAACACAGAGAATATTATTCCATTTCTGGGACTAACTTCTTTTCAGAGAATCAGTTACTGCAGGCAACACATACAGCCATTTGAACAAGTTATGAAATCTAGCATCACTTGCTTTCCCACGTAGTCCTTCTTTATTTTCCTTCTCAATATGTTGTACATTTGTGCCTTGACATCTTACATTAGTGTATAGAGTTAGTACAGAGTTAGGCTATTTATGAAACTTCTGATGAAACAGGGAAACTCCAGCAAAAGCTGTCAAACATTTTTGCCTCAAGTTAGGCTCCAAGCTGTTTTTCTTGACACCTAAAACAGACATGCAATTCCCAGAGAGGATGAATGACCCTATCATACACTTCTTTTGCAGTCCCAATTTTAAGCAACCAGACTATGATAGTCAGATCTGCATAGATCCTAATTAAGAATGGTGTTAGGGGCAGTCTTTGGAAAATATTTAGGTGCTTTCAGGTGAGACTGTTAGGCATGCTTGATACCAGATGCTCAGTGTGGCACGACATATCCAATAGGACTTAGTCTCTCTAAACATACAGATTTGCTTCTGAAAATACCACGGAGGCACTGCTGAATTTAAGCCTCATATGCAGCATCTTTTAGAGAGACAGTTCCTGCAGGTTTCTTAATATACAAAGCAAATGTTAGATAACAGACAAAATACATATTGTTGTTATAGGCAATGGACTCCTGTCATCAGGCTCTCAGCAACTAATCTATAAGGAAGGGGACATAATTACACACACTTGAGGCTTCACTTCCTTCACAAGCACACTTCACTGGTACTCACTGGCACATATACTTGGTACATCTTTAGAAAGAGGAACGTTGTTTTCACAATGCCTCCTCAACACACTACGTAAAGTGGTGGCAAAAACACATAGCAGATCATTTATCAGTATTTCCATGACTTTTCTATACACTGGGAAAACCATGAGCTATCCCCATGCTACCTTTTGACAGCAAGGGCCAACGCAACACCGTATCACATAGCTTTGTATCTCACATATCACATCTAAAAACAGCCATGTAGCCCCTTGGAAGAGAGGGCTATGATATTAGGGCGAGTGATATGACAACTGCCTTGTAATGAGGTGCTACTTGAGCGCCATTCAAGACTGTAGGTAAGGTGGCAAAAGAGTGACACCTGTCCYGACTGTGTCAAATTAGGAGGGGCCTTTTGGAAATTGATATGCCTGAGTCCCATAGAGTGGTCCCATGCTGTCAGCATTAGGTAACCTGCAGCTCTACAGTGACAGCAAGGTCAGGAAGAGCTGAAAGAAGAAGGCAGCAGATGATCTTCCTGAGAAAGGCCTCCTACCCTTCCCAGCTCCCCTACCTCCAGACCATGTCTTGTAATACCCAAGCTATCACAAATATATCACACCAGAAGACTAAGCACTGACATGGATGCAAGTATCCTGGATTTTTTTTTCTTTTCATTTTTAAACAAACTCTGCTACTGACTTTTCTTTGTCCTTGGGCAAGGCATTTCACCTGTGCTTCCCTCTTCACCTCACATCTAGTCTGCATGTTCTTTCTATACAGCACTTCGTGCAAGGGATTTGGTTGTGAACCAAGCCAGCTCTGAACTTCTAGTTTCATTTCCTTGTCTGCAGTTTACAAAACTCTTTTCTTATTTATATTTTACTCAACAGTTCCTCCCCAGTCCTTTCTAAGGCTTTATACCAGATTTTTATGATGCAACTGATTTACAGGTTTCTGCTTCTTAGACTTTGTTGCAAAACTGTAACAGACTAAGATTTTAGGGAGACATCCTAACATCCCATGCATTCTCTGATTTTCCAGAGGACAGATGCCTCTCCAGAAATCCTGCTCACAGCTAACATGTAGGTATCTCCCTCCTCTCCCTTCCTCCCACACAAAGGGCATTGGCATTTTCAGGTAAGAATCTTATTTCTTTTTTTTTTACCTTTTCCTCTATTTTTCCTTATAAAACCTATGTAAAGTTCCAGGACATCTCCAGGTTTATAGAGGAAACAGCTGTCTCCCTTCTCTATGTTCCCTGTTCATTCATAAATTCAGAAGTACCCTGCACAAAGTAAAACCTTTTTGTGGGTAATATGATGTACATATCATTGCATTAGCCATATTTACGAAGCTATAAGCAAATTATGTTTTGCATCATAGCCGTGAAGACAAATATAGTAATAGAATCAGGTACCTTACCCACCAGATGGAAACTTGCTAATGCAATAGGAAGTTGCTTATTAAATACAATGAACTTCTGGTGTCAGGAAATACAAACTGCGAGCACTATCAGGTGAAGGGAAAATGGTTACTTTAATGATTTTAAACACTCTGCTACATAAATTTCTCCTGTTTGGAAAAAAATTTCAATACTTAGACTCACCTAACCTGGTTTGTTAGTTTTTGCCATATAGTTTGTATATACCACAATATACTGCTAAAGAAAAGGCTGTTGTCTTCTTTATACAAATGAAAAGAAGCAGAACAGGAACTATCTGTAGATTTCCTACAAGTTCTGACTTCAGACTAACAGCATGAAGGTGTTTTGTGCATTGCAAAACCTGAATGTAAAACCAATCCCTTAAAGCACTGTAACAACTAGTCTTTTATGCAGACACACTAAACCTGTCGAGCAGTGATACGGCCTGAGACATGCTCTGCCAATATTTTGAACAACCAACACCTAGAACAAGAGAACAGAACAATAGAACAAGAGAATTAGCTTTCACTTAATTTGTGATTAACCACTTGAAGAAGAATGCATGAGCTGCAAAGGAGTGTGGCAAGAGAATTAGCAACACATATATCTATACCAGAAGAAGAGTTGTTTCAATAGGAATAATCAAATACAGGGTGGCACTGAATGAACAGTCTCTTGTTGATTACTTCTGTACAAAGCACACTGGTCACTGAGCAGTGACTGAATACTTGCAGTTCAGGCAAAGCCTTGCAAGGAGAGGTAGGTATGCAGCTCCTAAATGCCATACAAGGGTGAGGGAGTTGACTCCACAAGGGAGTCCGAAAATAAATTCAGAAATAGTTTATAAATCTAAGGACAGGTTTGTGAACACCTCAGTCACATGCCTGAGATATCATATCATGCTGTTTAATTAGGAGATGCAGTGTTGACAAGGTTCTCACCAAGGAAACCACTTTCTAGAACACAGCTCAGAATTACTGACGATTTTTTTTAAACCACCCTCAACTATACAGTTCAGAGAAACTGCTGGTGTCCGCCTTCTTTTCTCTTCATACTAGGCCTATACTCATCATGGCAAAACTCAGACCAACACCATAAAAACTAGAATTTTACCTTCACCTGTATGGCACAGAATCTGCAAAATTGACCCCACATAACAAAGCAGCACAAAATGGATATATTCAAAATATACAAACATGGCAATGTTCTAGAGGAAATAACATCCCAGAAATTACTTTAGGTGCTCAATACTGGTTTACTGGAAATTAGCCAAAGGATGGAGTCTGGGCTTGAACTACCTAAAGAACTGGTCTAATATYACCTGCAACTCAGAGGTGCTGAAAGGGTTAAGTAATTCATGATGGAATAGTCCTCCCAGATGCCTAGATAAAAGCTACTACGAAGTACAAAGTAACACAGAAGTGCCAATAGATGTTCTATAATTAAGGCTCTACCAGTATTTTCTTCTTAATGGGTACTTTGCAATTTTCTAATTCTCTTCCATCTTGAACATTTTGTTTCGGAAGTGCTCTAAATGGCAAACCTTAGCAAGTTTGAATTTTCTAAGGGTACTTCTGGGTTTTCAACTAAGCAACAGTATTTTTGTTTGGGGTTGCAAACAACAGCACTCAGACACCTCAGCATTTGTACACAATAACCCATCTGCTTTATTCATAAAACAGATTAATTTCACACACATTCAGGGTTTTTTTGGGGGGTGGGGGGGGATGTTGTTGTCTTTTTCATTATTATTTTATTCATTTTTAAAATGACAAAACTGCTTGCTTTCACCGACTGTCAGAAGACTTCGAGSAGCACACAACCTACCAAAACTGTGCACTTTCAGGCAAGAAACAATCACATCAACATATTTCAGGGAGATGATAAATGTTAGTTTTTACACCCTCTCGTCCTTTGCTCAGAACTCAACACAACAGCATGCCACCCGCTACAGTAACCCAAGGGACAAACCAAAGAATCATACCTACATGATGGCAGGGCATGTAAACAAAGCCAAATTAAAAAAGTATAAACACTAAGGCTACAGCTGAATGTCATAATGCAGTACCATAGCAGGTAATAGCTCAGAAAACAATGTCCTGCTAACACAACTATACCTCYTCCTATATCCAGGCTAACCTATTTAATACTGTATTGCTCAGACCTGCTCTAGAAGGCTCTGGCTCATAGACCCATTTCCTTACACCAAAACTGTCATTAATAAGTGTCCAGTGTTCACCAACATAGCTGCCTAGGAACTATGCCCTAAAGAATACACACAATTGAGGGTACAGAAGCGCCACATACTACTTCTGAGAGATGAGAGGTGTTTGTTGTATTTGCTCCTGTGATCCTTGGGGTGGACTATATGGGATGCTTTGGGGACTAAAGGGCATCAGAAAAGAGTGAAATTCAATACTGAAATGCAAGGTCATGTGTTTAAGGACTGATAGTATTATTACAGAGACTAAGGGTTTGTCACTAGAAAGTGATGGGGAAGGAAATCACCTAGGAAAAGCAGGTGATTGCTGGATGACAATGATCAACCCATGTCACATGGCAGCAGAAAGGAAATGAAATCCTAGGGCACATTAATGTAAAATTGGTGAGACCTCACCTCAAACACTGTAAATACCTCAAATTTTACCTGTTCAAGAAAGAAGGGTTAAAATAAAACAAGTGGTGCAGTGGGCTGTGAAAGTCACTGTAGAAAGGGACAGCTACAAGGCAGGAACACTCTGAGGAATAAGCCAGAATGCATTGGTAACCACTGCAACAACCTCAAAGGGATGTAGCTAAGCTACAAGACAACCAGCATCAATAAACTGCCCTGCAATGACTAGTAAAGTCTGGCCTTTTAAAGACTCAGGCCAACATTGTCAAGAGATACCAACACAGACACATTTACGGCCATTCTTCACATGCCCATTAGTACCAGACTAACACTGCCTCACATTACAGGCTAGCTTTTAAAAGACATATATTTGCCTCTGGGCAGCAACATCAGGCAATACAAATACCTATTTACCACAGAGGCCTTGAACCTTTGACAAGCTTCTGCATCATGCTTCTCTCCTCCATCAACAAATCCTTTCCTGAGGCAGGCATAACATATTTCTTTGCGTTGGCTTATGCCCACCATTGCTTGTGAAGGTATATTTGTGTAGTARAAAGGAGATTTCATGGCAGCTTGTTTAGAAAAACACATTTAGCTTTTCCTTATTGAACAAGTCCATTAAAATTATCCGAAAGCTACACATTTTGTCCTATTCCAGAAAGATTGTCGGGATGGGTGTTTCAAATCCAGGGTTATCATTATGCAAAGACATTCCAGACAGCTAGCAAAAATATACTTTCACTGAGCAAGGTCTCTTTTCCTTAAAACTGCAAAAGCAGTAAAGAACAAAAGGATAATGACCTCAGAGTCAGTCTTCTATATGTTATGCTGTTCTCTCACTCTCTTCTTTTTTAAGCCAGCAAAAGATGAAAAAAAAAGTTGTTTTTAATTACCACAACTTTAAAGAAATGTATTTCATTTTGTATGGCTTGAAATTTTGACATCATTCTTGGCTTCAGTATCATCCCCAATTAGAATCCCCTAGAAGAGTGAGAACGACAAAAGCCATTAAACGTGTCACAACACAGGGTGAAGGGAAGAAGTGCTGGAAGTGGAGGCTTTTCAAAGAAAGCAGAGGAAATTGTGCTGCACAATGAGTGCAGAATATGTTTTTTCTTTCCCCCTGTCTACCTCCCGCCCCCCTCCCCATGACATACACACACATTTTATGGCCTAAAAGCCAACGCAAAAGGGTGTGTTCTTTCAGGTTTACAGCCTTGACTAATGGAATTGCTCTAAATAACATTTTGATCTTGTAAGGTCACACAGAGTGCTATACCTTTCCTTTAATGATTCAGGTCTGGACCAAGCATTTCCCAGAATTGAGATGGTAATGAAGTCATTAGTTTCTTCCTACTTGAAGCTCTGGCTAGGAAAGGGAATTCTATGGGTAAAGTCTGAGTGGGTCTTTTTCATAAAGCTCATACCCAGCTGAGCTGTAACACCTGTTACATTTTCCCAGGAGCCTGAGCTGCAGTGCATTTCCAATCTATTTGCTCTTCTTCTTCTCCTGCAGCACATTGACAAAAGCTGGGGGACTGAGTTTTCTAAGGCAGTGCTAATTGAAAAATCTATGGCTGGTGCAAATGTTAACTCACATCCCAGCTAAGGCATTGATGATTATTTCCCTGTCTTCTTTGATAATACAAGCAATGCCAGACTACATTTAAATTAAAAGTACACATTTGAAACATGCTCTTTGATAATTCCTCACCTTTTATGTATAACATAAAGGATGAAGACTCCAGAAAACCTACTGAAAACAAGCCTTTATCCTAAAAAGTTTTAATACTAAAACCATGGTCACTGCTTAGTACAGAAATACAGCACTACGCACATGCCAGTAAATACAAAACTGACAGTTATACATAATTGTCACAAAGGCAAATAATATTTCTTGGACAAACATTTTAAAAATGTGATTTCTTGAGCAAATAAAACAATAAGCCTGGAAGATCAAGTTCTTGCTCTGAACCTCCTGGGGAGCTTTGTGTGTTTTTTAAAGCAGCAATACATATGTTTTAAGGAAATTCCAAATTGCTAAAGAACACCACATCCACAAGTTAACCTAAAAAATGAAATACATGTAGCAACCAGCACATATCCTGCTTTGCCATCCATACTCCCGCAGATCTCCCTCCAAAGTGAACCCATTTAAAAATTATGTTTTATAGACCCAGGGATTCCAATACATTTTACTCTCCCATTAGCAGATAATTAGTGCATGCACACGCACACACACAGAGAAATCAATGGAAAGGAACCGAGTAACAGGACATTCTCAGAAGATGAAGATGATCTTTGACCTAGGAATTTGTTCCTGCTACCAGACCAAAATAACCCACATTTACTGAACCCCAGAAACTGCCCAGAAATCAGCTCTTCTCTATGGTGAGGGTAGTGTCTAAGAGGAGGATGCTTGTTTACCTTTTCTGCCACAGGCCTAGCTGGCTGTTACAGTGATCATATAAGGCTTTATAATCAGAGTCAGAATGAGATTTTGAAGAGATGTCTGACTAAACAGTATCTCCAGTGCCTTAAACAAAACATTGATGCTGCAGTACACCTGTAAYTGCTTGGACTCAAATTCTTTGCTGCGTTGTTCTCTGGGTCATCACTTTCATCTTTGAAAAGCAGTTCTGAAAAGTCTCCAAAAATGAAAATAACTAGCTTTTTTCAGTTGTTTTTTATTTCTACACCCATATTGCACAAAAATTTAGTATAAACCAGAGTACAGAGCAGAAATTTTGGGGCATCTTTAAAACTGTTAGGAAGTCCATATGCAAGAAGAAAAGGGCACAGCACTGTAAAGTAGACATTCAAGAAAGAAAATTACAATTCTCATTTTTATGATTCTGTTGTGCTTAAATATCTTCCTAGAAATAGTAAATCATTCATTAAGACAGGTTAAATTGGGGGCTCTCTCCTATACCATTCCCCAAGAAACATCAAGTTGTTACTATTTTTTCTTTTTGTATCACAAATCTTAACAAAACATCTTGATCACTTAGAAAGTTGGGAAATATTATAGACTAAGTTCTGACCATTTTCCTCATAGAGCACAGCATACTTTCCTTCCTGATTTGCTGAGAAAAGTATCCTTGCTGCCAGGCCTTACAATGAGGTTTTGCTAGTTACCCAATAAAATGAAGGTGTATTGCTTTCCATCAGGGTTTGTATCCAAAAAATCACTGGATGCAATCACACTAATGTAACACATTTTACAAAATGGCCTACACAGGTAAGAAAGCATACCTGAAAGTTTATATTATCAACATACTTTTACTTTCCTTTGCTTTTGATTTCAGTCAACCCCAGCCAGGCAGTGAATCATGCCATATATATATATCACCCCAATGGAGGAAGGATTTGCAGGCAATCAAGAGACAGACCTCCCAGACATCTAATCCCAATTCTGATCAGCTCAAAACAGCAGCTTAAAATTTTTCCTTGCAAGCTCAGTCTTACTTCTTCACTGTAACGTGCGAGTTCAGTAGTCAGCACACTTGAAACGTACTGATTCCTACATTTCAGCCTTGTCCTTCCAGCCACAACCTTCTTGTCTACTGTTTTCATAACTAGTTTCTCACTTCCTATCACACTGCCCCCTAATTCAGCCTGGAGTGTCCTGACTGGACAGAACTATTCCACTTTTTTAACCTATTCACACAAGTAAGCTGTATAAAGTCCTGCTCACCCCTTCTAAACACTTCACAAGCTTCTTCACACATACCTGCTTTGGTAACATTGGTTACCGCTCAAAGTAGTACCCTCTTCTGAAAACAAGCAACAGGATCAATTGGTACTCATTGGAGGAGAAAGTGTCCCAGCTGGCCTGCCATATTATTATCCTAATGCTAAGCCTTCCAAAAAGCAGAATGGTTCCTACACTATCCACAATCAAAATTTGTTGATGGTAAGTTTATAGATAGCTCCTATTACCTTTCCTGTTGGATGACAAAGGGAGACCCTGGCAAATATTGGTCTGGAAATGACTGTGTCCCAAARACTCGAGGTTCTGGTTGCAACTTTCTCCATATTTACATATGGGCTGTCCACGGCCCGACAAAATTACAAGACTGGAAACACAGGATTCAATTACTTTTTACTCCAGAACTTGAAGAGAAATAGACGCTATTTCATTTCACCTTCACGGCTGGCATAAATTGCTTTCCACTTTGTGCTAGATCACACTGTTCAGTAACAGTTAATCCTAGAAAGAAAGAAAAAAAAAAGCCTTAAGCATTCCTTGCCTATCCACAACAGTAAGGAGAAGCAGTCCAGCAAAGGCTGCTGTCCCACCCTCTCTGCGACCCAGAGAGGAGCAGGAACTGAAAGTAAATTGATAGTTTACATGACTCCATGGGATTGGAACCTGCTGTGGCATAAACAGCACATAAATATGGCCATATATCTGAATAACATCAAGAACTATAACAATATAGACTGCAAAGAACATGGGAGATTAAATAAAAATGATATAACTTGAATTATAATCAACAACAGCCAGCCCACTGATTAACTCCACAAACCCCATTGAGACCTAACAATCTTCCATATATTTACTATTTGGAATGACTGACTTCCTTGCACTTTTCTCCAAAATCAGTGGATGACTTGAAGAGCATGACTTGAAGTTGCCTCTGGAAGAAAACTCCAGCAGGGGCTATTAAACAGAAAGATATCACCTGCAGCCCAGGAGGATCCACAGCAAAAAATCACTGGAGGCTAAAAGAGTATTTTGGGGAAGTAACACTGCATGCCTCTCTTGCTCTCATAATGCTCTTCAGACATCTGCAACTGGTAACTGCTGGAGATCAAACAATGAGCTAGATGGACCTTCAGCCACTCTGATGTCAGAACAACAAAGAAACCATCACTCTCAAATGTTTTTAGAGCTCCCAGCATGGCAACATCTAAACATTTTGCACTCAGGTAAGTTGGAGAAATGTTGTTATCCCTGTTTTACAGGTGTGTAACAGAGGCATAGAGCTATTAAGCAAGTTCTCCAAAATGCCATGGCAAGTTTGAGAGCACAGTTTGAACTGCAGTTCTGAGGTTAGATCATGGTCATGATTCCTCTAATGCATAAATCCAGTCAGCACTATTATTTCCAGTGGAAGTCACAATGGACATGATTTTGTAATCTTGTTTTCATTTGTCAAAAATATTACTGAAACTTCCACCCTTCAGGCTGAATTCAGGTGGATTCAATAGTGATGGTAGACCAGAGATAAAGTTCTCTCTCAACTGCAAGCAAAAACGGATGAGTTGTGTTTAAATGTGAAGAAAAAAAAATATTAAGGAGCAACTTATTTCCTTAATAAGAACATTCTTGAAATAAATCTACATATATATACACACATATTTTATTTATATATGTTTATGTACATATACAAATAAAACTCTTAGACAGACTGCACTTCTGCAACAAAATTATACACAAGTTTATAAAGTCATTCCTTGCCACAGCTTTGGGTTAAGCAAAAAAAAATCTGCCAAGCATTTTTGCAACCTTGCTTAGTTAATGTAATAATTTTCCCATAGAACAACTCAGTCTTGAGCCTCTGTTCTCCCAAACTGATTTTGAACTAACTAGTCACACAGTTACAATCATCAAGTCAGTGTGAACACCTCGATCCTTTCACAACGTGACTGACACTTGCCAACGAAGTACTTCATTTCAGAGTAAGGAAATACTGGTCACTTGCTGTATACATCCAGAATGAAGAACACAAAACAATAATCCAATCCATTTTAAAAAAATTAAAACCACCCTTAGACACCAAAATTAATGGAAATGAATGTAAAGAATCATAAGATTTTTTAAATAATAATAAAATTGTATTATGATAAGTACTCCCACTTTTAAAACTTCAAAGTTAATATTTTAAAGATTTTCTGAAGAAACACTTTCTTTTTATTTTGAAACAAAAAGCTTAGGCTCTCAGTCACCTAAGTGCTAACACTTTAAAAACAGGGGAAAAAATGAAGGAGAGCTATCAGTTGCTTGAGATACATCATAAAAATCAAAATAAAATGAGAACCAGCAGTGCTGAAACGTAGTACAGGAATAGCCTTTGCATGTTCCAAAAGAAATTCGTTTCAAGTTGAGCAAATTTTCAAAGGCTCGTGCCTTTGAAAAATCAAATACTGAGAAAATATAGTACATTTTCATCATTTTTCTCTCTCCACTATTCAAAGTGCATAGCTAAAAAGAGAAGAATGAAAAAGAACTCCAGCCTGACTGCTGTTCACTCTAAGTTATACATTATGTGCAGAGAGTTTTACCGTGAACTGACTTGGGACAGAGGTTATGGGAAATTTTCTGGCTAAACTCACATTTTTCAGCCAAAAAAATGGAAAGTTATCTGGAAGGTATCACATATCCAGATGGGATTCTAAGTAATCTTCTCTGCCTCCCCAGTCCTATGAAAGCCCAGTATTTGGGAAACTCACCTGGGGCAGATACCCAATACAAGTCCCTAGCTTAGTAGTTTCACAGCAATGAGAAGACCTAATTACCATGCATCTCCCTCTCAAGTGTCTTTGTTGGAGTTGTTCCACTTCGTACTAATAACAGTCAACATACCCCAAAAGGGAAAATAACAGGAGGTTTGGTCGCTTTCCTGCGGCTATCAAAGGCATCAGACATGACAAATCATATACCTTAATCCAGTATCCTCATTGTGGATTCTTCTAATTCTGCTCCCTCTCTCCTACCTAACTAAAAAGATTTGGTACAAAAAGTCAGTGTAATCAGAGAGTGAGGTGGAAACCTAAAATTGCAGATAGCAGTCTTGCTGACTTTACAAGCTAGAGTCTAAAGTCAATGGAAACTCAACACTTAAAACCACTTCAGTACCATTGAAAAGTCCCCATAAGTGCCTATCCTTAGGTGTTTTTCTACCCTTGAGAAACTGGTCTGAGTGCCTTGTATAGCTTCTATAACCAGAGAGAAGTACCTTTCTGGCACTGCAGAGAAGACAGCAAGCACCTTCCTCCTGCAGATTTCCCAAGGCCAACTGTACAATGTTTATTGATGATAAAGCATCACTACATGGCATTTTCTCATAGTGGTAGGTGCCACAAATCCTGGGAGTGACATTTCTTGCTGGAGAGTTCTCTCCCCCCTCCGCCTACCCCACCCCAGTCTTTTCTTTTAAGCAGAGTTAGACAACTCCATACATAAGATTTTATGTTAAAAGATTGTTACAGCACATTCAATTTTCAAATTTTATGTGACATTCAAAGGATTATTCTACTTCTCAAATAAAGTATTTATTATGAAAGAATAATTAATGGCAGGATGATATAATATGGCCTGAAGAAAAACTGCTTCACTCAAAATCTTCCTCAGATTCATTCCTGATGCACTGGCTAGAGAAGATGAGTTAAATATATAAGTTGAAACTTAAGTTATCAAAACCAGCAGTGTGTCCCTGCCTTCGTGAACAGCCACACAATCTTTGGCTATGAGTGCACATTACTATTCCATCAATGACAGATCTGGTTTAGGTTTGTATATCCTTTACTTCTGAGGTTTGTAGCCCTATTGGAGGCTACTATCCTTCAATTGTGCTGACTCAAGTGTTTGCCTAGCAGTATCCGTGGTAGGATCCTATTAATGTTAAAAAAATCAAACAAATTGATTTTTTGATCAAACAAATGAAAAACTAAAAAACCCTTGTAAAAGATTTTTTAACAAGATTATCTTACAGATCTTCTTTAAAGTACCACAGTGCAAACATTTGAATTGCACAACAGAGAAGAAGCAACTTCTGGAAGGGAGAAAAACTGAACAATAATATGTAATATAATTTCTATATTGTATCTGCTACTGAAAGAACATCAGTGTAGAATGATAGCCATGCTATTATAAGCCCATAGCCCCTTTCTGCTCTCCATCTATGACCACCATGCATTCTTCCTGCCAAACAGGAACTGCAAAACTCCTCCCTACAGGAGGATGAAATGTGGTCCCCTCTCCTAGCTTTAAAGCTGAGTTTAAACATGTATATTCTCATACAGCTCTTTAAGACGCTGCTTTTCAAACATTAATTCACGTGCATCTTTACAATAAATCAATGAGACTACCCAACATCAGAGAACTCAACATTTATTTGTTCTTAACTGTGGATCTGACATATGTTATCTGAGATCAGGTTGTACAGCCTGCCTAAGTGCCATCATACCTCTTCCAAATACTGAATGACTGCCTTGTTGATTTGGATCATAAACCCTACTGGTGGGCAACATTTATATCCAGTGTTCACACAGTGTGTAGAGCACTGGGGGCTCCCACTTCTCACTGGTCCTGAAGGTAAAGGGTTAATAAGAAAAATCAACAACAAGCTSAGTCTAATTTTACAACACTTCCAGTTACTTGCAATGAAAATCTGCTGGTTTGTTTAGATCACTGAAGTTTTCTGCTGAGTTAGCTTTGGTGCTAACCATTCCAGTTAAGAATTTCACACAGGGCAGACTGGCTGGAAGCAAAACAGTTTGGTGCAGACAAACAGACCAAAAAATGCTTCCCCGAAAAAAGATATGGTTATCATTTAGGATATCTATCTTAATCATTGCATATTGCAGTGCAAACTATGAAAGGCTTCTTAAAAAACAGAATGAAATATTACAAGATATATTTAATATATCTAAAGTTTCTAGAGAGAAGACAGTCCATTCAAGAAACTAAGTGGTCATATAATTAAGGAATGCAGTACCAGCTACACAATAGCAGGCACAGTTCAGACTAAGTATGCTAATTTAACAGATGTGGTCTGAATGTGGAGCATTTAATCTTGCAATTTTTATTTTTCTCATAACACTTTTTTTAAGTGAATGGACTGTTAAGTGTGAGCTGCGTTGTAACCTCCCAAAACCACAAGGTAAGCCAGGGTCAGATTCTGCTCAGCTGCTCCCAGAAGTGACTATGCAAATGCTGACTCTGGTTATGGTGACCTGATGAATATACATGTGATGACACTGAAGATGCAGAGAGAAGAGACATAAAGGAGATCATTGAAACCTGCTGATGATAATAAGGAAGAGCAGGAGTAGAGATTAAAAGTAGAGAATAGAGATGTATATTATCATGATATCACAGGACAAACGTTCTTGTCTGCTGGGACACCAGTTGTCTGGTGATGGCTGCCTACTTCTCCAGCAATTTCTGGGGAAGAAGAGAGAGTGAACACCACTCACCAGTCCTCACACACTGTTGAATAAACAAAAAAAGAAATGGTGAGCAGAGGCAGCTGGCCCCATCTCAAAGAAATCTGCAAGGAAATTTGGGGGAATAAAACAACATCCCAGTGGGGAGGCTCATAACCACTTCCGGTCAAAATAGCTCAGGAGAAAGATGCTGTATGCCAATACCCTTCTTACCCAATGATACAAGAGGGGAAAGTGAAGGAGAGACTGGCGCATCACAAGGTTAAAAACACCTGGAAGAGGGGAGGCAGGCCAGTGTCATGCCAGAAATCGCACAATTGCTTTTGGTGGGAGATAAGTCACTAAGACCTAACAGCAAATACACACATAATCAGACACACTGCATGGCTTATTTTATGCTATCAGGCACCAGATATGTCCAACACCAATAGACACAAGGGACAAGATAAGGCTTGGAATGGATACCCTAGATTGGAAATAGGTCACAGATAAGTATCCATCTATACAGTCTATCAATGCATAAATTCCCCTGTAGTCATTAAATTGAGATTGGATGTTTCTGAAAGATGTACTGTAGTTATTCTACAGTTGTAGGCTTTGAACTGGAATTACCAGGAGAGAGTCAATAGCCTTTATTGCAGAGGTAGTAGGACTAAGTGGTCCAAATAGTCCATTCCTACCTTAAAATCTACCATACGTTATTCCCTGTGGTCAGCCTCACCTTTTGGTCACACAAACAATATCAGAGGAAAAACACTTTTCATATTGCAGGAACAAGCCTAAATCCACTCAAGATTTTCTGAGGCCTGTTAAAAAGCACTGAGTTGGGAAGCACATATAATGCACTTGAGAAATGAGGAAGGATTTGGCAGTACTTCACATTTGGAGGAGGTAAAAGATTTGGAGGTAAAAAGTGGGGGAGGGGGAGAAAACCCAAATCTCTCCTGCGATATGGCAAATCCTCAGATTACTAGGTGTGGGGGTGGGGAAAGGTTTAAAGAGCAGGCTGACAGAACAGCCCTTCCACCCCCTCAAAAGTGCAATTCTCTGTGAGGATACTCAGCTTCAGTTTACATTTGTTATCAGGTTGGCTTTATATGCAGCCTAAACAATAAAATACA
Source organism: Apteryx rowi (assembly GCF_003343035.1). Classification (NCBI taxonomy): domain Eukaryota; kingdom Metazoa; phylum Chordata; class Aves; order Apterygiformes; family Apterygidae; genus Apteryx; species Apteryx rowi. Next base: position 441,985 of record NW_020447852.1, on the reverse strand, counting down.
GGCAGGAGAGGGGGAGAAGGGCAGACTGAATGCATTCTAATTTATCACATAAAGCAGGGACAGACTCATTCATGTACTATTCCTACCCTCATTCACACAGGTAAGAAAGAGGAATAGGGAGGAAAAACTCCTGAGAGAAAAAAAAACCTTTTTATTTTGCTAAAGGACCCCAGGGAAGGGCCCCTGATGCAGAGGCCCTGCTTTTACAAATGCTTCCCTTTCCTTACACGGTTCCTTTAATACAAGTAAAAATTCCAAATTCCTCATTTGTTTAGCCTGAAATCCCTTGCACATTTCCCACAAACTACTTCCTTTTCTCTCTTTTTAGCTGGACTCCCTCTCTTTTTAATGAAGAGAAGTTCAGAGAGTTTTTCCCATGAATAGATGGCAGGCACCTGGGAGTTATGAATTTTAAAGTGATCATTTTCTTTCAGCCCTGCCGGACAATGGGGATCTCCTTTTGACTCACTTTCACAGCTTTGAGAGGCTCTCAGATCAGCCACATTCCAATCAGACTGGAGTCAGATCAGAGCCTGGCTGGACTGCATCAAGGTCTCTAGCACAGAAAGACAAGGAGCAGATGGCCAACACTGAGCTCTCCTCCCCTTTTCAGAGTGCAATGGAAGGCAATGTGGGAAAGCGTTCTCCCAGCATTGCCTATTGATTTCTGAATAGGACCACCACATGCCACCAGCCTGTAGGTATGAACCTCTGTTAACAGATGGTGAGATCATTATGAGCAATTAATTCCTTTAATGTATCAGTGGGAACATGTTGGAAAGGGTGATGCAAGCACAGAGTGAATAGTGAACTTCTCATTCCTCAGGGAGAGCCGCAGCTACATCACTGAAGGATGGGAACAGTCTTTCAAGTGGCTCCGTACATACTGAGAACCAGAGTTAGCCATTTGGTCCACAGAAATAAGGCATGGTTTTTATTAACTAATCATCCCTCCCTTGTTGATATGTGATTAACAACAGATTTCTTTCTAGGCCATTTTTAGAGAGACAAACAATTCAAAACAATGGGAAAAAAATTCCCAAACTATCAACATGATAGGAACACAGAGAATTGGGTCCTAAAGATGATGAGGGAATATTGCTATAAAACTTTGTTACATAAAATTTAATTTAAAGTGGCAGTAAATTAATAAGAAAACAGACTATTCTGAACACAAGTATGTGTATATAAATAAGTGAGAGGAATTCATAATAGATCTTAGCTCTGAAAATAGAAGCATGCAAAATAAGTCTTTAGCAGTCTTGTCAGAAAGTTAGTACCCATGGATTTTATACAGAAATCATAGATGGTACAATTTAAATATAGATATCACATTGAAATGCAGAGAAATCCACAGAAAAATACTGCATATTTACTGCTATTCATTGTGATTTGGGTGAATTAAAATTCAGTGTGCTAATAACCACTGTAAGACAGGGACATTCCCACATCACCTGCTTTACATGTATTTCTATGACGGTTTTTTTTTTTTTTTTCTTTTAGAGACAGAAGGAAAAACTAAGAGCACAATATAGATGGCTAGTTAGCTCCTGGTCTTAAAGATGACAGCAGAATGTGAACAGGAAATACAGGCAACTATTCACTTATTCATATTTAAATGACACTTTTTGCTTGTAATTAAGACACTCAAGTCATGTCTCTGTTCATGAAATTTACATAACTGTACAATAGCTTGCCTAAGTGAACAGCAAATGGTAGTTAACCTTGAAGTGTATTATCTTAATTGAATAAATCTGGCTATAGTTCAATAAATTAAAACAGAAAGATATCTTTAAACTACCAAAATCATTTTTAAAAACACATTTGCTTTAGCGTGTTAAGATGGCTCACTGTTTTTCTTCTAGATTTTTATTTCTGCTGTAACACYGGTCCTTTAAAAAAGAAATCATTGCAGAACAGGGAAGACATCAATACGTTTGCTGTTTTCTCCTTATTGTTTGCAGTTTGTGTCAGCGTCACACTCTGGAAAGCCTTGATAAGAATATCAGAATATTGAATCAAAATGTATAACTTGCCTGTTTGAGATAGTCCCTTACATACTTTCTGTGTCCTTATTGGACTTCTGTCCTTCCCCTCCCCCACAGCGCACCAGCTGAGTATCCCATCACACAGTGAGAAACCTAGGTGGGACAATATAGATTTTTGCATAGGTTAAATAGGAAAGCCACATTCCACCACTCTCCCATTTAAATCAGATTTACATGGGGTGTAAATCCCCTCAGAATAGAGCCATTCACAAATGGCTCAGAATGTTCCCCTCACAACACTGATTACATTAAATCAGTAACAATCATGTTTCTTGGATTATATAGTTACAGCAAGGGAACTGTGCAGCATATTTATATTTGAGTGAAATAAGTTAATGAAAAGCCACCTGTGCTTTATATCACTTTACAAGATAAAACAGGGAACACAGGTGTTTCAGCAGTATAGCTATATATTTTTGCATGAATTTGCAAACACTAAAAATGAAAATATTGTTACTAAGTCCAGCCACACACACACACACACACACACACTTTGAAGGACAATACTTTGGATTTTGTTTGGGCTGTCTTCGTCTTTAAAAAAAATACAAAAGACTAGTTTCTTGGCCATCAGCAACAGCTATAATTTGGGCTTTTCTCCCTCTCACAATGTTCACCATTGTACCTTATGCAACATACACTGTACATGCTCAGTTCTAACCCACATTGCTGGGAGAGAAGCATTCACACTGTGAATTACCATTTTTCCCAGCATCTAGCGCTAGTCAAAAGACAGCACAATAATACACTAGAAGTGCCTTTGTCTGTTAAAACATTGTTCTTCATTACTACATGAAAAGCAAATTGTCTTTGTATAGAGGAAGAGTGGCACGCAGTAGYTCTGGGAGTAGGGGGAAGGAATTTGTGTCACCAGCTGACCACCTCACAGATAGACATGCCAGTTTCTCCCTCAGTAGCCATTCCATTGATGTTTTGGGTAAGATTTTGGCCATACCTTCTCTAATTTAGTTTTATTAGAACATTAGCCTGCAGGGATCATTTGCTTGTGCCCTCAGGGAAAACATCCACGCTTCTTTCATAGAGGTGTGGGGGGGGGATGGGGTGGAAAAGGGGAAAGAGATGTTACTAAGAACTTAATCTCTTGACATGATGCACATCTGAAATGAAAGCAAATCAGAAAACTTCATCCCTTCACTGGGACCAATTCAGAAAGCATTTCATCAAACGAATTATGCACATTCAAGAACAACATTTATTTTTGCAATGAGATTGAACAACTATATTCCAAATTGCTGTGTTCTATGAGGGTTTTGCAAAACACATTGCTGTGGTCTTGAAACCAAGCAAGTTATGGGAAAGATATCCTTCAGAGGCTATTCATGATTCCCCAATGTATTTTTTTTTCTTCAATTGAAAAATAATCGGTATGTACAAAAAAAAAAAAAAAGACTCTAGTCAACAGGTCTATAAACAAATACTTAAAGGATTAGAGAGGGATGTAGCCTAATACAATAGTTCCAGAWGCTGATGGATTACAAGAGGAATAGGCACCAGAAAGTGGCACCAGGTTCACATGCTCTCACTAATCAGCATCCCTTTTTGTTGCTGTCAGAGATGAAATACTGGACTAGACAGACCACTGCTATGACCCATAGAAATTTGCTACATTCTCATGTTCTCCACATGAAGAAGTTTCTTCCCTTTGGAACAACCTACAAATCACACAGGTCAGAGGATCTGTGAAATCTCATGTCATCTACTACCTGGGAACTTGCTGTGTGTGACTGATTCTTTACTTCAGCCTCCTAGTCACAGCAGCCCACCACTTCCATCCACCCCTGCTCTCCAGGGCATCCCTCCACAGTGCAGAAAGCATGATTAAAAGGAGGGGCTGACGCCCCAGGCTACCTTGGCTCACCTCCTCTCCATTGAGGGACCCCAAATTCCACAGTGTTCATACAGGATAAAGAAACCTGGCCAGTAATTACTCACTCTAAGGTGAGAATCTACTGATTTCCTCTGTTCTCCAGCTCCAAAAATGCAGCTAATCTACTCATTTTGCTCCTGACAAAGATTGTAACTGTAGCTTGTAAGACAGCTGAAAACATTAGGTTTCCCCTAGCAAACTTAAGTGAATCTGCCTGTCTTTGTACAACCAAATATTTAGTATAAATAAATAATCTTTTAGAAGCCTATGAAATCTAGTTACATCTATCACATCTGCATTCTCACTGTGCTTGTTTGCCAGCAAAAGTAGAACTGCATAACAGTGGGGGAGAGACTGACTAGGAGAACCCCACTGGACATGTGCCCATTGCCTTTCCAATTAAACACAGTAGAACCTGCATTCCTCAGCCTTCAGGGATGGATTCACATCTGATCCTACAGGGTTTGGGATTTTTTCCAAAGGTTGGTGGTTTACAGTACAGTACTTACCTACATGGATGGCATTCCAAAATTAGCATGCATGTATGAGGTCCCAATAAAGTCACAGCTACACGTGCCAATGCTCAACCCAGTTTAGGCAGGAAGTTCTTGCCCATACATTTTTCATACAAAAAGTAATTTGACCATTTATGAGTCTTATTTACTTATTTTTAGGGAAGCAAAAAAATGTATCTTGGACCTCTTTAAAATATATATATTTAGTATACATTAATAGTTTCCAAAGGGTTTTAATTACCTTTCTTAATTGATTGTTTCTGTTCTCTATTAATTGGGGGTGGGGGTATTAACATGGCTGTAACAGCACTTTCCCATTACATGGACATATATATGACGTACAGTTAGAAATATGAATTACTTTTAATTAAGAAAAGTGAATCAGTTTGAATCTGGAAGCAGAGAACATTTTGGCAGCGGCAGTTGTGCAGCTGGGGAGACATTCAGCAAGTTCCAGGCTGTCTGTGCACTCGATTCTGGAGACAAACCACCTCCAGTGCCAAGAGCTGAGCTCTGATTCAGGCACAAAGCTATGCCACACCACCAGAATATGACACAAAGCCACTCTGATATGCCTCTCTGCAATTTAACTCATTCTGGAAGTGCTGGACCCTACCTAGCACAATAGAAGAAATGAAAACTGAGGTTTTCTGCTGTCCAGTTAGAATAACTAACTTTAAATTACACATAGGTCCTTCTAGGAGAATAGTTACCACTTCCACCAGTAGTTTCAAATGGAAAATAAATGGGAGAGTGAAGTTATGCTTCAAGTTCACATCGCTTGCTTTCACAAAAAGCTTGCAAGATCAGGCAGCTATTCTAACCAGAATATACCAAAATACAGTCTTCAACTTGAACAGTTCCATATAAATCAAGTCATAACAGCATTCAGCACCAAAATCCCTGGCAACAGAATGAGCTGTTGCTTTCATACCACACACATTAAGTACTTGCAAGCACTTTTTAACAGCATGTAAGTGTATTCTATATAGACACTAGCAACAGCCAGTTCTCAGCAGTTCCACTTAATTGAAACTAGTCTGCAGAAGATGAGGAGGCTAAGAAATACCAGCACAAAAATATGAGCACAAATCAAATTGTTCAAGTTCTAAACACAAGATGAGAGTTTGAGGATTAAACTTTCTCTAGAAGCAGCTGAAACATGCAGACTGTAAATTCTAGGAAAGAGGAATCTCAAACCTGGGACATCCAGTGCTCAGGTTCAGGAATATTTGCACAGGTATTCTAGATAGGCCCATTCCAGAGTTCAGGGCTGGACTGTTGACACAGAATTTCTGTTTAATCTTCTCTCTCAGAAATACAGAGGTCAAAGTGGAAAGCAGCCTTTCATATCAGGTTACACAGCTAAGATTGACTTACCAAAACCCTAGTAAATTCTCCCTGTGTACCTACTGACTGAAAAATCTATCACCTATAACAGGGCCTACAAGAAGGCTCTGAAAAACTTAAAGCATTCAATCACCATTCAAGAGGCACAAAGAGGATACAACAGGCATATGTGTAAGAATGATAACCTAAAACGAATGAGGTTCTCCAAGAACCACAGGCAAAAGCCAAATCACACATACTTACGTGGGATTAAAGGGTGGGGCTTTGGGGGGGGGGGCAGATATAAGATTTGAGGGTTTTATTCTTAAAGTTTGCTTGAGCAGGACACTGGCAAACCTGTCCCCTTAAAATTAGCTTTTTTTTTAACCAGTGTGAATGTCTACGGTCACAGACCCAGGCAAGTTCCCCAGCCAAAAATGCAAGATGCCTTCAGCAAGAACACAGGCAATTTGTAAGCTTCCCTGCATCTCAGTATGTTCCTGTCTTTGACTTCATACCAGACAGGTATGTTTCCTGGATCCAGATTCTCCTGGTCCCATAACCTTCCCAAAAGGAAACAGGACTATGGGACTCCATGACTGAACCAGTTTTACCTGGGTTATCGACTTCCAACTTTTCTATCAGCAAGGTGAATTCACAGTCTGGTTAGCAACCCATTGGGCAAAACCAGTTTAGTAACTTCCTTTGGTGCACGCATTTACCTGCAGGACTACCTGAAGGCCAAAGGGTCTTGATAGCTCTCCAATCAATCTCAGCAATTTTTCTTAACCACACACTAGTCATTTAAGTAGCTATTTGCTACCCTCACAAAGCATCCCTGCAAAGCAACTGGAGTTTTCTCACACTACTTGAACAGGTACATTCAGCACTGAAACAACCTGAAGTAGACAGGGAGAAATGGAAACCAAAAGCCAAATCACAGCATGCTGCAGCCTGCCACCACTGCCTCATCACTCAGCAAACTGAGTAGCAGTAACAATTCCAAAATAAATTTTTCTCTCTTCCAGCCTGTTCTGCCTGGATAACAAGCAGCAAGCAAAATTTGTCTTACCTTTCTCACAGAAGAAGCAGCCTGCATGCAGCACACCTGAACAAGCTTTCTTTTAAGCTACTTGCTTTCAGAGCCCCTGAAGATGTTCATTTCATTTTTATCTTGTGTCACTGTGCATATACATATTTGTGTTCAAAGGTAACAATTCTTAAAAAAAAAAAAATTGACAGCTACTAAGTTTACTAAAATTCAAAATTTACAAACATTTCTCTAAGAAATTCACTAAAGGTAAAAACAATAGTCCTGTTAGAGCTGGTGACCCAGAACACTAGTAATTAAAATATATTTGAAGTCTTAAGTTGAATTTAGGAGCTTCCAACCCCCCCCCCCAACACACACACACACACATAAAGAAAGCATATATCTTCATGTCTTTCTGCTCTAAAATTGCCATTGCTGATACTGAGTTATGATAGAAACAGAGGTAGTTACAAAAATAGCTGTGTTACACTGGCAAAGTGCCCTGTGAGCTCAATGCCCAGGTTTCAACAGGGCATTATCTGTCATCCCCTGGAAGACAATAAAAGTTTGGATTTGCTTAGCTGCATCTTCCCCTGGCTCGCATGAAATGATGCCAAACAACTACTGATGATACTCTTAAAGAAGTGGAATCATAGCGAAAGTTTAAAACCAGGCTCTCATGCCCTGAGCCTGTTGCAACTTCATTTTTTTGTCTGACAAGTCTTGGATAAGTCACAGCTCCACCTAAATCAATAGATGTTTTAATATCAACTTGAGAGTCCAGAATGCCACCTGTAAGAAATGGCTAGTGTTTTGGGGTGGKTTTTTTTCTCTCTTTTAGAAAGCTACTGAATTCAGTTTCTGAAAAGACTGCAGGGCATCTCAATTAAAATCACAGGTGTAAAAATAACTAACATGCCCTTGGATGACTGTCTGCACATCCACATTGTCACTCCACTTTCATGCCTCATGCCTGATACAGGTGCAGCCAAAAAGAATAAACCAAATTATTCTGTGAGGATTAACCTAATAGCTTTGATATTAATAGGAGCTTGACCCAGCTAGAAAACAATGGGTGTGATGAAAGTAGTATTCCTCAAAGCCTTTCAATAAAGTGTTGGTTATTTGCCAACTCTTCTTCAGAAGCAAGTCAGTGTCATCCATTTCTTCTTCAGCAAAAGTATGGATGGTTAAAATAAAGAATGGAGATTTTGTCTGACCTCTTCCAATTGGTAGTGCTCATGCACCTTGTTTCATATTCCAGCAAAAGAAAACATTGCAAAGAAAAATCTCTACAAGTGCCTTTCACATATTGCCATGGTTTCAAACCAGCCTGCATTGCACTAGATTCCCAAGAACCCACAAGACAGTCTTGTTTTGTCACATGGATAAGGCTCAGAGTAAAGAAGCAAGAAAGTCAGGTGCAAGCCTTGCAAAGAGATTCTTGACAGAGTTACGGACACATGAATCTGAACTGCTGAAGCTACAGTCTGCTCCTCTGGAAAGTAAGATTTTCACAACATGGATGAGGATTCAAGACTGCAATCTTTTGTTTTCTTTGTATGGTAACCTTAGAATTTTAAGTGCCCACTTTTTGTAGGGATATTGGGAGCCATTCTGATTTCTAAATTCAGTGCAGACTGTCAGAAAAGACATGTCACATGTTCTCACAGGAATACAAAATTCTCTACCTCTGAAATAAAATTTTCCAACTGAGAGTGTCAGATAGCAAAGGCTTCTTTATCTCCATTAGCCATGAGTACCTTTTGCACATCTGAATTTGTGCAGTGTCAGCTGTTACCTACTTGCTTGTTATGTTTCACACCATAATTCCATAATCCATTTAATCTRTCATTGCTCAATGCTGCTGATTAAAGCGGTCAATCTCATCTTCCTCCTCCATATTCTGTCCATTCATTCCCACTATCTCTGTTGCATCAGCACTATCATTTCTGTGAGTAACTAAATCAAGAAGCTGATTAAGCTGAAAATGAAGTCACTTTTGTTTTCTGCCAGTTAGGAAATTCATCTGGCAGAAAACTATCTCAGTTTCACCCAGGACACACAAGCACAAATAACAGAGCTGGCACAAGGGAGAGGCAGAAATAAGCAAATAGGTGAGACTGGCAATGCCCCTTTCAGCAGCCACACTAAATTATGCCACATAAAACAGATCAAGGAGCTATGGCACTAGTCTGCTAAATTAATCACTGCAACACCTCACTTAAGGATGTAGAGGATTGATTGAAGACTAAATCAAGACAAGGTCTCCAAAACCATATGATTAGCTCCTCCCAAAGATATACGTTCACTGAAGAAACATCTAGGTAAAACTTTATATCTTCGGTTATACAGCAGTGATAGGATCCTAATGGTCTCTTSCAATTTTAAAGTCTGTGCTACTCACATGAGAATAGCCTTGCTCCTCTTCCAATACACTAGCGTATTAGGAATTTATCAAACAAATGATCTACATTTCTTAAGAAAGAATTCACACCTTTTATCCATTGGTGTGACCCCTGCCATGAATACCTTGAAGACAGATGTTAGCCTTCTGCATTTACCGATGGCCCATCCTCCTCCTCCTTTCCCAGAGGAAAAAAAAAATGRTATCTGCAATTATAGCATTGTTCTTACCGTCCCCAGTGCATACAACATCCTAATTGAAACCACAAATCCATGTTTTTCTGCTTTGGAACATGATGAACTTTTCACTTCTCAAAAGACTCCCTCAATACATGAGGTGTGGGGTCTGCATAAACACTGATATGCCGATGCACACTTGCATAACCAGTATATAGGTGAAAATATATGAATGGGCTGCTTCATGGCAAAATCACACAATATTTCTAGTCAAAAAGGTGCTTAAGTGTCTTTGGAAATCTAAGGATTTTTTTTAATACTGAACTTTGCTATTCTTCCTGTGCTTAGCCTTATAAAATTCTGTAACACGTTATTGTGAAAAGCCAATTAAAAGGACAAGATTTACTGACATCTTGTCCTTGAGGAGAAAAAGAGATCAACAACAATGAAGAGATGATCTACAGGTTTTCACTGCCTCCTGCTGGCCTTGAAGTCAATGTTTTTGCAAGCATATGGTGCCAGGGTATCTGTCATTAGTTTACCCAATTTGCCACCAAAACAGATTCACACAGATCAGCCCATAGAGCATGAAAGATTCACACAGTGGGCTTTCCAGCTCATGCTCTCAGCAGTGAGAAATATGCATCATGTTGCAGTGCTGTCTGTTGATCTTATTTCCCAAGCACATGACTGGATGATCAAGCAGATCTTTGATCCAGTTACTTTTGGCATGTCAGGTTTGGAAGCAGCATAAAGGCTGCAGAGCTACTCCACAGCTCAACACCAGTTATTGAGCAGTACTTCAGGTTTAAAGAACTCCTGTGCCTTCTGCTCTGGTGCAACCTACCAGCTTGGCCTCCCTTGGCAGCCACAGGCCCTCTCTCATCAGGTGACTTGAAGTGCCACTGACTGAGAAACTGGCACAACGGTGACATTATTTGAGCTGCCTATTCTTAGGCGGGCTAATCAGCCTGGGCACAACACTGTAATAATGCAGCTTTAAAGCTTCCAGTGCTCAAGCTCTCTTTTCCAAAGTTAGCTCAGACCCCTCTGCACAACGCTGCATTATTTTGGGCTGGCATAATAAATAAATAAATAAATAAATAAATAAATTGGGAAAAACAGATTCTTAGCACTCTCTCTCTCACACACACCCATCATTTCAGCAGGTGGCTTACAGACACTGTTGCAGTACAAGAAGATTCAGGTTCCTAAATTCCATTCACAGCCCCTGTTCAGCACACATCATCACAGAGTTGGTCCTCAGTGTCTCATTTCAAAGGTCTTAAATGTCAAATGCTGCTAGAAACCATCCTCTCTGGCAAACTTCAAAAGTCATTTGACTCCTCAAAAGCATCTGGTTAGGTTGTGGGGAAAGTAGGAAGTTTTCTTCAAACCACAGAGGCCTACAAGAAAAGGAGAATCAAATAAACCCCTTAATTGATTAGCTTTGCTCCCTGTGTATAGTTCTTAAGGAGTTCAGCAGGAATCCCCTGCAGTTCCTCAAAAAACATATTCAGGATTGTAGTTCCAGACAGTTTGAAAGCTGATGATGCCAATGCCATTTGGAGGCAGGTTTTAAGTGTTTAGCTCATTTAGTTTTCGACCCTGCTACTATTAATTTGAAGCTCAAGACACTTATGAAAATCCCTAAGGAACCTGAAAGGAAGAAGATTTGTTGCTCTATTAAACATCCTAAGTCACATGATGCTCCTACAGGTCACAAAGAAAGCTGCAAAAACAAGAAGGTTCTTCCCCATTCTGCAACTTCCCACTATAATGCAGTTCTCCAACCAACTATCTTTCTCTTTCATAGAAACCAACACCTTCCGGAAGATCTCAGAAATGCAAGTTCAACCTTTAAGTTCCTGAAAAGTCAGTAAGAGCAGAGGAGGTCTGCCATTTCCCTTTTTGATGCTGTAAGATAAAAGACCTAACTCTGAGGACTTCAATGTTTCTGGCAAAAGCAGGACACCTATGTTCCACAGCTGCAGAGTGCTAGGACTGCTCTCCCCAAGATGGCAAGCCAGGACTTCAGTGAAAAGACTATCACAGCCAGAAGACCATTGGGATGTTTTTCTCATCTTGGAAACTTTCTTTTTTTTTCAGATCCTGCTTTCTCAAGTTGCAATATAATCAAGGAATACTTGAAACAAACCCTAGAGGAATTCTCACAGGTATGGAAGAACAAGTTTTGCTATGGCAAAGTTGTTGTTTTATGTACAATTCAGAGAAATCACAAATTAGAAACTTATGAAACAAAATGTTACATTCTCATTTCTCAAACTACCACATCTGAGGCTGGTGGGAAAAAATAGGAAGGTACGCAAACATTTCACATATAAGAATACATATGCATATATTTCAATGTGTAAGTTTGTGCATTACATGATTAATTCTAGGGGTCTGAGTGGACTCCAGTTATCAAAGTGTGAGACATAGTTTAACAGGTTTCCCTGCAGTATCCCAATATGTCACAGTCATGTATTACTTGAAAACATTCAATACCTGCATGGCTTTGAATCATGGCAGTTATACTGGGAGGTACACACATAGCAAACATCAAAACATAATCAAATCTTGCAGTGCTCACACACATATATACAACAAAGGGAAGATGGTAGACTGCCATTTCCACAGAGAACAAGAAACTTCAAAAGTTGTGCTTGGCAAAAGCAATCTTGCAACTGCATTTTCAGGGCTTCTAATATTTGTCGATGTTTGATCAGTGTGCATTTTATTTTTAAGCTCTGATATTCTGGATAGATAATCTGTTCTCAAAATGCTGATCAGAATTCTGCTCTAATTACACTTTTTTTCCCCCAAGGAATTAATACAGTTCTTAAATTTAAAACTTTTTTATCATGTGTGGTGAATCATAAGGCAAATCATTCTAGTTTCTAATCAAGCAAAACTCAAAGTTAGGTTTGAGACTGTAGCAAGTGTTTGTTCTTTCCAAGAACACCTAAGCAAATACGTAAGATGGAGACCACAAGAACTCTTGCACATCAGCCAGGGCATATATTCTTTCAGTGCAACTTACTTGAACTCAGTAAACTTGACTTCAGGACCAGAAGTTACATACACTGTGATTATTTGCAGATTACAGTGTTGCTCTGTTCATGCAAAGCAGGTATCTCTGAGGTATATCCCTGCTAGTTCCAAGTGTGCAAAGGCTTCTTCTAAACCATAACAAATATATCTCTCTCCTTTTTTTTAACATTTGGGAAAAAAAACTCTCAACGTGTTAGATAAAATGTGGAGACTTTGCTACAAAAGACTAAGTCAGGCAGGCTGAATACTACGCAATCTATCTGCGGTACCTCTACAACTATCCAACTGCAAGCACATGATCCCTTCCCAACACTAAGGCAAAGATTTGGAACCAAACATGGAAGCTTGCTGTAGAAGAAAGGATTACATATGCAGGATTTTTTCACCTTGATTTAGGGTTTTATCCAGAACAGCTAGACCAGTCCCTCATTTTTTATTTATCACAATCCTGCAGGAACAAGTACATCCCCTATAGTGTGCAGGTAAATGCTCTCTAAGCACAGGAAATAGGCCAGAGAATTTCATTCATCTCAATATCTTTAGCTGTGTAAAAGTCAGGCATCTAATCTAAACTAGACATCTAGACTGCCTCAACAAAGAGACAGGAATCTCCAGACAGTGATTCATCTCACCCCAAAATTACCATTTCAGATAAGGGGAGGGGGACCTACATAGGTACCTATAGAGTATGATCACTTTTCCCTGACTAGAAGAAGGGCCTGCATGATGAGCATTTACTAACTCTTAAACAGCTGAAGTCAGGGAAGAATTGCCACATCTACAGGTGACTCTACATCACAGCACAAAACAATTACATCCAAGCAAGCTTAAAACTAGATAGCTGAGGGTCTGCCAWGAACCCTATGGCAGCAGAGCACCACATACTGGAACTATAAAACCAGCCCTAAGAACTCGTATTGTCGGTGGACATGGTGCTCTACCAATAGCTGCCTTGCTCTTTCATTATAAAATAGCTTAGGATTGTCTCCTAAGAGTTTAGGATTGTCCACCACTGTCCCTGCCACATCTAATGCAGGCTTACCAGAGCCTAAGATTACAAAACCTTGTTCACAGAGCTTTGTAAAACAGCAAAGTTCTGTAGTTATTCAATTATTTGGCTTTCCCGCTGCAAAAGAACATGTACACAACAAGCTACTGGCCTGCAGCAGTAGCTGACTGATAAGCAAGCTCAACTGCTGTTTGTGGGCTGGTTTTAAGGGGAGTTGAGAACCCGCATCTACCACAGTAGTTCTGCCTGACTTCTCTTGGACTTCCTCCAAACATCTAGTTRCAAAGAGACCTCCTGTTTAAGGCACACTATTCTGGTAGGTTCATTTTGCCACACCATGTTCAGTTACTTAGAGCCTGAACTCAAGGCTTTTCTCATTTCATACAAAGAACAGGAATTTTATTTCAGGTCACAGATTGCAATTATAGGAACATCTTTTTCCTCCTACAAAGAAGTATTTGATATGCTTACCATTTAGCAAAAGGGAGAGTATCTCCAAATATCACCTTCTCAACCAAAAACCCAATTACTAAAACAGCAGCTAAGATTTGTAATTAGTAAATCCCTGTATCTGCCAAGGGACTGGTAACAGAAACTGTCACAAATCCAGACAGAAGGAGTGTTCTTAAAGAAGTTTAAATAAATCCATAATCATCAGGAAAACTGAATCTCTCAGAAGAAAAGCACTGGAATATGAAAATTTTCACCATAGGTCACGAATTCAAATTTGACACAGCTCAACAGCAACTGAAAAGCATTGCCTAAACTTAAGCTTTCAGTTTTACCTACAGAAGCACACTGACTCTCTGCAGTGCAGAATTGCCTTTTTTACCACAGAATCCAATAGCTGCTTGATAGTTCAGCAAAAGATTCAGCACCTTAAAGGCACCTTAAACACCAAGAATCCCCATCACCTAATAGGACTTGATGCAGCAAAAGCTCTGATTTCACCCAAGGAGGGAAGCCTTGGGTCTGAGGCACATCACTGGTGAAAAATGGAACTGCTTGTGCTGTTGCTATTGCTGAAAAGTCATCTTCCAACACTGTGAAGATTACATGTTTCACAAGCACAATGTTCAGATTTACAAAATGTGGAAAAAGAAACAAATAAAAATATGAATTTTTAAATATGCAGATAATGTTTCTGAGGAATCCTTGAAGATCAAAGGTAAAAGTCAGCTGGACCAGTTGTGCAGCACACTGAGTGCAGGCTTCAAAGATCAGAAAGCCAGAAGTTGCACAACTAGAAGTTAAATTTGATTTATTCAGCAGCATTGGGCTGGGAGGGGCACGGCAGCTTCTCAGTATTTCACAATGGGGACTCTTCTTTATTCATCCTGCCTAATTATACAGTGACACTGGGAAATTACATTATGAGGGCAGTAACTTCTCTAAATAATTGTCACTCAAAGACATTCTGCAATGCTTTTTGATGATTTCCAAAGCAAGCTATTCAAAGAGGGGAAACAGAATTTCATGTCAGAACAATTGTTTCATATACAATTGTCTATGGTAATTTGTTTCCTTCAGGTTTGCTTTATACGAGCAGCTGCAACACCTGTTGGCCTAAGAGATCTCATATGTGTTTCATTTATCTTTTTGGATCAGACACTGCAAACCTGGCCCTGGCACTAAAATGGAGATTATGAAAACCGGCTGGAGTTTGTATTTGGCTTGGTTGGAGTTAACAGAACCTTTTATTTGTGCAAGAAACCAGATGAAAGTTTTGTTTTAAGTCTCAAACACAATAAGCTTATGTTATGGCTCTTGAACAGGATTAATCCAGACTCAGTGTACTGCTGGGAATATTGGGGACTGGACTTAAAGAGCTGGCCACATGATGCTAGTAATTCACTCGTCAGATAGAAGAGCAGAAGGTTGAGTGGGTTTGGGCATCTGAGAAAATGCAGGATTGGGGGTGAATGGACACGGTGAGTCACTGAGGTCCCAGAGTCCATTAGCAGTACAGCAGTTAAATGATTTAACTAAGAAACTTCAAACTTTACATTTTAGAGAGATACTCTGATCTACCCAAACTTTTCAAGATTCACCTGTGTTTAGAATATTCTAATCTTTAGTATGAACAAAGGAATGAACACAAACTGAAGATCCGGAAAGCTCACCTGTATGTCTGAATACTTTGATTTTTCAAAATCAGTCTTTAATATTAGAAAGTATCAGGTGAAAATTTCAAGCAATACAAGAGTCAACCATCCACAATCTACCAAACCAGTGAAAGAAAACTTCCACAGAATTACATCAAACAGGCCTTGCAGGCCTGATTATAGTGACATGCAGAGTCATCCACTCTAACATTTCTATGATATCAAACAGTGGATTATCTAGACATGCATTAGTACATATAGCAACCACACTGTCAAGGCTGCTCTGAAACGTGCACTTCAAAATTTAGTATAGCATCACAGAATATAATTTTTTAAAACAAGAGCACCTGAAAGTTTTGTGGACAAAACATAAGCACAACTATTTAAAGACGAACAACCAACCAATTGCCCTGACTTACTTTTTTTTTTTGTGCTTGTTAGCTATTCAGTTATAAATTCTTCCAAAAGAACATTGCACATGTCAATACTGATAACCTCTTTGACAAAGACAGCAGGAGAGAAAAGGAGTACTGAGAATGAACAAATTACAGCCTCATACTGATAGGACAAGATGTCTTTAAGGCACAACCAAACAACCTATTCTGGCTGGGGTTACCACACTACAAATCTCTGTAGCTCATTCCCCCCCTCCCCCATTTTCACTTCCCTGTCATCTTGCTCTTTCAAGCTATCACACTGAAATGCCTTAGCAGGGCTTGTGATTATATATATATATATAAAAAATATATATATATATATATATATAAAATCAGTCTGGGCTTATTAAAAGTGTGTGTGCCTATACACAAACTTTATTTATTTATTTATATTTATATATTTATATATATATAAAAGTCCAGACTGATTTTAGAGTAACATTTCCAGGTCCTAATTATTGCCTCAAACATTAAAATAAGCAAGCGCATTAACTTGGGTAAGAATGTAATTTCTCAGTTTTTCCTCATTAAAACACTCTTCAAGTTTGCTTGTAATCAGCAGGTTAAGATTAGTTAATGAAACAAAACCATTTTACCACATCCTTCACAGCACGCATGTAAAATTCTGCTTGGTCCCTACCACACAGTGATGCTCCAGCAATGCTCTGGGGACGATATGACAATATATGGGCATATGTCATTAAAAGAAAGAAAGAAAAGAAAAGTGGGAGTAAGTGTACTTTCTTCAGTGTGAACATTCAGCCCAGCCAAAAGATGTAGTACTGAGCTACTAAAAGTGGTTTGCTCATCTTTGTAGATCAGCTGATGAAATACATAGTATTCACTATAGATTGGAACTGCTTAACACCAAACATCAACTGACAGATCATTCCAGTTTGTTGCTTGATCCCATAGGATCTCCTTCAGATTAAACTCCTAGTGACTTCAAGTAGAAGTTTACCTTCATGTAGTACTAGATTTAATTCTGGCCAATGCTTGTGCTTAAACATGACTGTAGAGCACAGCAAAAATTAAGCTGCCAAGGACAGGCTAAAGAGGAAAAAAACCTCTATCCGACTTTATTTGGTAACATTTTTTTTTTTTTTGAAAAAGATGCTTCCACAGATAAGAGGGAGGGAGGGAGATCAAACCCACAGAATAAAATACTCCTGTACACATCCCATATTGAAGACAACTTACTGATAGTCATTTCATCCATTGCCTTCTCCTTGTACTATTCCCTGGTTTAATGACTGAAAATAAAAAACTTCTGAGTACTCTGCTTTTGGGGAATCACACCAAAATGCAGCTGCTTTATGGTCATTTTTCCATTTCTATCATCCCTCTGAGCATCTCTGCACAATGCTAGTGATTTCAAGTTATACTATTCATTCCCCAGCAGAAGAAACAGTGCCAGAAATTCTGCTGTTTTGCTTGGCAAAAAAATAGAAGTCCCCATAGCGGAAGTGGAAAGTGAAGAGAAAAGCAGGTACCTGAGTCTGTTATATTGTTTGCCCTTGTCCAGAACAAATTCCCATGGGCAAGCAGTTGAAAACAAGTCCTATACAGTTCTAACCTTAAGACAGGATTTAACTTTGGCCATATACTGTGTTTTGGCATAACTATACCAACTTAATACACAACATTTCTGTGTAATTTTATTTTTCCTCAATCTCTAAAAAAGTTGAATATTACAGTAGAAATCAAAGAAAATGTGGGCTTTTCTTTTAATCAGACTTAAAGGTTTTTGAAATATATGAAGATTTTTAAATATATAAAGATTAATTTTTAAATTTTTGTCAGAGAATTTCAAACAGAGAAAACATACTTGGACCAGAATGCYTAGCAATAAAACTACCTAGCAGCAGATAATGGAAATATCTTTTTTTTTGTTTGAAGTAAGGCAGCAATCATGTAACAGTTACCTAAGTTACTTCCAATTTTAACTTCAAAGATCTTTCTGTAAAAATATAAGAAATTACAGAATATTTTGTCAAAACCCAAATTTTCAAAAGATTTTGTGGAAGGAAAATTTTCCAGAGACTCTGTGCTGTCATTTGTGAGTTGACAAGTGCCCTCTACTACCTTCCTAAAGCCAATCACATTCTTTCAACTTAAACATATATTAAGATCCCTAAAGTGACATGTCACATACAGAGATAGACAGAGCTGATTTTTTCGTTATTCCATATGAAAGAATTCCCAGTGAAAATTAAAGCTCCCTGTGAATAGCTCTRGTGAAATATCCCTACCCAAGGAACCTTCTTCCAGCCAACAGCAATTTTAGATGACCTTATAGCGTATTATCCTTCTTAAATGTCCCAGACTTCTGTTTTTATGCTTCCATTCAAACACATGGTATCAATGGGAAAACAAATTCAAACCTGCACACTTCTGACAATCTGGTCTGTCCTCACGGGATCTTGCTGGTAAAAAGCTAATCCATTAAAAACTGTGTTCATCAGTGTCCTGTTGTCTACCTCTACTGCTGCACAAGGAGAATAAGGCCCCCAGGGAGTGGCCAGGCCACAGATTCCACAGGTATGAAGGTACACAGGGAACCATCGCAGCCCTGAAGCTGCTCTGACTTGTACTTGGATCCAAAGCAGCATTCATACTGGTTCAGAAAAGGGGAGCTGAAATGACAGTGTAAACACATAATTGATGTCTGGCCTCCCCACTGGAAAAAAGCTTCGACAGACTAAAGAATCGGAAGACTTCATGCTTTTTTTAATTATCTGTTTTCCTCAGTACCCTTCTAATTATTTTTAGATAGCACCTGCTAGGGAGACTGCATTGAATTCATTTTTCTTTAGGGAAGAGAGATCTTGGGGCCCAGAAAGACTGGCAACGTCCTTTTAATTTGTGTTCTCTGAGACTGGGCTCTTCACTGGCAGAATCAGGCATGACCGTGGGAGTTAATAAGAGGTTGGCCAGATGGTGCCTGTCCAAAGGTGTCGGCTTTGTAGTCAACTGGAACTTCTCTTTGGGAATAAATCAGTGGTACAGGAGAGCCAAGCTGCATTTCAATCAAGCACAAGCAGACAGACTATTAACAGAGATAATTATCTTAACTTTTTTTTTCCTTCCCATTTCTTTCTCAAAACCAGTAGATGGAGACGCAGGGAGAGAGAGAAACAAAAGGTCCCCAGGGGTGAAAAGGATATTCTTCCAAACATTATAAACAGAAAACAGAAAGCTAAGTATTATTTATTCAGATGCTATCAGCATATATAGCCTCATTGCTGATTAAACACCTAGGTAACAAAGAAACAGCATGAAATAATGAAAGCAGTTGATAGTGAAGCTTAAAGACATCCTATGGGTCCTGCATTCATGAGACCACTCTTGTGGCCTTGTGACCACTATTACGAAGTACTTCAAGAGCTAATGATTTAGTCTTGGACCATAACAGCAACCGTGTTACAACCAGCTATCTCAACTAACTTCATGTTCCAACACAGAAAACATTTCAGTGCAGGCCAGGCCTAAAGGAGGGGTCTACTGAGCACATACAAATATACCATGTAACTAATGAGTCTAATTTAACATCAGAAAAGAAAAATATCCACATAGTCACCAAAGTACATTTATTTCTGCCAACTGAATAGTAAGTAAATAGGATGAGATTGGACATTATAAGTTTAAGGAAGATCTTCTCGGACAACATGATGGTTAGGACAGTAACTAAGAGTCCAAGTCCGTTTTCCTTTTCTACCACAGACTTTGCACTACAATGAAGTAGTCACTTTTCCTTCTAGAGCCCCTAATTGCAGGTTAACTTAGAGTGGTGTCTTCAGGCTACAGACCTCAAGGATCCTCAGGAGCAATAGTAATTGGAGCCACCAAAGAACTCAAAACTAGAGTGCTGATAAACAGAGCAGAGAGAGTCAAAATAAGGACTGGCATGAACTTTACTCATTCCTGCAAAAAAACTGGAACCATTTTTTTTTCCCGGAAAGTTTCCTCTGACTGCAAAGACATGCTTTCTTCAGAAAACTCCCTTTCTAGGCAACACTTCAGGATGCCCTCCAGCCATCCCAATTACACCACTCCACAAAAGGTGCTAGCACTTGAAGAGGTGATGGGTGAGTTCCAGCAGATCTATGGCCATTGAATTCCACAGTATGTAAGATCCCTTCCCACAGTCCCATAGCACGTTCATGGAAGCCTACTATACTTTTATTGTGGTTAAGAAAACAGCTCATCAAAATAGTCACAAGTGCAGCATAGTTGTTCTTCCCAAGAAGTGGGAAATGATTAACTGCTCTTAAGCATCTGAAACAACTTATGGAGTGACAGGCTCCTGTGTAAGAAAAGGTTCTTTGAAAACAGCCTGCTTTCTGAGAATATTGAAGCTTCTAGCAGATTACAGTGGCTCTGGCTCTCATGCATTCCAAATTCATATTGTTCCCTGCTGCATCATATATTTAGGCTCCCACATGCAGAACCTAACTGCAGCACACACATCTTTCCAGAAAAAAAAGAAAAAAGAAAAAACCCAGTCTCTATCTCTCCAAGTAACTTGGCAAACAGCTTCATTCCTCAGAGTCAGTGCAAGGACTGACTCCAGATTTTTTATAAGTCCTAATTTAAAACGAATCTTTTTTGCTCAGTATTGGGCTAATACAAATAGCCTTTTCAGAATCTTCACCAAGAAGTGCAAACTGAAAGCTGCTTTGTAGTTTCCACATTTATACTTCTTAAAAAGCATTTCTCTCATCTAGGAAACTAGAGTGACTATTTTCAGGTCAGCTTGCCTTTACTTGAGTTTCTCATGCAAGAAGGGGTAAACAATTTAACTAGGTAAACAATTTAATTATTACTGTTGCATTATGTCCAAAACTGTTATTAGCTGTGAGTGTTACAGAGAATGTCCTTACACTGAATGCAGAAAATGTTTCCTGTCATGTCAAGTAAATCGTCTCTGTGCGGACGACCTATGAATAGTACCATTTGTGAAAAGCACAAAACCAGAAAAACCACTAGCATACTTTTCTATGCTTTCATGCTTTGACACTTCTCTCATCACATTATCCCCTTTTCCCATCTGTGTAATGCCAATCACAGTTATAAAAATTCAAAGAGATATATAGATCCTAGGAGTCCACCTAACAGAAATTTTGCATGACTGCATTAACTCCTAAGCTGCAAAGCTGTGATTTGTCTTCTTCCTTCCCAGCTCTGACAAATGAACGTCATATGTTCATTAATGCTATTTGCACCACTTAAAATCCCATATAAATTCATCTGCTGCCTTCCTGTTTGCAWGTATACACCTAATACAGCAAGGGTCATGGCCTTTAAAAAGGAAAATTCAAGCATTAGAAAAAATTTACATGGAGAATAGTATTAAATGAAAGACCCTAAAACAAGGGTCTTTCTCTCTGTTGAGCTGTATTCCTCAGCTTTTTGTCACCTGCATTTTTCTTTTCCCAACAGCACTTGAGTAACTCCCTGACTTAAAAAGCAGTTTGGATGTAGACAATCAGGTGTACATCTTCTTGTAGTTAAAGTAATGCCTCCACTCTGTTTACTCATTCTACCAAACCATACATACAAGTAACACAGCAACAGGGTCAATTTACACACCTCTGACATCTTGCAAATTATAGAATCATCAAATCACAGAATCATTCATGTTGGAAGGGACCTCAGGAGGTCTTTAGTATGAGATCAGATCAGCCTACTCAGGGTTTTATCCAGGTGAGTCTTCCCACCTGGAACCTCCAAGGATGGAGACTGGAAAACCTCTCAGGGCAACCTATTCCACTTCCTGACTGTCCTCCTGCAGAAGAAGATTTTCCTTATATCCAGTCAGAAATTGCTATTTCAACTTATGCCCTCCATCTCTTGTCCTCCCACCATGTACCACTGTGAAGAGCCTGGCTCCGTCTTCTCAATAACCTCTCCGTAGGCACTTGGGGGCTGCCGTTAGGTCTTCTGAAGCTCTCTCTTCTCCAGGCTGAACAAGCCCTGGTCCCTCAGCCTCTCCTCACAGGGCAAGAGTGCTCCAGCCCCTAACAATCCTGATGGACCTCTGCTGAACTCACTCTGTTTTTTAATGCCTTGCCTGTATGGTGGACCCAAACCTGACRAAATGAAGATGCAGTCTAACAAGTCCCAAGAGGAAAAGGATAATCACTTCCCTTGATCTACTGACTGTGCTCCTGCTAATACAGCCCAGGATGCTGTGGCCTTCTTTGCTGAGATGGCACACTGCTGGCTCATATTCAGATTGCTGCCCACTAGGATCCCCCAGGGCCCTTCCCACAAGGCTTCTCCCCAGCTCATCAGTCCCTAGCCTGTATCACTGCAAGGGGATCTTCCTTCCCAGGTGCAGGGCTTGCATTTGCCATTGTTGAATTTTATGAGGTTCCAGCTGGTCTGTTCCTCCAGCTAGTCTAGGTTCCTCTGGATGGTAGCCCTGTTCTCAAGTGTATCGACAGGCCCCCTTCCCTCACCCCCTCCCACCCACACCCAATTTGAGGTCACCGGCAAACTTGATGAGAGTGCACTCTGCCACTTCCTTCAGGTTACTAATAAAGATGTCAAACAAGACAGGTCCCAGGATAGACCTCTGCGATATTCCGTATGTTATTTGCCTCCAGAGCATGACCATTAACCACAACCCTCTGTACTTGACCATCCAACCAATTTTTAGTCATCTAGCTGTCCACCCATCTACACTGTAACATCATAGCCTGGATACATGAATATCATGGGAGACAGTGTCAAAGTCATGCTAAACTGCAGGTAAATGATATCCACTACTCTACTCTCCTTTTGTCCACAAATCCAGACGTTTCATCACAGAAGGCACAGAATCAGGTTGGTCAGGCAGGATTTACCCTTGGTCAATCCATGCTGACTGTTCCTATTCTCCTTCATGTGCTCAGAAGTGTGTTCCAAGAGGACTCCCTCCATGATTTTCCCACAGAGCAAAGTGAGGCAGATCAGCCTACAATTACCTGGATTACCTTTTTGGTCTTTTCTGAAGATGGGTGCAACTTTTGCCTTTCTCCAGTCATTGGGGCTCTCCCCCAATCTCCATGACACTTCAAAGATGATAAAGAGTGGCCTTTTGTTCAAAAAGGAAAGATGCTCTTGCCTCACTTAGTCATCTTTTCTCAGCAGTCTTCAGTCTTCAGAGGTTTCCACGATTGCAAAAGCCAAATCCTTGTCAATGACACAAGCTGCACAACCAAGTGTTGACCAACAAGATCCATCTACTCCTCCCCAAACCTTTCCCCTTCACTGGCAGAAACACCTGGGCCTCCCACTCTTGCCCCCAGAGCCCTGTAGTCACCCTTGATATGCTCAGGGTCTCCCTGGCAAGTGGTGCCAACATGGATGAGCAGCAGGGGGTAGTACTCTCAGGGCCAGACAAGCCTCAGCAGTCTCTCCACAACATCCCAAGTCTGAGTGCCCAGTAAGCCCCAAACCTCCAGAGACTTCAGGTCAGTTCAACAGATGGGTACCTTCATCTCACACAGGAGAGTMTCCAAAAACTCTTAACTTTTTTTTTTTCTTTGTGCAGACACTTACTTGAAGCTCACTGGGCTCTGACGTCTCCCAACAAGGGAGGTCACGTTCCTCCCATATCCAGGGCACTGTACCTGTTATAAAACTGCAGCACAAGCCAGTTTTGGGTGCATAGTTACAGGTTTTTGGGAGAGAATTCCAGAATAGTGCAGAAAACTTTATAAGCAACCAATTAAATGACAGAACTACTTCCCTCAGAGTATTTTTGTTCTTTTTTTCAAAAAAAACCCACAAATTGACATACATATCTGAAGCACTTAAAGGATAAAAATATTTACTCAATTAGACGACAGAACATTTCCCACTTCCAAGATTGTGTATAAATGTCATCTGAAGAGTGACTCTGCAAGAATCATAATATGAGATTCCCAGATCTGAATTTTGGTTATTGCTGTTTGAAACATAAGCTTTGTCCCAACACCTACTTAGGGAAAACTCCCCCTCTTACAAAAAGTCATAAGAATGTAGACAAAAGCAGGCTTGTTGCACCTCTGCTGATCTATTATCTTCAAAGCATTTTCTGGGTAACACCAGTATAATCATTTTGTCTGTAATGAATTTCCATGGGTAAAACAGCCTGGGACAGAGCAACCTGTGTTCTGATGTAAACATGGAGTGAACCCCACAGCTCACTTCCCCTTGGTCACATTTAGTACTGAAGCTGCAGTGGAACAGCAGACAACACCTTACACTAACACCACTAACCAAGATCAAAAGTACATAGAAGGAGATGATCTAAACTGTGCTATTTTATATAGTCACATTTCAGACCAGAACTAATTTCCAAAAGTCTAGGAATGAAGCCTTCCACAGAACTCTATTTATACTGCCTTAGTTCAGACAATAATATTTACTACATTACCTCCCAGTGATATTCAAGTGATCCTTATGCTTTCTGACTAGTCATGGTGATCCGATAATGATCTGTGAAGACCAGGTTTCATTACAAGTTCCTCCATCGGACTGTGAAACCRTTAACAAGCTCAGCTAGATAAGCAATGCAATTTTAGTGCACTTCTTGGCTGCGTGTTATCCAAGGTACAGATGACATTTTTAGTGCAAAACGGTCATGGGCAACTGAGCCTATATACATCTATCCTTGAGATCATTTAGTAGACAACACTTAATGTAGACGGCATCACTTTCATAGTTTGCTATTCTGCTTACATGACTAAAAATTACATAGGTTCAGGGCTTTTAGAACGGTCCAGGTAAACCAGCAAAATGGTCCAAGAAGCCAAAGATCTGATCTGACACAATCATTGGCATGGCTTTTTGCAGCTAGAGCACAGAACAGAAGCATTCTGCTTATCTGTTTGTATATCAGTTTCAACCTGTACAGGAATATCAATTACTTCCCAAGGATAGCCCTCACTTCATTGTTTCAAAACTGAGGAGTGATAACAGTGTATGTTGATGTTCTTATCTTTCCCACGCACAAAAAAAAAATCACAATTTAAAATAAACATTAACCTTGCATCTMATAGAGAAAAGGGCATTTATTTACCAGAATATTTTGAAGGTGTAAAATTCAATTTAATAATAACAGGTATATTAAATAACAAGGCTTTAGAAAATACATGCAATTAGATGACAACATAGTAATTTATGCATATACTTCTATTGAATCTTTGCTAGACTCTATGCTTGTCACCAAATTAGATGTTGTCCCATGGTATGCATTATAAACTAGGTGCTTCATTTCATGAGGTTTATAACCAGTGACTGGAATTATAATCAAAATACATTAATGTCTTCTAATATTTACAACATTTTGGATCTCGTTTTGATCTCATGCTAGTTTCACATGATAGTAACTCCCCTGACTTCCACAGACTCTGGATTTATGCTGGGATAGCTTAGAACAGAGCCTCTAATTTTTCAAGAAGTATCATGGGACAAATATGTTTTTAAGGTACAAACTAATGTCAGGTTAGTTGCATACTATAAGGCATTCTCCAAAAACAGAAAAGTCACTTTTGGACTAGTTACCATCATTACCAAATAACAGTTCTTCCACTTAGATATAGCTGCTTAACTCCCTTAGCGCCCAGAAACAGCAAACGAATGAGACTATTTCTTTTTTCTTTTTGAAGCTACATGCTGCAATGCATGCAGCAATCCTGGTTCTCTCCTGTATGTTTGTTTTATACATATACATTTCTTACGTCTACCACTGAATCCTACAAAGAAGTTTCCCCATTGCTACCAGCAGGAAATGGCTCCATCTCCAGCATCCATAACTTTAATTAAAATATATCACAGCAAACTTATCCCATATGTATCTACAGAAATTTTCTACCATACACATCAGATGCACCTTCTGTTTACTTCTCCAGGAGGCAGGAAAACTCTATCTAGAGCTCCATAAATGTAACAAGAAACAGTTTTTCCAAAGTCATATCCCTACTGAAACTTGGGGAAAAAATTCTCTCATGTGCACCACATTGTCATTGAGTTACATCTAGAGTAGCTGAAAAGCAGGGTTTCTGATTCACAGTAAATACTGGATTTCAGCCTGAGTGAGACTAAAATCTGGAAGTACTAGCCTTTCTACAAACCGGAAGTGTAAAGAAAATTTCAGTCACATTACCCAATGAACACACATTGCAATCTACAGAGTCGCAATAAAACTGTCTTGTTAATTTTCCTTTCCCTATTGAAACATTTGTTCTTGCCAGTTTTCATGATCAGATACATAAGCTCCCAAGATCTCCCCAAGGCTTTCAGTCAGTCCCACTAGGCATACTGCCCCAGAAATATAGACCTTGGGAACACGTCCCAGGTTTGCCAGATCCAAATCCTCCCTCCAGATCTTGCCTCTGAGAGCATTGGCTCCAGCCAGGCTTCTCAGGGCCTCCAGGCTCCCTTCTACAGAGACAAGGCCAAGCCCATGTGAGAACCAATCTCATTTGGTATTTAAGCAAGACACGAGAGCAGGCATTTGGTATTTAGGTAAGGCATAAGAGCAGAAAGTATGGAACTTCTACTATAGCTATCCAACCCCAGAGCTTTGCAAAGGTTTGCTATCCTTAAGGCAGTCTGCTTAGCAGGTTTGCTACGCAGTGATAAACTTTGGAGTCATAACAAGCAGACTGTTACAGGACCGACAACAYAAGGCTTTCACTATCCTTAGCTCAAAAACAGAGCTGAGAGGTGGACACTTCTGGCCCTAAAAGCAGAGCAGTTCATGTAGACCTGTCTTGGATCCTGCTGAACTGAAGTCCCACTGAACTGCAAAGAAAACACTCTGGGCTTGACAAGGTAACTTTTCTGACCACATCCAGTTTCATTTGTTTATCTCTATATTTTAGGCCACACTCAGTAGTATTTCATCTCAGCCTGTGATTTTCTGCATGCTGATTTTCTATGCTGACCAGAACAGAAAAGTACATAAACCTCTGCAAACAGAAAAAAGTTTTCTTATGAAGAATCACCCAATGAGCTGAGTTACATACATGCTGTTCAACTCAGTTCTGGTCAGCACTATCAAGTACAAGACTGATTATTACACACAGCTGGGAGTCCAGGAAAACCAGCAATATTCAAATGTTATTTGGGGATTATAATAAAGCCAAGGTATGTTACCCATTAAACTAATTGATAGTGAATCATATAGTTTTAAGATTGCCAACAGAATTCAGAATTGTGGAAACTGGGGGTGGAAGGAAGCATTCTAACCTCTGAAGAGTTCTTCGACTTGATGGAATAAAAAGTAGCATCACAAGTACTGAAAAGGAAGTATAGGAGAACCATATGTACTCCAATAAACTTGAAATACATTTATACTACAACATGCAGTGAGATTTAAGCTTGTCTGGGGCACTGAAATATCATGTTGAAGCATTTAGCTAGACAAAAACATATTGGTTCCGTTTCCCTCCTTGTTCATATAAGCATAAATCTAGAGTATTTCCACTGAAGTCAGAGTTTCTGGATAGCAGTGCCAAGATAGCACAAGAAAACGGTGAGTACCACTGTCTTAACAAAATTCTTCACCTCTTCCTGACTTGAAAGCTACAACTGAAGGGGAAAAAAAACACACAAGGCAGAAATCCATAATGACATCAATGTTTTATAATCAGAACATGAAGAGCAAGAATGTGACTCAGCATGAAGACACAAAGGCGGAAAAAGCATACTTATGATTACTATAAAGGAAGAGATAACAAGACAGAAAAAGTAGAGGATGATAAGCCATAAGCCAACTCAGAACATGTGTTTCATACTTGGGGCCAGGGTGGAGAAAGTATAAGTATTTCTACTTTTAAAGAAGGCTTTGAGCAAACCCATGGCCAGTCAGCAACAGGATGAATATTAAAAAAAAAATTAAAAAAAGCATCATACTTAAAATAAATACAGAAAAAAAGGTCACTTGATCAGAAAAAAAAAAAAAAAAAACACAGAAGCTGTTAAGCCATAAACCAAGTAAAATACCCCCTGCTTCAAGCCAAAGATTTAGGGTGAAGAGGAAAAAAAATCATGACTTGGTGGCTAGCCATTGTAAAACTGAACAGCAACACAAAACATAAGAGGTCTTGTCTTAAAAAGAAGACTTTTACAGAAGAAGCACAGGCATTCAGCAGAGGTATAATGAAAAAGAAAGAACATTTCAAGCTGCAAAGGTAATAAACAAATTGCTGAGAGATCAACTAAGATGAAGGCCTTTTGAAGGATACGAAAGAGGCTGAAGGGTATGATATAGCCACATCAAAATAAAGATAAAATGAAAATGAATTTCTCAGAATAGGGACCAATGAATGGTAAGTGAAGCAAAGGCCATGGAGAGGTGAACTGGTACCTTTCATAGGACTTGCAAACATGGACAGGGATGCTGAAGGACTCCTTAAAGGAAAGGGAGGGTTTAATTCCTTTTTGGCCAGTATGCTTTGAAAACCATGACGTTTCCTTGTTTGTTTTCTCCTTTAACTCCCTCCCTCCCCCTCCTCTAAATTTGTATTATTTACCTTAACTCACATTGACATCTGTCAGTTGGATTCTCAGGACAAATTAAGTTAACTGGTATAACCTCAGTGGGTATTCATGCTCAGAAGGACACTACTGTTTTCCACATGCCTCAGCTATTCCCTATGCACAAACATAGCCTTTCACTTATCACACACACATGCCACTTCCACTGTGCTTGAGTCTCTGCTACAGCTTCCCAGGAAGCAATGCTACAAGTGAGCAGTCCAAAATCCCAGGGAATAGAGGGCCATGCTCTGCTCCCTTCAACAGTTAGTGACTTCTCTACAGCACTGGTGGGCCCAACCACACCTAGCAAACAAGTAAAGATGCTCTTTATATAAAATATGCATAAAGGGGACTGGACCATCACTACATGCCGCAGAAACTGACATTTTTGAAACTTAATTAAGGGTCCTTAAAAAAGGAAAAAACAGAAGAGTATTTAAAAGCAGCTGAAACAGAAAAAGAAGTGGATTTTATAAGCTATGTGGAACTCAGGGAAATGCAGAGATTTTGCGTTACACAGCATGCAGGTTGGTGTGAAAAGAGCTACAGGATTAAGTTAGTCTCAAAATGTACACTTGAAGCAAGTCTGCTGGTTTTGGTAAATGGCAGACACTATAAATGGGATTCTGCTGCAGATATCTAGAACTGAAAACGCAAGCCACCATAAGACTTACAGTCAACAAAGGATAGGAGAGAGGAGGATGTTCCTGCAGAACAAAATTACCTGATATGCAACCTCAAACATTAGTAAAGGAGTCTGAGCTATGCCACACAGTAAAATAGCATTTGGAAGCCTCCCATAAGCAAAACTGCAGAGTGAACTACCGCTGACTGCACAAGAAGTGAGCTTCATTTTAAATTGCTTAAAGAAAAAAAAAACACTTCTGAAATTTCTTTTTAAATACTCTTGCACTGGTTAAGAATCCTCCTCAAATCCCAGATGGAGAGAGTTAATATAGGAGACTTGCCCTTCAGCCACTATGATACAGTATATCAGGGTTTAGGTAACATTTTCAAGCGGCTGAAACATCTTTTGATGGAACATATCTCACTATCATTTCAATGTGATGATTCTGCAGATGTTTCTGTGAATGTCTACCTTCACCCACATGAATAGTTTCAGTGAAGTCCTGCAGAACATGAAAATATGAATTTTTTTTAAGCATGCAAAGGAAAATAGTACAGTAACCATATTTATTTCTGAAGAGAAGACAAGGCTGAACTGATACATTGCTTTCATAATTACATTCAAAGAACTGCTACTCCAATCAAACTCTCTCCCATACAGTTTCCGCTACTTTCATACGCAAGTTTGTTGCACACCAGTGTCCTTGTGATGCATGGAAATAGCACTGCCTCCCTTTTTACACAGCAGACTCAAATGAGCTTGTCAAGGTGGCAGATCACAGAAGCATTCTTCATCAAACACTCGGTCTCTGCATAAGAGCCAAAATAGGTCTTGCTTTTGTTTTCTACAGCAGCAGTAAAGGGTTAAATACAAACGGCATTTCTTAAGGTAGTGTGTCCCATGTCTTTCCCATTTGAATCATTCAGACCTCTCTTCTCTTGTATATTGTTATAGCTCCATATTTTACTACAGTAACCAGAGTTTGGAATAACCAGAAGTAATGGAATATCTACAAAATTATTATATGCTAAATACCATGCTGACAGTTCTACAGTCTCCCTAGCATTTGGTTAACTTTCTTTGAAATATCTAGCATAACACAGAATGATACGCATTTCAAAACCAAAATAAGCCTCACATTAGTTACGAAAGGTATCTATTCTTAATGCTCATCAGCTAACATCTCTGTTATGAGGAAAGGCTGAGAGAGCTGGGCCTGTTTAGCCTGGAGAAGAGAAGACTGACAGGGGATCTTATTAATGTATACAAATATCTTAAGGGAGGATGTCAAGAGGATGGAGCCAGACTCTTTTCAGTGGTGCCCACTGACAGGACGTGAGGCAACGGGCACAAACTGAAACACAGGCAGTTCCATCTGAACATGAGAAAAAACTTCTTTACTGTGAGGGTGACAGAGCACTGGAACAGGTTGCCCAGAGAGGTTGTGGAGTCTCCTTCTCTGGAGATATTCAAAACCTGCCTGGACGTGATCCTGTACAACGTGTTCTAGGTGACCCTGCATGAGCAGGGGGGTTGGACTAGACAATCTCCTGAGGTCCCTTCCAACCTCAATCATTCTGTGATTCTGTAATATGGAACAAATATTTGCAATACTTGTCTTTTTAAGTCCACGCATATGACTTGCAGAATTAGGAGGTGTTTCATGTATCAGATACTACCATTGGAAAAAAACAATTTTTAGAACCACAATAAAAGAAAATTTAATAGCTTCAAAACTGGAAGAACAAGAGGCCCTCCCCTTAAAAATTTTCCAGACAGCAACAGACAACATTGTAGTTCATTATTAAAAAGCAAACTCAAGTTTTACAAATCAGTATTTTGTGAAGTTTGTTGCTTAGCCCCTTTTTCATTTAATACAATGCTGGAATAATGAAGATGCTGTATTTTTCATTCTTTAAAATGCCTGTTAGCCTGCTGCTACAGTACTGCAGACTCCCATTAGTACATAAAGGTCTAAACTCCA
This sequence comes from Apteryx rowi, assembly GCF_003343035.1. NCBI lineage: Eukaryota > Metazoa > Chordata > Aves > Apterygiformes > Apterygidae > Apteryx > Apteryx rowi. Next base: position 410,853 of record NW_020447852.1, on the reverse strand, counting down.
CGGTTTTTACACAGCTACCGCTCAGCTAAATCTCTTGATTGAACAGAACTTCTGCTGGGATAAGAAAAGTAAAATCTATCCCAAAAAGTAACATAAATTAAAACAGAACTCATTTAAAGAAACAAGCAGAGAGGGGAAATGACAAAGGTGCTTAAAACGTCGGTTTGTCCTTTGTTGTGTTTGGTGAACTGAGTTGCACAGATTTTTAATGAGGATTAATGACCAGCTGGGGTTAATGGCCCTCGGCTGCACCTCAGGCCATTAACTCCTCCCTAACAGTTATTAATCCCCAGGAAATACCCTTTATCTCTCTCTTTATTGCTTAATCATAAGTAGCAAGGGATGATCAACCAGTGAAGATCCTGGCATGGTGTGAATATTCTGATTCCTGCCTCTTCACACAGCATGTCTTTATGCTATAGATCAAACTATTTAGATATTGCCATGTCAAGGTCACAAAACAATTAAGAAATATATGTAAATAGAAAGAAAATAAACATTTGTCTTGTGACTGCATTTCATATTTTTCCTTTATAATAAATATGTAATATTTATAGCTTGTATACTTTGTGGAATTATACCAATGTTTGTAATCCCACTGTTATTAGACTCCTGGGGGCTCTTTTCTTTGTAGTTCTGGAGCATATAATGGGGCTGGCATTCTTATTAATACTGTTTTTAACACGAGAAAGTACCAAGCAGATGTCTGAGAAGGATAAGAACCACAGTGATCCTAATACACTGTGCCCAAGTTTCAGAGGCACAGCAAATCATAGAAACACATGGCTAGAACCAACTACATGCTTTTCACTGGTAAGAGCAGAGCTCAAAGGAGAGTCAGTCCACCCCTAGCCCTCAGTCTTCCCACCTAGTGAAACAGCTGGTTCAGTCCAGTCTCAAACCCGTATGTTAGCAGGGGATGATCAGAGAGTTTGTGCATTGGGTTAACATTACAGTAAGGACACAACCTTGACGCTTAATTTTGTTGCAGTGAAAGACTGCAGCAGATCAGAACATACCTAACTACAAGTAATATTCTTTGGTTCGTATCTACTGTGAGTTCACCTGCTTTGAAACATGACATACAAGTACATTAAGCACTCTGAAGATTATCTGGCTTGGCTGTATCTTCAGCGAGAAACTCTACCTTCTCCTGCAGTGTCATTTTTTATCATGGTCTCACAGCAGTAGCAAAAAAGGATTACTTTTCTATTTCATTCTCTCTCTTTCCAGTATATTAGGATTGCTCAGGTCATGAGGCTTGTGGGGCACTGACATTTTTTTTAAGTGCATCAATAAATTATGTCCTCATGTCCTTGTGAAAACTCTTACAGGTAAGAGAGATCCTAACTTACATCCCATGAACAATCCCATTTATTTCAGTGGAAACTTCTTTGTGAATAAATGCTAACAGAACTGCAGTCATTAGGAGACAGTACCTCACTCCCCAAAGGCTATGAGAGGTTCTCTTCAAGGAGAATGAGAGAATACTTCAAACTTCAAATACTTCAAATATAGACCCTTTCAGGTCACGTTTATCAATGATGCATGGTGACATAAATTAAATCAATTACATCTTTAATTTGTATACAAATTATAAGTTAAATGGATGTTCTCCTGTCCTACTTAAATGTAATTATCTATAAACATACACAACACTTTCTGTGCTCCTTCCTCTAACAATGTTGTATTTTTCCCAGTTATAGGCTGGATACATTTTTAACATTCAGGGGAATAACTCACCCATTTAGAAGTTTAGATTTAAAATCAACATTTGCTCAATAAAAGTTCTCCAAAGAGCTGGGTGCTGTCAAAATTATCAGAAGAATCAAGAAAAGGGTTTTAAACAGAGGTAGAATATTTAATTTCAGAACAGCTTGTTTAGGTTCTACACCATCTCAGCTGTAACAGTATTTTCATCAACTTCCAATGGGCTTTGGATCAGGCTCTGAGTCAGAATGGAAGCTGATGATAATAATAGGAGTGTACTGACTGATGCTGATAGGCTTTGAACTGGCCATTATGAAAGCTGTTTACAAAGAATGAATAAATAATCCATACTTCGCTATATACACTACCTCAATACACAGAATAATAAGGCTAGAGTGGCTTGTTGACTCACTAGACTCTGAGAAAGAAACCTGTTTTACCATTTGTGCGGCCACCCGATGTCTTGGTGAACATTTTCTAAAACAAAGTAAAACTCTTTTTAAATTTGAAAATCCACCAAAGATTTTCACGGTTTTTATTTCAAAAAAAAAAATCTGGGACCACTCTTCCTCCTACGCTAGCTTCTTTTAACCTGACACCCAAGCTAATCCTGATAAAACATCTTTACATCAACTACTCATGTTTTATAGAACTTTTTTCCCTAATTAACTGAATCACATACATTATGGTTGCATTTATTAAACTTTGTTAATTATTAGGTGCATTCTCGCACATAAGATTTTAAAGATTTGTTTAATGTCACATCTATATATAGTAAACAATAAAATCATTATATTTGTTAAAGTTACTCATTTAACTCCTTTTCCTGACAGTAGGAGATGGAAGTATGAATAGATGTTTTAGTTCACTTGAATACTAAAAGCATACATTACAAGCAGCAACAAGTGTATGTTTTTAAAGATCTCTTCTGAAATACGTTGGACTTATAATGCCAGATTCTGAATCTTTCTGTTTCTACAGAAGAGATTTACAGAGTATAGGAAATTGCTGCCTGTGCTTGCCTCTTAGAATGGGGACTTTACAAGCAGTTATATCCACCATAACTTTCATATTTCATTTTTTTGTAAAACTTATGCTTCAACTGAACAGGTCATCAGAATGGCTTCTGTATAGATTGATAGCCTTCCTTGGTTTGTGTTATGTAACAGTGACTCACAATGGTCTCTTCTGTCCTTAAAAGCTATAAATGTATTACTAAATGTATTACTAAAACAGTGTTACTTAGTGAAAACTACAATATAAGCAAACTCGTTTTCATGTTATTATAATGATTATACATTGAGTGAATTGTTCATGAAGACATCTACAAAATACATAATAGATGGAAATCACAAAGCCACTGCACAGAGTCTTTCAAAAACCTTTTTGAGGGTTTTTTGATCACTAGCATACATAATTCATAAACTAGCCAACCTAAGAATTCAAGCTAGCAGCTAAGAGAGAACAAGTGCTAGGGGATCATAAGACCTTTTAGTTCACAGAAAATGATGGACATAAGGGGCAATTCAGCTCGCTGAAAATCTTTGGATGATGCTATGTTTATGGGAGAATGTTTTTTAACTCCCAGTTTCATCCCATGTTCCAGCTCCCTACTGGGTTAAAATCAGGCACGCACCATCTCTTCTTCCCTCTCTGCCCTGATTACCACAAAAAAGAAACCCARCCTTGTTGGCCAGAGGAGTCACATTATGCTCCAACTGAATCCCTAATCTGGACAAATCAATCGTATGACTCAGACACTTGCCACACAGTGTCCACACAGAGGTCAGTTATATGCAGCATTTCCCCTAAAAGGGGAGCCTATAGATAATGCATTTCTAAATTGTATCCCACATCTAAATGCTTACAATTGGCTGGGATTAAACCAGTCCTAAATAGCTACTTTATTAATATAGTTGCTTATTAATAGAAAAGGAAAAGACATATCCATCATCAATTCTCTGAAATACACAACTTTGGTATAGTCTAATGTTTTTCAGTCATTATACAGATGATAGTGACAAAACCAAACAAAATACATCAATAATATAAAGCAGCACTACAAAACTCACATGCATTTTTAACACTATAAATATGGATCTATATTCAATTCTTTAGAACCCAACTTGCATTTTGAACATAAATCTTCTTTGCCTTACTCACGGGGAGAAGGAAGAATAATCAAATTCTACTGAGTGTTTTCTCTGCTATAATTTAGTGGTAAAACTGGCAGGCTGCCTAACCACGTCAAAAAGGGATACATTTGAAATGCTATAACTATAAAATAACAAGGAAGCTTTTAGCCACATTCATGTAGTGGAGACTATGAAAATGTTTACTTGTAATGTTGTTAGCATACGAAAAGATTAATCTAACAGGAAAATACATTTTAAAGTTGTGAAATTGTCTTGCTTGATGTATAAATAYTTCATGTAAATAAAGGCGGATTTGAGATTCATATAACATTTATATATTTCTAAAACTAAAGGCATAACTACTGGCTCTGCATAACATTTTTCAGTAATATTTTTACCGTGCTATCTACACCAATGCCTTTATTTGTTTATATTAGCTTTTACCCTAATGAAGATGGCGCCGGTGGTTCTGTCTGGATAAGCCGCTGACAGGACGCCATCAGCCTCGATGGAAGGCATTGCTGAGAGAGAGTAGGCGGTTTTTCAGCTCAGTGGCTCTGATTGCAGGCTACAGTAAAAGAAAATTGATGCCAATAGCTGGAATAAGGAAAGGTGACTTTCCTTGAGACTGTGACTGGGAAAGTTTGAGAAAATTGGGGTGACTTATATAGGGATGCTAAGCAGTTTGAACATCTGAGCTCATTTCCTCGAGCTGTTTTCTCTTCTGCCACTTTCTTCATTAAGTGTGTCACTGGAACATAAAAGTCTGCTTATATTCTTGAAGATTTGGAGCCTGCTTGTAAATTACATGCCAGAGAGGGGCAAAGGGGTCTTAATATAAATGAAATGTCAGAGCTTCTTTTTCAGTTCGGATCCAAGTTAATTGGAGCTTGTTTTTATTATTTTTATTATTTGGGACATCAGTCCCATTTAAGAAAAAAAAAAAAACAGAACCGCCTTGCAAAGGCCAACTAACAATACCAAGTCATTTTCTTAGAGGCAGACAGCTGCTACTACAAACATTATTTCTTCTGCAACTTGAGGGTGCTCCCCTTTGGGGTTACCTTTGTGGAAAAACTGACACTTTCTACCAAGTTTCAAAGGATTTTCAAAAGTTGTGGCAAACAATGAATGTCTTTCAGTGAAGACTCAAGGCAAAGACTAATGCATTTACTACTTCAGTGGCTCAAATTCACAAGTTCATAGGGAACTGAACTCTGTTTGTGAAAGAATCTGTAAGAGGACACCTATCTTTGAAAGCCAGATAGCACTAGAATTCAACTGAAGAACAAAATAGTTTATATCCAGGCATAAGGGAATGTGATGAGTTACTGCATAATTATAGCACTGGAAACTTTTTTCCTATGTGTTTTTAAAATGAAGGAAAACTGTAGTGATCCATATATCTGTTTGGCATACTTGTGTATTTCAAAAAGACTCACTCTAAATTAGTTTCAGAGTACAAATTATTTCTCTGTTGTTAAATAGATCTGAATAAAATTGAAAGTGATAAATACTGTGAAATCTATGGGTACATATGGATTTTGTCACCAAATTAATCAAATCAAAGGCTTTACATTCAAATCAAAATATACTTTTTTGCATGGCAACATAGCCAAGCTTACATAGTGCAAATATGTGGATCATTCTGCCATTTTTACAGCATTTTTTTTCAACTGATGCTAACACACATAAGGAACTGGATGATTCAAACACATCTATAAACCTAGACTGTGTTTATAATTAAGGCTTGACCTCACTCCAAAGGCACAATCAGAAGCATTCTGCATCAGATACCCTATTTCTTAAAGCATATATGCAAGCCAGTACTGAACTCCGATAGGATGCCTTTGAAATTTAGGCAATGACCTGCCATATATGCCTCTGAAAATCTCTCTTAAGCAATGAGGAGAGCAATGGTTCCATCTAGGATACAAAAAGTGTACTCTGTGAAAGATTCAGCAGATGGCATCAATTAGAAAACCTAAAAAACCCTTTAAGGTTCCCACAACAGTTTTACAAAAATACGTAGTGTACACAATATACATGCTCATGGGATGGAGCATAACACTTTAAGCAGCACTTTCACCCATTATATATAATCTGAAGTGGGGAGCAAGGGGAGAAACAACCACCCAAACAAAATATCCCAGTTCTCAAGTACAGATTTGCATCAGTCAAAACAAAGATTGTTTTGTTATTAAACACAAAGTAAGAGAATCTAAAATGAAGTAGATTTCTTTTAGATATCAAAAGCAGTCATTTATTTTTATGTCATTATTTCTTTTGATACTATGCAGAATACCGCCATTTCTAAATGCCGGTTTTCTAAAAACATAACCATTAGGATAGTTGTTACATATTTAATTTCATGCTCCACGCAGCATAAAGCAGTTGAGAGGCTGCCAGCCAGAGCAAATTAAGTAACCGGTTAGATAATTTCCTGCTTAATTGAAAGCAGGTAGTTTTTAAAAGTAATAATTGATTTTATTTCTAATGAGTGTGCAGCTATTTCTTGCTTTGCCTACTCCTGTTATTAAACAAGATTGCACTAAAACTCTGTACATAGTTAATAACAGGCACAAAAGGAAAAGAACTAGAAAACATTGTTTATTTAGTATTTTAGGTTCCAGTTGCAATAAAATTCCTTTGCTATATTTCTTATAAAGATCAGGGGAATGGTATCTCAATATACATCCTCCACTTCAAGATCATTGCTTCAAGATCTCATCCAGGTCAAAAGTTCTTACCTTCATGCTCTTCAGGGACAAGAAATGAGCTGGCAATCTCAACTTAGTTCAAAGCAAAGAAACATCAATCATCCTACCAGACAATAACTGACCTCAGCAGAAAAACTGGTCCGGAACCACTACTGTCCTTTTACTTTTAGAAACGGTCACTCCACAAGAAAGCTGTAATGCCTAAGGAGAATAGATAGAAAAATCTTTGACTGACAGTTTTATATGATTGGGTAAAAAAAAGGACTTCATTCGCCAGGACTGTCAAAACAGCACCTGTCACAAGCAGTTAATTCACTTGAAAATTATATTTAAAAACAAAAGAATAATTGTTCTATTAAATTGCTAAAACAAACTATTACATTTTCTGATCTAAAGAAAAAACTGGGATGACTCTGTCCATTTTTTTTTCCACTTCTTTGAAAATTAATAAAAAAGAAAAGCACATTCTACACATTTAGAAAGTATTCTTGCAAGCTYTGTATTACAATCCAATGTTTTGACAAGTGAATATAAGAACTAGTCAAATTCCAGTCTGACTCATTTTAGACTCTATGCTCAGAACTGCTGAACACCCAAGCCTGCTTCACTTCCACAGGTGCATATATATATAAGCAGCAATTCCCTGAAGTAAGTGGTGCAAAACAACCATGAGTCCAAAATCAGTATTACCTCTTTATAAAAATCAGAAGCTATAGCATCATATATATATGGTAGATTTATAACCACAACTTGCTGAGCTAAATCTCCCACTGAAAAATCTGAAAAAAAATCATTGATGAGTTCAGGCTGGTAGGCATTTCCCATACTGCTGTTATTTACTAGTGCTCTGAGACAATTAGGGTTTGCACCAGGTAGACTAAGCGAAAGAGTTGTGCTGCCTGTCAGTAGCTTCATCTACGCATTATTGAAAGTATTATGAACAGTTCTAAGTGTTTAAATCTTGTATTTAGTATACAAATCCTTCTGAATTTGCAGTTTTGCATGCAAGGATTTCAATAAAAACCCTCTATCTTCACAAAACAGAAAAATGAGGTATGCAAAGGAATCGTTAGATTTGGGGATACCTTCTTTAGTTTGTGCTAAGAAGGTACAGTCACTGGCATTTGCTGGTATGCCAGATGACAAAAGAATTTTTTGTTTATGTATTCTGACAAAGTAAATCTCTACAGCATTTGGTAACTGTAACAGAAATAGCATTTTTTTTCTGAAAATCATGGTAGCTAACCATAATGAATTCTCCTTTTATTTAAAGGTCATCGGTACAGTCCTTAATGTTTGCCTATTCATTTACAATAACGATAAATGATGCCTGTATTCTTGACAATACTGCTCCCTTTTTCACATAAGTGTATACATGTACAAATACAGCTTAAGCTTACATACTTGTAGACACCTATGTATGTACCTCAAACTGTAATAGTGTGCTATAGAATAGTTGGGAAGCAGGAGGTTAATGTGTTTGAAAAAGGCATTTTTTTCAAAGAAGAAAAAAAAAGTGAGTAAGCCATGACATTCACCCCAAGCAAGTACCTGGAGAACACCATGTCATCATGTACTGCTTCTGTATTATAATCATTATGGGGGGGGGGGAAATAGCTCTAAAACTTCTTGAGCTTTTCAACACTGTATTAGGAGTACTTCTCGTATCTCAGCATTCRTGAAGCTAGATGCTGCGGTCACTATCAGTTCAACTTTTCAGATCTCAGAGTACAAGAAATGAAATCCAAAACACAAAAATATTGCAAAACCTGGGATTAAGTAGCATCTCTCTCATGCAACAATGTCACACATTTCATGTTTACTGTACTAGTCCCTTTTAGTTTGGCAACAGGATACGGGCTGATTTGTAATTTCCCTTTCCAATATCTATAGCATGTCAAAGTTCTCCTTCTGTCTCCTCAGAAGAGAGAAATGACCATTAAAACTGGAGGCTCAAGGAGAATGACTTAAAACTGCAAATGGTGAAGCTCCCCTTCACAGATTTTAAGTTAGAGCCATTTCCAGTTCAAATCTGTACAGAGTTGTGGGAAAGAAGACATGAAAAGAGGAAAGAGTAGAAATATGATGTGGATATGTGAAAATTCTAGGGGGTGGGGGGTAGAGGGGGAGAAGTGCTTTACTTAGTGATATCCAAATGGATACTTTATGAATGGACACTCTAGTAAAAAACTGGATGTTCTGACAGACACTTGCATATGATGCTTTTTTAAGAATTACATTAAGAATCTAGATTAAGTGATTTGGGCTTGTTGGACCAGTGGACAAAAGCCAGCCGATGCTAAATAAGATCAAAAATAGATGATAAATACTTTCACACATGACTGCGCTTTTACTATTCTATACATACACATGTACACAWATATATGACATGTAAATACACTCTATTTATGTTTAGACTCTGCAAACTGAAAGAATGAAAACAGAGCATAAGTGCATGCTTTACTTCTGATATCTTTACCAGTCCTTCCATTGTTGAAGACAATGGAAGCTTTGTTATTGAATTCAGTTACAGCATGAGGAAGGACTTTACTGCACTATGTTGAAGAAAGTACTACCCAGAACATCACAACCACTTCTGACCACAACAACTAGGTCAGCTGCTTTTAAAACAACCCCCAACTGACCCCACCTTACAGGTTCTCAGGAGTTTACCACTAAACTTGAGCTAAGAGTTCATAGCTAATAAATCTGTAAATGTCATCTTCTGAGAAAATTTAACTTTTGAAAATTTTAACTTTTTGCCAGTGCTTAACTGCAGCTATTTTCCCCACAAGATTTAGAAAGAAAATAAGTCATTAAAGATGACAAATTTTAACTACAGATTAAGATCTAATAAATCATAATCATGCAGAGTACAAACTGGTATGCAAAACATTCATAATTACTAAGAAAAGGTCAGCTGATAAAAGTTACATGGATGAGTACAACATGATCTGCTCTACGGAACAGAGACAACAGTGCATAACCAAAGAGGTAAAAAGTTTTGGGGGAAATCAGAGAGAAATAGCATAAACTGGTGTCCTTCAGAAGGATGTTTATGTATGCGCAGACACACACTAATTCTAAGTTATACCTTCTTTGCAATTTCAGACTGCAGTTAATTTGGTACTAAGAAGGCTGGACTATAACAGGAAGAGTTTCTAGAAAACAGCGTAGTTCTAAGCCTATCCTAACCCAATGACCTCAACTAGAATTTTACCACTGACTTAAGTAAGAATGTTGTTAAGTTCTTATGAAATATAAAGTCCTAGCAGCAAAGAAAGATCTCTCCTTTATCAAATACAGTGTGTGAAGAGGCAGCCTGGTCACATGGATAAAAGTCTTTAACAGACCAACATTAATTACAGGTCCTAGGCAAGAGAAGCATCTTCTGCTCTTGCTCTAGTTTTAAGGACAAACTAGTTTGGAGACGTCTGCACAAAAGCTGGAGTACAAGTTGAGATGCCACAAAGTGCTTAGTTAAAGTTTTATCTTCTTCTGGAGTTCATAGTTCTTATCCGGTGACACTAGGGGTCCTCTAGACTTACCTGTCAGTCAACCTGGAATCACAGCTCCACTTGTGAAAGGAAGATGGAGAAGGACAGTACTGCTGATTTTCTGTAGAAACTGTGGGCAAATCAAACAAACAAACCAGTTCAAAATGTTAAATACAATTTCTAGTCTAATAGCTAGAAAGTTTAAATGAGCTCAACTTTAACTTTAGAATTTAACTCTAGAAAGCTAAAAGCTTTCTGAAAACCAAAAGCAAGCTCCACATGAAGGCTCTGATCCTACAAGTTGACTGTCGCCTGAGGTCATATTTAAGGATAAATCAATTTAAAATTAAGCGCTATAAGTAGACCTAGCTGCTGAATGGTCATTAATCTCAAACCATTTGCTCTAACCTCCCTTACAAATGTATTCTCCACAGATAAAGAGAAAAGTCTCAGGGCAGGTGTCAGGGCCAGTTGAAGTGTAGATTGGAGCAGACATCAACTCCAGCACAGTATTTATCAGACAATAAGGTATCCAGCTACATAGTTTTCACTTTACTACTTTAAACCTGCACTGGAAAGGGTGATTCCCAGAAAAAAAGTGCCATATAGCTTGGTCAAACAACAAGGCTAAAAAATTCTGAATATATGATATTAGATCCCTCAGGGTTTAAAGAGAAGTACAACAGAAGTTCTTTTCTTCCCTGACAGAGTAGCAAAAATGTTTACAAAAATATGAACAAACAAAAAAATCCCTAGTGAATAAAATATACTGTGAAAAATTTATCTATTCTCCCCACCCCCTCCCAAACAGCAACACTGTCAGTCATCTTAGCATTGTGAGGGCTGAATGGCTTTGCTCCCTTCATCCTGTGTCCAAAATTGAGATCCTCATGGGTAGTTTGGTACAGGAAATCTAATGCTGTTGGTGCCTGTGCTGTCTATTTTCTATGGAACATTAAAAGTTTCTAGCACTGTTAAGATAAAACTTCTTATATACACCATTTATTCAGATACAAAGAGACATAAACAAGATGACATCTCATTACCATCTGAACAAGATAACTACAAGTTATTTATCCAGTACCAGAGACAAATAAGTTTTCCACCTCCCCATAGCAGCCAAACAGCCACAAATTGATCATGTCACACATGAGCACACATGGTACCACACATTCTGAATGGGACAGGTGGGACGTCCACCCCATAAATCCATGTATAGCAACACAAAGTCCCACTTTGACACCTTCTGCATTTTGATCTTCACATCCACTTCGCTTTCAGAAGCAGTTTTCAGATATAGATTGAAATATGATTAGGTTTAAAATAAGATTTCAGGGTTTCTGATAGAATCACATTTAAGATTCACACAAAGAAGAGCCAGTCTATAAGAGATTCAGCCTAGAACGGTAGGTCTCCTTCAAGATATCATGATCCTTTCAAGAATAAAGCTGTGTGTGAAGAATGGACCCAAATTATAGTGAAAGATTAGGACACACACTCTTATCTCATGCTCCCGAGTTCCTCCAGAATTCAGAGCCACATAATTCTAGATTTAACGTCTGCAGATTTCAACAGTCTAGCACGTAAGGCTGCATTACTGAACACTGAATTACTGCATTTTAAGTGGATTAATCTTTACCTCACAGACACACTACATTTTCACTGCAGTGCAAATAACCCAGGTGTAAAAGCCGTCCTTCCTCTCCCACAAGAAAAAACTGCACTGGCAGTGTAAGTCAACAGACTTTCCAGTGCAAGCACACAGCTGAAGCCATGAGGCAGCCAGAAGTACAGTTGAATTTACCATAGCTAACAGCCTGACTGATCGAAAACATGAACCTCCCATTTGACAATATGAGTAAGATGAATAGTGATAATTAACAAAACATGTTACAATCAATGCAAATACTTTTTTACTTTATTAATTATGAAAATATAAAGGGCAACTGTCAGGTCAAATTTGGTTAACAACTTACTTGTTCTTTTGCCTTAAACCAATAGAAACTTTTTTTTTTAATTCTCTTGGAAATAGCTTTACATAAATAGAACGTTGCCATCCAACTACTGTTAACACTGTTATGGTGGACAGTAACTTTAAGGATCTAATGCTTAGTGTCCTTTGGCTGATCATTCTGGGAATAATTACATTATTAAATAATGGGATTTTTCTACAAATTAATTCAATTTTAGCATATTATTAGTAACAATTTATATATATATATATATACACATATATAGAGATATATACACACACATGCACACACGCCACAAAAAATATTTCAGCATGGAGGCATTCCTTTCCAATTATATAGTTAATATAGTTCATAAAGGTAGTGTGAACTTTCTCCTCATCACTCAGCCTGCTCATGGGGCAGTTCAAGGGCTGCAAAAACATGTAACAAAAATGTGCTGTTTTTCATTTCTTATTTCAGTCTAAAGCCAGGAATATACTTCTCAGCCCTGGGCCTCCTTTCATATCCTTACCTTTAAACAACAGTGGAAAGAGACCTAAAATCCAGCCTATTCACAGATTCTCCCCAGCATTACCTTCTCTCTACCCCTAAGATAACCTCACAAAACAGTGTTCATATAGACTATGTGGAGCCAAATACGAGAGCTGTGTGATTGTTGCAGTGTTTACAACAGTCCCAAAGTACTAAGCGCATAATTTCTTTTGCATCCTGAAAAATCTGAAATGAACACATTTTGAGTAAACAATGGTAGAAAACTCCACCAGGGTCCAGATAAGATCCTTATGGGTGAGGAATAATGTTAAACAATCTCTAGCCAAATATTCCAGAGAATGTTTCAGGCTTTACTTTTTGGAAGAACTGACAGTGGCTCTGATCCAGCAAAGCTCTAAAGAATATACTTCAAATGCTTTGCTAGATCGGAACTGTGGCATGCAATGAAAGAGAACACGAATACCTGACTTACAAATACTGAAAGAGGGAATATACAAGCATAGTTAAAGTACTATACTCAGTTTTTACCATTAGTAAATCCCGTATCCCCATGGATCTGCTCCCTTACCCATGAGGAAAATTAATGGCAAAGCGTCAGGGTACAGACCTCATCTTAAACACAATCCCTTTGTGTTGCTGGGTCTCAGAGCTATAAACTTTCCTCCTACTGCTTTTATTAATATTTTATGCCTGTTTGCCACTTTAGCTTATGCAACTACATGGACAATACTAGATAAAGTGAAACTGCAGTTATACCATGGGCGATTCATCTGAGYTGTACACCAAGAATGCAGAAGAGACAGACACACCAGGGTAAGCTCCACGCAGAGCCAGTTCAGGTCTGGCTTAGCTCATTAGCTCAGGTGCAGCTCTGCTGCATCCCAGGACACTTTCCACTCACAGCCATACAAGCTGCTTTCATGTAGCATGGAATATGAATGCATCACATAGGGCTTGCCCAGCTATCCCTATGCTGTGCTCCCAGGACAGCTGGGCAACACAGCACGGATTCATCCAAGCGGCTCTGGGATGGAGTCGGTGCCACCAAGTCCAGACTGAACTCAGTCTGATCCCTGGACAACTGCTGTGCCTTTCTGTACCACCATCCCCAGCACTCCAGGCTTCAGACTGAATCACTTGGTTGCGCACAGCACAAAGCCAACCTGGACCCAGGACTGTACTATGCTCTTGCTAATAATTCTCAGAATGAGGTCAGCCTCCACTGCTGCAAGGGTGCACGGCCGACTCATGTTCAGCTCAACTTGCTGTCTGCCAGCACCCTCCCCTTTTCTGCAAAGCTACTCCCTAGCCACTCTGTACCCCACCTTGGGCTTGTGCTTTGATGATGTTACCTTGGATGATCAACTAGCTATTCTAGGCACCTTTTCCCTTCAGGGAAGCCTCCCACAGGATCCTGTTTCCTAAATCCCTGAAAAAACACAATCCTGTTCTACTCAAGTCCACCTAGACTCTTCATTCTGCTATTTGCCTTCACTTTCCTCAGCATCTTAAACTCTAACATCTCAAGGCTGTCACTGACACCCCTGACCAGTTCTTCCTCACTCATGAACAACAGGTCCAGCACAGCACTTTCTCTAGTCAGCCTGTCAAGCACTTGTGTCAAAAAGTTGTCCCCAACACCCTCCAGAAGTCTGGATTGCTTATATCCTGCCATGTTACCCTTCCAGTATGGGTTGGAGAGCCAAGGCTTGCAACTGTGATGCTTCTTCCAGCATCAGAAGGGTTTTGCCTTTGTTCCTCAAAAAGTATCCAGGGCTTAAAGAAACCAAAGCCCTACTGGTGACACCAGCCATGTGGCCAGGTGTTGATTCATGGGATGCATTTACTCCTCTCCCAGCCTTCTCCCTAGACATCAAGATTGAGGAGAACACCATTTGGGTGCCCATCCCCTTTAACTTAGCTCTCAGAGTTTTGCAGTCACCTTCAATCCTTTAAGATATAAAAGCTTTTTATTTCCTACTAAATTTCAGTTCTCAAGTCAAAACACTCAAAATATTCAGAACCAATTCCCAGTTCTATTAATACTACATGAATTTCTTTGTTTCATTTGAGAAAGTACTAAAAGGTTTCAAATGATRTATCATTTTAGCAGTCCTTTAATCTAAAAACACATAATAGACCTATGGATTGATTCCTCTCCAGAAGCGTTTACCTCGTTTACTGCACACATCCAGGCAATAGACCCAATGTTATTGGTGATGGTGACCAGTATGGCTCTTGCCAGGTCTTCTTTACTCACAGACTCTCTCTTCTCTTTGTAGATCATATTCCCAAAACTGGATGCTACTGCCCATGTCTTCTCTCCCCCATCCCCCAAGAGAGGATTGACAAAGTGGAACAAGTCTAGCAGAGGGCTACCGAGAAAGGGGCCTGGAGCCCCTGACCTAACAAGCAGGCACTGAGGGATCTGGGTTAAGCCCAGACAAGAGGCTGTGGTGGTTTTCTTCAGCTGTCTAGTGGGGGTTATAGGGAAGATGGAGCCAGGCTTTTAACAGCCAGCCAGCCACAGCTGGAGAACAGGAGGCAACAAACACAATTTGCAGCAAAGGGAATTCCAACTAAGTTTAAGGAAGAAAAGTGCCTACAATGAGAGTGGTTAAGCACTGAAAGATGGGCTCAGAGAGATTATGGAGGCTAAAATTAAAAATTAGTATGACAGCCAAGAACCTGTGCAATAATAGTGTAAATTCAGTATACGTAAATTGGTGTAGAATATACCTATGGTGTCTGAGGACCAGAGACTTCCTCATTAATTTTCCATCTGAACATGAGGAAATACTTCTTCACTGTGAGGGTGACAGAGCACTGGAACAGGTTGCCCAGAGAGGTTGTGGAGTCTCCTTCTCTGGAGATATTCAAAACACACCTGGACGCAATCCTGTGCAATGTGCTCTAGGTGACCCTGCTTGAGCAGGGGGGTTGGACTAGATGATCTCCAGAGGTCCCTTCCAACCTCAGCGATTCTGTGATTCTGTGTACCTGAGCTAATCTCTGTGCACTATGGAGCGCAACGTGAAGGCTCCAAATGGCCCAGCAGAAATCAGGCTGAATCAGTATCTCCAGTTCAGCACCAGCCATGCCAACTCAGGATCAGGCCTCTGTGTGGATGCTGGACTCCTCAGCACTCCTGATAACAGGGATGCAGTATAGACACACCCAAGCAGGCACAGCTCTGGTTCAGCAAGACTTAGAGCTTAGGCTCTATACTCCAAGAAAGCAGCTGGACTGCATTCAGACTCATACTCAGTGCTAGATTTTCCAGACTCACACTGGCTTCTGATGAACTAATCAGACATCATTGCAATGTATGCTTTAGCTCACACCATCAGAGTTTCCACGGGGCTCCCCTCCTCAGTATCACTTATACTATTGTTTGCTGTGTCTGCACCATAAAAGATTCAGCTCTCCCTGTTGCCCTGAGTCTAGGTGCATATACCTAAGTGAATGCATTGCAGAAAYGTAAAATGTGAGCTGGTAAAAGACTGAACCTGAGATGTAAAAGCATAACAACACTGATGCAAAAGCAACATCAAAATTAACATTTAAGTTACTCCAGGTAAATCCGAATGGATATTCTGTGATTGCATTTTGCAGAGACACTTTACATCAAGATGCCAGCACACCAGCCTGAATCTTTCATATCTAAAGCATTTGATTACAATGAATTATAATTTGTTATAACAAAGTTAATAAATTAAAAGCAAAAAGGGGCAATTACAATCACATTAAAACATTCCATAATTTTGGAAAATTAATGTTTCACTAAGTCTTCATTTTCATGSATAAATTGAGTCAGAACTGTGCTGTTTCTACATTGTGCTAACTAGTATCAGTGTTAAGCTTTTTGGAACCATATGGAAAGCCATTAATTTTTTTCTTAAGTAGGATTCTCATCACTTTGTTTAATATCACTACAAATTATACAGGCTAATATTTACAGATGGTTTCATGTACGAACTATGAATCAACAAACTGCAAGGCAATAGGTAGTAACTGTTCATTCTCACAGGAGGCGGTGTGAACTACCTGCCTGAAAACTGTACCAAAAGCCTTGAAGCTCTCTGACTTCTAATCCCTTGTTTGATTCAGTGCTCCTTTAAGGCTTTGGGAAGTTACACAGGGCTAAACTGCAGCAATAGCAAACTGAAGCATGACAAGTTTCTGAATCACATACAAAAAAAAAGAATAATAATATCGGCTTCAAAAGTCCTGAGATCCTTTAGTAGTATACTGTAATTCATTTTATTTGCATACTAGTGTTTCTACCTCAAGTTTCAGTCAATTCAGACTTTTAAATTTTTCATTACAGCTGATAGAGCTAGAAATGTATCTATTTGATCAATAAAAATGGATATTCTCAAAGTCTGACATCAGCCCTTGGTCCTTCACAGAAACCTCAAGTATTATTAGATTCTTGGGGGGGGGGGAGAAAGTCTACAGCCTTTAAGACTTTCAGAAAGTTCTGTATCATACTACTGGGGCAAAATTGGTTCCCACTTACGCAGCTAAAGAGCAAACCATTTTCAAAAGCGCACAAAAAAGTTCAAAACAGCACACGGCAGTCTCCTATGCTGTCCCCATGCAGTCCTTCTCCCACCATCTCAAAAAGGATATCACATAATTACAGAAGTATAGAAAAGAGTGCCAGAATGATCAGATATTCAGAATGGATTCTGCATAGGAGAGGTTACATGAACATACCTTCTTCAGCATGAAAAAGGAGCGACTAGGGAGAACATGGCAGAGATCAGCAAAATCACTAATGGTGTCAAAAAGGTGAATATGGAAGTTATTCACCCTCCCATAACACATGAAATAGGAAGTGCCAGCTGTAATTATCAGCTGACAGATTTTAGAGCAATTAATAGGAATTTTTTGTTCATATAACACCTAATGAAACTGTGGAACTCATTGCCACCAGATGTCACAGATGCCAAGAATAAGAGAATTGAGGTATTTGTACAGAAAGGTCCGTGGATGGTTATTAAATACAATGGTTGCCACCTGTGAGTCAGAAAGCCCATTAATCACCTGGTCCTGCAGAGGCCGGACCAGAGGTCAGCCCCCTCCACACACATGAAGCTCTTCTACTCTTTCTCTGGGCAGCTGCTCCTGGCAGCCCCGCAGATGGGAACAGGGCAGGCAGAGCTGCCCAGGATTTCCTCGGGGGAGGCACTGTGGCTGAACACTGACAGAATACTCCAGACCCAGCTATTAGATGCRGACCGGCCTTCCCTCGCCCCCTCAACACCCAGTGCTTTTCAGCAAAAACAGCCACCTTTCTTTAGCCTTTGGGTTTAAAATCTGCACCCCCAGCTTTGGCTGGATGAGGCTGTCAGCAATAGACTTCTGTGGCCAGTTTTCCCCACAACCTAACAGTCACTATCCAAAATCTTTCGGTCTGGTAAATACAGGCCACGGGTGGGTTTTTTTTTTTTTTTTTTTTGCTCATACTAGGGGACTTGGGGAAGAAGCCAAAAGCCGACGGGGTTTGGCAGTGCCCCAGGACTTCCGGGCCTCCAGGGACCCCTTTCCCTCCCGCCTGCCGCTGCCGTTTTGCCCCACCGTTCAGGACAGCGCGTTGCTGAGGGTGCTGTGCGCGGGCGCGCGCCCGCGACCGTTAGCGCTATGGCGGCGCGCGGGTCAGCCCCCGCACCGGCCAACGGCCGCGGGGGCGGGGGGGGAAGGGTGCGGTGCGCACGCGCGCGCTGTGGCGGGCAGCTGGAAGTCATTGCCCGGAGATTGGCGTCCGCGTTGCCACGGCGACCGCCCCGGCGGCGCCAGCTGGGCCGCAGTGTGAATGGGTGATGTCACGCGCCCGGCGCCGGCCAGTCTGGGCAGGCCGGGCCAATGAATCAGCTGAGAGAGGCGGAGGGGGAGGGGGGGTGCGGCGCGCGCGCCYGGGCGCGGAGCGGTTCTGTACCTGCAGGGTCCAGGGACAGCCTGGGGCAGGTCGTGCCTTCGCTGCACCCCCTCTGCGGTATTTCTCCAAGTTTGTGGGGGTTTTTTCTCTCTCGACTTTTTCTTTTCCCCCTCCATAGGCGTCCTCTGATGCACGCTGTGAGAAGGTGGCATTTCCTCACGGGTTATGATATTGCTCGCTAAAAGGAGCGCTTCCATTTGGCCCTCATTAAATGTGGGTGTTGCTCAGCAGTTGGATGTTTTGTTGCAGCCTTGTCAGCTCTCCATTGTTTGAATGGGGATGTCTCTGTTTCCATTCTCAATTCATTTTCAGACACTTTAGAAAGTTCTTTCCTGCAGGAATGAAGGGCTTTTCACTGTGTTCCAACAAGGTTTACAATCTCTGCCAATACTCCTAAACTTTTCTCATTCATTATCGAAGTTTCCCACTGCTCTCAGAGACAAGATTCCCACACTACAGAATACCTGATTATATTTATTTAGCAAGTTTCAGCAAAACATCCTCCATGACTTGCAATGTGCAATTTACTTCACGTATAATATTCATCATTACTTTCTTATTGTAAATCGGCACTTTGCAAGAGGATAAATTCCTAATGGCGTGATTTATTCTCAGGATGGGAAAATGAAATTGTTCCTGAATATAGTTTATTATTATTTATRTAGATCCACTCTCTCCATTAACTTCAGCGGGTTTAGGACAAAAACCACTCGGCAAAAGCTAGCTATCAGTTCTGTGACCCAGCAGGAGACACAGGTTGGGTTTAAACATAAACTTTTCTCACTAAAAACATTACTCTTAAACTGTTGCAGTACAGTTAGTTTGCAGTGAATTAAAGGATCTCCTCTCCATCCACCAGAAATGCTCCTCTGTATCCTTCCTTCTCTTCATCGCACGGCAGCACCTCTGGCTGTGGGCCTCAGAGCCTGTGTCCWTGTCAGCTCCTCCACACTGAGTTACTCCAGCCAGGGCAGCGGCRTGCGCGATGTGTTTAAACCTAGCTACTACTAGGTATTTGCAAAGAGGAGGATGTGTAACATTAAGTTCCACTACCCGTAAAGTCTTAGAGMAACTTTGATTAATTACACTGTTTTGTGTTTTACTTCACTTGGCATTTGCTGAGTAGCTGTTTGTGGCCAGGCAGGAGAGATGCTTGCCATGGTTTTCATTATAATTTTGATTATTTTAATTCTTTTGCTAATAAATTGATTCGGTGCATAAATGCTTGGAAAAGAAAAGGGAAGAAAAGGAAGCTGAGTCCAAACCTTTAAAAATAGAGTTGCTTGCAGTTGGGTGACAGTGCCCTGCAAGCCAGGAGTGACAGGGTAGTGGCCAGGCTCTGATGCCCCATGTGGGCAAGTGGGACAAGAGAGACGCTGTGGAGCTGCAGGGGGCCATGGGAGGTGCGACAGGGGAGTCGGATGGGAGAGGCGACACCCCTGGCTTCCTCCCCTCGGTTTGGGCTTCTCTCCCACAGCACGCCGCAAGTGAATTTTTAGCCTGGCTCACCTCAGCCAGGTTTGGGAGCCTTACACGATGCTTCCCCAAAATCCTGCTTCCTGGCCCATACACGTGCAATCACCGGGTATGTGCAGCTATCTTGGTAAGGGTTTTAGGTGACTCTGCAGTGACATGAGCCAGAAAACAGGTGCACAATTAAATACAGAGTGTTCATGCAGAGGTTAACTCTACTTTAATTCAATGGATTTTTAAATCAATTAAACTGGTGCAGATTCTGACTGGAGATAAGGCCAAAGCTGCCTCCTGCAAAAGTCTGCATGCTAAAATGTCTTGCAGTCACTGTCACATATAAAGACMAATGGCGTCATTTACAGATGTACAGCTATGTGTCGGGACAGGGATATGTGCGGGACTCACCTTGCAAACACAAATTTATCTGAGGTTGGGCACTACACAAGAATGTTGCAGCATCAAACACTTGGATTCCTCTAGTTTGCTGGACACTTTGGGAACTGGAAGCTGGCAAGTAAGCTGGGTTTATGTAAATATGACTTTAATGTGAGGTTCAGGTTAAGTCTTTCCTATTTTTTTTTAACTGGTCAATATGATCTTTAAATCTAAGCGACCTGTAACCTTTAGAAGCTTATTGGGATTTTAGCAATGCATGCTTCTGAAGACTGCTTAAGGGAAATTAATCTGAACACAATCATTGACAGTCAGCCATCCCCATCAGGTAACTGCACAGTAAACGAAATAAATCCGGCCTAGTGGGGGAAGGGAGAGACCGTCCTGAGAAACTCGCTCCTCCGTGCCCATTGATCATCACCTGCGCTGGACTTCATACAGCAGTTTAATCCTATTCTCTCCCTCAAAGGTTTCAAGCCTCTGCAAGATCCTGACTGCTAGGGAACAAAGGCTGGTATGTGGTTCCCTCAAAGGTCAGTCATTAACCTGCCCCAACAACAGTTTTAGGAAGATCAAGGCAATGAAGAAAAACTAAGAAAAAGCACTTTCACTTTGGAATGAATTGTTCAAAATGCCCTTATACATTCAGTTTTATTGCCTTTCAGCTCAGCACTTTTTAGTTCCTGCACGTATTTATTTCTCATCAGGAATAATGGCAAGATTTGCTCTCCCAGAGATTTGACCTTAAGTTTATTCCAGCCAAAACACTACAGACCATTTCATCAATTATGAATGTACTCATGTGTATAGAGGAACTAGTAAGCCAGCACGGTAATGCTACCTTGTTCTGGAGACTTACCCTTATAAATAAATTAGGGAGATATCTTTGTGACATACCAGAAAGAAAGAAAGAGAGAGAGAGAGAGAAAGAGAGGGAGAAAGAAAGACAGAAAGACAGAAAAAGAAAAAGAAAAGAAGGAAAAGAAAAAAGAAAGAAAGAGCAAATTTTTTAAAAGATAAAAGGACAAGGGCTAACATCAGAAGTGCTTTCTCTGTGATTTGTATTTTATGTGTCTGTGTCTATATGTGAGACAATATACTGGATATGCAGTGAGCTGACTATCAATAAGACATTTATTTCCATAAAGTTATTGATGACCTCTTAGTTCACAAGTGACAGGGCAAAGTAGAGCCACGAGCAAGTTATGAAAGGTCATCAATAACAACTGAAAATAAATGTTGTATCCAGCGTCTGCCCTTTGTGTGTTCTGTTTATGCAATGCCAATTTAAGTTTCATCTGACATATTTTTTAATGGGCTGTAACTACCTCTGTTCCTGGCTGAGGCAACCGGGTCTTCCAGCGGCAGAGAAAGGACGGGGTGCACGCGCATCCCCCCCACTCGCTCGCACACCTCATGGAGCGCTCTTTGTCAGACACAGGGATAAAAGCATCCACCTCTCCGCACATGAGGGTGAAACTATACTCTAAAGAGTGAAAGGAGAGACCGCACACCTTACTAAAACATTAAACGCCACAGAGAATCCTGATGCTGCAAGTGCAAGACCATTTGGAAGAAAGAAGATACGTAGGGGACAGGGAATAAAAACAGGAGAAGGTGAGATGCAAGGTTGTAAATAAATCATACTTCATGTTAAGATTACATATACATAATATTCTATTAATGTATTTCTGATGATAATTTATATCACCCTGCAAGGAAGATTGATGCACTGTGTGTGGTAAGGAGTTCCTGGAGGCAAAAGAAAGTTCTTTATGTCAATACACCTGCAACTCTCAGTGGAAAAAAGACTGCAACATTCAGTGGAGGCCGAAAATTTGGTTTTACCTGTCTGTTTACAGAATTTGTTTTGAATAACCATCACCACTAAACATAATCTCTTTTAATTAAAATTTTATACTTAAACTTTCTTATATTTTTTGCATTTGTATTTTCAAATTTAAAAAAATACTGTTTTGAGAAACAATTCTCGGGAGCTCTACATATACTAACTATTTCAAGAGGTTAGTCTGAAACAAGCTAATGACTTTGCATCCAGTTTTGAAACTTCTGCTCACTTGAGCAGTCCTTATACTCACATCCTTACTCAGGCAAATAAACTCATTAACTTCAAGACAAACTTCCTATATAAGGAAAGATTTGTGCTGCTTTTCAAGTCAGTTTCTCCATTAAGGTAAATTAAGAGCTTTGCTTGAATAATATATATCAGTGCTTTAAAGTGTTGAAAGAGCATGTTAGTAGAGTAAAAATTACCAAAATAAATGTCATTAACACTTCAAGGTAAGTATGTGGAAACATACTGGTACTGCAGAAAACTTGAAATAGTTATTTAGCATATGCTGTGTGATTACCAAAAATATTCTTGCTATATGCACATCATTTAACTTTAAGAAAACAAAGTCAAAACTGCAAGAAAATTTGCATACTGAAGTATTCATATCAAAGTATTTTTATCAGTAATTTCAAATGTGTCTTTAAAATACTTTTGCATAAGTTTGCCCCCTGCACAAGAAGGAAAAACATGAAAAACTGCTATACAATTACTCTAAAACTGAGAATAACATTCATTCCCATTTCATATAAGAGAAAATTACTAAGTCATAAAATATACCTAATTGTGAAGATCTGCAGTTCATGGATCATTGTCCTATATTCTCCTTACATTCATCTTTTTTTTTTTTCTTCCTCTCCACCCATTTGTATTCTGCAAAATATATCTTGGTTTTAACCCAGTGTGCTACACAGTGATTTTCATTTGACAGTACTGTGGTCCTAATTAATAGGATTCGATCATTTTAGTATATACTGTCACTGGAATTAAAACCAGTATTGAACTGGTATTAAAACCAGGTGGGTATGGCCCTATCTGCCTAGAAGAGACAATCTCTAATTTTTTTTCTTGCTGACTATACCTGACATCCTGCAAGAGCTGTATTCCGTCAGCAAAAAATGGGAGCTCTTGATTTCTTAAATGACAGCTTTCTCAGAAACTATGCAGGCTATAAAGAATGATCACAGAAATCCTACCACAAATTAATGCAAAACTCATCTTTTTAGCAGTGTTTTTTCAAACACACACAAATGCATAAGCAAGGAAAAATGAATCGTGATCCTGTAAATAATCTACTACTCTACTATTTCTTCCACAGGATGGGAGAGAAGAATGAGGAAGAGCTTGTTATTTCTATTACTAAGCACTTGGTAGATCCTCATGTACTATGGTAACAGGAACTCTTTAGTAGGTAAATAAATAGGTAATAAGGTTACACAGAATTTTGCATTTATTAGGAGTGCACAATGTGGCCCATAAACAACTCTGGTAAGCGGATTTGAAGATACATTGAAAGGCTTTTACCCCCCGCCCATGACCTGATTTTCTAGTTCTTTCTAGCCTCTCTTCCCAATGATGACATCAAAGTGACTTGAACCAAATCAACACACTGCGTTTTCCGTAGTGCTTGAAATATTGGTTAGGTTGTCACTAGCATGATGGAAAACACAGAATTGTAAATTAGTTTTTGGCAAGCAGGTGATATCTGAAAGTGTGACTGACCCATAAAAGGAGCCCAAGAACCAACTGACCAAAGTCTCAAAAAAGCTCAGTGCATTTGCATCAAAGCAGAGCAAGTGAAGGTCTCTCCGCCTACCTTGGATGTCCCTTTGCTGTAGGGAAAGGCTGTCTTCACAGTCAGGGGAAGAAAGACGATTTCTTCTTTTAATAAAAAAAAAAAATCTGAAGAATTCCTTAAAACAGTCACTGCGAACCAATAACAAACATGTTAATGTTAGCTTTCAAAATATAAAATATTATATCAGTGCAAAGTATTGCTATTGTTTCTGCAGGGTTTTATTGCAGCATGAACTTAGATTGCTTTTGGTGATGAAGCTGTTCAGGTCCCCTGAAAATAAATACCAGTATCACTGGTGTAATGCTAACATATGCAGATGAGCATGTACACATCCAGATACTTATTTAATTTAGGTCGATTTGCGCATTGTCCCTGTAGGCTGTATTATCTGTGTGATTATAGGGCTCATGCAAACTCATAACAAACATGAAAATAATACAAGGCCATAGCATACCATCAGTTTTCAGGCAGATTAGCTGAAGATTTCTGTCTATAAACAAAGGGCATGGCATTGCACATAAATCTGATCTAAATCTACACAAAATAAAATTAAAGTTAAAGTTAAGGTTCCAAATTCAATCATCTGTTACTATGTAACTCAGTTTGATATAGTGTTCTTCAGGAAGCTGCCTCAAATACTCCTTAATTACTTTCCCCTTCCACAGAATAAGCATCTTGATCACTTGTATTTGGACCACACTGCAGAAGGTTGTCAGTAAGAGTTATCTTTTTTGCCACGAGCTTGCTTAAGTCAACACACAAATCTGACATTTTCCAACAAGTACAGTGTTTTTGGTCACCTCAATAGAGCAACCTTCTGAAATGACATTAGCCTCCAGCCGACACACAACCACCAGCAAAATGCCAGGKTGTCTGAAAGCAACATACCAATGTTGTTTGCTGCTGCCGCCTCTTAAAGGGAGGTTGTGCAGTAGTGGCAAGAAATAGATGGGATTGCAGCAATTTCTACCAATTTTTGGTAGATGTGGCCAGACATTCTAAAAGACTTGCTACACTGAAAAAAAAAAAAAAAGAAAATCCCTAATGGTAACAACATCCTTGTTTCCTTAAAACACATTCTCATGCTTCATACCCTAAACTTGTTTAAGGCAACGCATACAAATTACACTTCCTTAAAGAAGCCCATCAGGGCAAGCCCGGAGTTGGAGGTGAGGCTACATTAACACACTCTCCATTACAACACCTGTTGACAAAAAGAAACAGGAAAAGGCAGGAGGTGAGAAGACATTAGGAAGAAGAAAAGATATTAACCCCCATTACAATCTTTTTCCGTTCTCCCCTCCACTAATTGAAGTGAAATATTTCTTTATATGCTCATTTCCGCATCTGTATAAAAGAAAAAGCTTGTTTATAATATCAATCCATGGAGATGGCTTTTTTTTTTTTTTAACCTGTTCCTCCACTCACTGAAGTTTTTGTTGTTACATGTTTTCTTGCAGAGTATGACACTGAAGGTGGGTGGAAGTATGCTCGTGGCATAGAAGGATGATCTAAACTGGACAAGTACCTGAACATACAAAAAGAAAAAAAACCTCTTTTATCCGTGAAGAGCTGTTGTAGGCTTTCAACAAACATTTTTTTCTTTATTTTATAAAAAACTTCATGCACGGGGGCAGTGGGGAGGCAGCTACAAAGAACAGAGGTGAAGGACTTAGGTATCGTTAGTTTGTTTTCTCATTAAACAGCAAACTTTCTCATGATCACAACCTGGGAGTGAGAAAAAAAGAACACATTAAGTGAAGTTTATGAGTGTTATTTGTATTTTGAACTTGAGAAAATAGGGAAAACAGCAGTGAAGGTTACCTGGGCTATTTGGGGAGGGGTATAAAGCTGAAAATCTTGCTTAGAAAGTGTAACTCCAGGTTCTGCTGTCTCAGGGGATGGACACACACACGCACACACACACACACTTGCCCACCTGTTTTTGATCACCGGCAAAAGGTTTGCTTTAAGAAGAGTTTTGAAGAGCTCTGACGATGAATCATCCCTGGTGAGGAGTGGTGGTCCAGAAAACAGATGGATTTCAGTCCCTTGGTAGGCTATGGAGTTAAGTGACTAATGGCACTTCTCTATTTCCCCCCAATTCCTGATACCCTGGATCTTCCCGGGCCCCTCCAGAGAATCCATGTGGCAGCACTGCAAAGGAGCCCGCAGTCTCACCGCCAGCATGGCCTCCAAAGGGACATACGCGTGTAGGTGTAGACAATCCAGTGAAAGAGTTACACGGTCTTTTCTCCATCTCCTTCCCCCGCCCCATTTTTCATTTCATATCATATCAGTATCCCCTGTTGCCAAGAGGAGTTTATCTGTGGTGTTTGGTGAGGGAGCACTAAACACATTATAGTGCTATTTTAAATGACATCACAACTAACTAGATATTTTAACTGAAGGTAAATAACCAACATTATTGCCATTTGAATGATAGCAATAGTGGAGAGTAATGGCACCACTGAGGAATCAGTTGCCATTTCCCTCATAAACCATAAACCATTCAGAGCTTTATAATGCTTTTTTAATGATCAGCCCTTCTAGGTGTTGAGCAGCTCCTCCAAGATCCTGAGTYTTCTGGCTGCCTGCTGAAGTCAACAGGAACAGGGCAGGGGGTCTCAGTATCACATCTCTTTGCACCCCTCAGGATGAAACTTGTCGTGCCGGCTACCAGCCTCAAGCAGAAGAGTGCTTGGGATTTCACTGCGCTTTGATACGGTGTGACCGAAGCCCCAAAACAGGGTCACTTGACTCAACCACTGTTTCATAACCTGTTTAAGAATAAAAATGCATAGTGCTTGTCTGCATTTGCGTGCATTTCATGCCCTCTTAAGGTAAGTATAGCAAGTAACCTTGCTGTAAGAAACCATGCCAGTTGCTTGCTTCTTTCTACATACATAAATGTGTTCCCTCCAAATTTTGTCTGTCCTGAGACTATTTTAACTACCATGGTACTATCCAGTGCAGCAGCTGGTTCAGTGGCGTGGTATCATGCACAAAACACGTGTGGATCCAGAAGGTTGTCAGTGGAAATGTCTCCTGTGCTCCGCTCCTGGAAGGACCGTTACTGTTCCCTGACACTCCGTCAGGTCCTAAGGAGCCATGGCCCAGATATGGTGTCAATGGACAGGTTTATTTTTTCAGTTGCAGAGAATCATATATTCACATACTCAGACGTGCTGCCAAATTCAGATTCTTTCCTCACGAGAGTATCCTCATTGAGTTTAATGGGATTATCCTCATGACAAAGGGCATACAAGACCAGTAATTGTTTTCATTTTTAGCATGCTTTTCTTTGGTTCTACATCAAAAGGAGCTTTTTTAAGCTGCAGAGAGTATCTACAACCTGATCTGAACCCATCAATTCTCAGATAAACTGGTACATTCAAGCACTATCAAGGATCTTGTGACAATACTGCAAGAGCTGGTAACAAAGGGAATGAATCTCTACTCTGGGTATTGGAAGAGACGCATGAAAACCCAGCCAAGACAGATGAACTCCTCCAGCCAGCCAGGAAGGGACCACATGTTTAAAGATATCCAGAATTTATTTCAAATTCCATACTTGATCTGTTTAAAAACAGAAGCATTAATCCCTATACAATCACGTCCTGAAAAATATTGCTATTAATAGGACAAAAGCACGAATAGCAGCCACCACCCCTCTCTTTGTGTATGTCTTCAGGGATGAAGAGTTTCACTACTCCTACCTCCAGGGCTAATAWAATGGGGGTTCCAACCCTTTTCTAGGCCAATTTACTTAGCATCTGGTGCCCATCCAATCTAAACTTTGAAAAAGCATTGGACCCAACCTGCTCCCGCTTAAGTCAAAGACAAAACTCCCRTTGACTTCAAGGAGAGCAAAAGCAGGCCAGTTGTTAACAGGAATTGGTGCCTATTGTTCATCAGAGCATGTCAGGCTAGCATGTATCAACTTCATGAGTATCAAAGGGAGTTACTAGAGGAAATCCCCTGAATATTTATGCCTTAGTTGGAGGGGTGGGCTGTTTTTCCTTTTCCCACGTCTTTCTATTGTGATACGTTAGCTGTGTGAATGCATATGATCTTCTCACAACTTCAACAATGCATACAAACCCACAGATTTCCCTCTGTATCCTCTGCTGTGCAAGCAGTCTAATGGAAAAACAGATCTGTAGCATATCATGGCATATGACAGATTTCCAGAAATACTGAGTCATCTTCAAGATTCAGTGTGGTCTCAGTGGATTTTCTATAGTGCCACTGAAGTGTTTGTGTGTATATAGATATAACATGTTCAGACTGGCTTCAGGAGAACTAAAAGGGAACCAGTTACATATTGGGGTTTCCCACAAATTTCCAGTGAGATCAGATTAGTTCCTAGAAGGGATTCTGTACAAACCGAACAACCCAACATTACAATATATCTAGTTTCACGTAGATTTTAATTAAGATCAGATCAGCACGATTTTAGTCTGCATGCTTACCATAATTTACATTTTTTTTAAAAAAGGCATATCAACTCTGTCCATATTATCAGGAGTCTAGGAAGCAAACAAAGTGTAATGATAATGTATACTTTAGGGCCCATATAATTTCCACCTTGTGAGACTCAGGGACTGCAGGGAGTGACGTTTCACAGAATAAAAGCAATGACTGCAGCAGAATCGGGTTCATCCAGCCTGTAGCTAATGGAAATATGTCTTCCCATCGTATTGTCATGATGTAGCATACAAATCTAGACTTCAGTCGGACAAAGATTAACACACTTACTTAGTTTTTGTGCCTAGAGGAGCCCAACGGCCACTGGTGGCACTGGTAATGTGGGGCAAAATAAGCAAATTAAGAGTGTGAGTATCTGTAAGACGGAGCCTCAAAACGTATGTTTTTAAAGGGTGCGAGAGCATCAAAGTGTGCTTCATTACACTCTTCATATGATCCAGTCTCACCGCTCATTCAAGTCCTGGGCTTGACAGCTTCCCACTGTATCCTTTATATATCACCCGTTGTGACTAAGCATTGAGGGGACATACAATCATTAATCACCATTATGGATTTCTTCCCTTCTGTTGGGTTTGACTTACAAGCTTAGGGGCAGATCCTGCAGCCTTTACTCCTTCCTGCAGACCTTTGCCCATGTGAACAGTCCTACTTTGCTCACTGAGAGCTGCGAGCAGAGGGGGCGATCGCCACATCCACAGGATCGGGCACTGAGTTTCCTCCACTGGTGTCCCATTCAAATATGTACTGGCTCTCAATCCTTAAAAGGAATCAACAGAAAGTTTGAACAAGGCGTTATTAAATTAAAAGGTTGCAATCTGCCACACAATGACTTAAGCAGGACTCTGGAGTATGCGCCTGTTAATTTTAATGCTCTGTCTCAAAGTACAGAACTCCGGACATTTCCAGCATCATATTTAAAACATGGTACATCTACTAATACGTGATCTGGTGCGTTAATGGACCAAATTAAGTTACAGGTATGAATTTTACATAAAACTGATTAATATTATATGTCATGGAGGAATTTTAAATACTCCATCTCCATGCATTTTTAACAGTTATGTGCTCTAATTTAATGTTCCCAGGCACTGCTCTGCTTAAGTCCCTAAACCCTCCTCCCTCCCTCCCCCTCAAGTTTTGCTTGGGATCTTCCCTGCCTGCAAGCCGGCGTCCCGAAGTCCCTCGAAATAGGTGAAAAAGGGGTTGGATAGCAACCACCGCCGGGGGAAAAACGCATTTCGCGACCCGAGGCACTGACCCCCCTTCCCCGGGGAGGCGGGCGTCCTGCTCCCGGCGGGGACGGCGCGGGCCGCGGGGAGCGGCGGACCGCGGGCCCGGGGGCGGC
>NW_020447852.1:290340-378885 GCF_003343035.1 Apteryx rowi | reverse complement strand
CCCCAGACCTGTGCCCGTGCTTCACCCCGAGAGAGCCCGCCTGTCACCGTTTTGCACGTCCGTAGCGTGTTTTTTTCTTTTCTTTTTTTTTTTTTGTTTTTAAATCCGTCTCTTCGTTTCTATCCGCTGTGACTCGTGTGTGCCGTTGTCGGTGGGAGGAGGTTGTGAGACGCGCGCAGAAGAGTTGCCGCTCTTGCTGCGGGATAGAAGATCCAGCGTAACCCAGACTTTAGAAGTGTTAACTGTAAGGGACCGAGCAGCTGCATTTTGAAGCTTTACTAATCTACCAGAGCATTGTAGATATATTTCACATCTATTGTTTAAAATAGATGATTTTATTGGGGCCCAGGGAACTTTCTTCTCCCTGCAGGAATGTTACATATTGTATAGATAAATGAGTGACATTTCATACTGTGTATATATAGAGATGTTCTATAAGTGTGAGAAAAGTATATGCTTTAATAGACTACTGTAATTACAAAATATTTTTAATTAAATATTTTTTGTAAATATTATAAAGGTGTGTATGTTTTTTTTAATCTGTGGGGATATCTCTTTAGAAAACTACTTACAGCTCAAGTACAGAGCTGCTAATATGAAAATATCTTGAATGTTGAGGGATTTTTTTTTCTAATTTTTTTTTTGGTCCCCAAATGTCCTTTAGACTCGGAAGTTTCAGCTATAGCTAGTGGTCCTGCATGATTGCATGAGATGTCTAATTGCAAATAAACTTGTTCTGAGTCCATACAAACGTGTTTTCTTCAATCTAGATTTAAAATGTTTGTAAATGTATTATACATTTTGAGACTACACTTTTGTCATTTAGGCACAGGGGTTTTTAGTGCATTCTATAAGAGTAGCATTAAGATGTGCTTTTTTACTGAGAATAGAAAAACAGATTCTATCTAATTTTTGCATTATGGGGCAAYGCTTTAGATCTTTAATCAGCCTTTTTTTAAAATCTGCTGTTGCATCAAATCAAGGAATTTGTTCTGAACTCATTTAGCACCAAAAGGTTTTATTGCAAACTTGCATTCCTATAGCCTATTAATTGCTTAAAAGTGAAAACAGGTCTCTGCTTGCAACCAAAGGGCAAACCATTAACAAAAACAGTTACTGTCTCCTTCTTCCAAAGAGTATTAATATGGGACTGTGGAAAAGCACATGGGCAAAGTCATTATGATCAGTGGTGTAAATCCATCTTAAAATGAACTTAAGTAGACCAAAAATCAGATGACTGCGTCAAGATTATTTTTCTAGTAGAAAATGATTTTCATTTCACTGCAGCTATGTTACAGTTAAAATCCTGTTTAATCTCTGTGATGTGTAACTACTACATGTGAACATTAAACTAGATTTACCTGGCTTTAATTGTGATTCTTCAGCTTATTTCTTCAATCCTCTGAATTTACACATTTTCTTCACTTTTTTTTATACTTACTGCTTCATGGGCGGATTCATTTTACAGTGGGCTCTTGTACAATAAAGTTTTACAGACTGTAAACTAATGTCCAAGCTAGGTGAAAGATACTCATTTTGTGGGATCAGTAGCCTGCGCGCTAGTGAGATGGGATTTTCAGAGTGGGAGAGTTAAGTAGGATTTAATTGGGTGCTTTGTAAATAGCTAGCCAACTGTGTGTGTAACATGGTCTGTTTGACTGAAAAAAGAGGATTTGTTTCAGATTATACAAGTGTCAAAAGTACTATAACCCAAGGGACTTCTATTAAGTTAAATATTTATAAGGAAATGAACTACCGGGGTCATTAGCTATTGACTACAGCGATAATGTCAACAAGATGAACATTTTCTTAATCAAAATAATTGCATAAAGATCAAATCAAAAACTAGCTAACACATCTGCAAACATGAGGCCTCCTGCCACTGCAAATCCATTGAAGTTGCTGGCATTTCAGAGGCTTAGCACTGACTCAAGGGACAAGGAGTGGGGTCCCTTACATCTTTTTCTGAACTGATGTTATAATAATGGTAGTTTAATAAGCAAAACACATGTTATTGAAAAATTGAGTCATGCACCTCTGATTCTGTGTCACCAACTAATTCAGTGAGGGAGTGTAAGTAAAAATGCTATGACTAGGTTTACATTACTGCAGTTTGGGTTTTCTTACATTGATTAAAGAAACAACAAAAGAATTGCTTTTCTAAAGGAAAGGTTTAAATTTACATCCATGTTTTCTTTGTTTTTCCTATTAATATTTGTAGTTCCCACTTACTTTAGCTTCTATAGCTTAGCATATTTTGTATACTTTTTTTTTCAGTAACATTAGTTCTTAGTACCACTGTTGGTTTCTATCTGCTGTTGCCAAATGACAGTATTCTGTTACACTGAAGAGAAAGCAAGCAAAATGTGCTGACTTTTAACAAATTTTGTAGAGTTTCCACATGCTGAAGCTAGTGCATCCTGGGAGAACTTCTGATTAATATATAAAATACTCTTTGACTGAGAATGTACCAAATTCTGGATTGTTTCAAATTGGGACAATTTCCTCTTGAGTTTAGCACTGTGAAAATTTGGCTGTCCTTTTCAAAAACTGTTGCAGTGCAACAAGTTAGAGACCTTAGAAAACTGAATTCTGTGAAAAATTCTTGTGTTATATAGTATCCTTGACAGATGTGAAAGCACTTATATAACATTCAATAAAGCTCTATCGGAGCGTAGTACATGCTGGTCTTGATTTATTCCTTATGCTAAATGTGAAGCTGTAAGCAAGGAATATCTAATCGCTCGCTTACTGACAGCTGGAATCAGTACTGTCCTAAATACAGCCGTACTTGTTTATCAACAGTTTTAGATTCTTTCAAAATATTTTAATCCTGTACATTGTTTAAATCATGTTCTTCATGTAGCAAAAGAAGTAAATGTATGCACAAAGGCAAATTAAAAGGACTCTTTCTTCTAAGGTCTTGGATTTTTCTCTTAGTCACAAAAGCATTCCTTAAAAGGAGCTATTTGATTGCATTATGAGAGTTGTGGCAAGGCTGCCAGATTAGGAATCAGGATACCAAATTCTGTTCCCTGCTCTGCTACTGAGTCTCTTCATGACCTTGAGCAAGTCACTAGCTGTCAAACTAACTTCCAGTTTTCCATTTGTAGTGTCCTGGTAATCACATGTACTCATCTTTATGGAAGAAAAGAGATGGAACAGATAAAATGTATTCATGTTTTTTACTTTGCTATGGGAATTATGTTTCAGGTACGAAAGGGAGCCAAGTGTAGGAAAAGCCAGGGGTGATTGTCAGGAAAGTCTTCCTAAAGAGATGCCAGGTCTGCAATACATTCCTAGCAGGGGCTGCGAAGACTCTTGCTTGGGACATTGGACATTGTAAGGGACTAGAAAACTGTCTGAAGGAGGAATAGATGAGGGAGCGAGGTCTTTTCCATCCTTAACTCRCGTGCTGTCCGCAGCGCGTCAGTGGTGAGCACTGCTCACTGGGTGCATGGCTGGGTGAGCTGCAGCGTGGGGTTTCCCGTCCGTGCAGCTGGGGAGGATCCCCTCTTCGGTTTCATAACCAAAGGAGGTGGCGATTTCATGTAACAGCCCAATTCCAGCTCTTGCGGGGATCGCTACGTTTTTCCCTGTTTCACGTGGGAATGGTATTTGTTTTTACTTCCTAAACCACGTCATGTTGCTTTTAAGCAGTCATTGCATTTTCAGCCGCAAGCGAAGTGGTCATAAGAAAGGTCATATCTGTCCTACAGGTGTGTCCCGAGAGTTAATAAATAAACTGTGTATAGGATAAACAAGTTTATGCAAACATAGAACAGTACATTACTATTATTTATATTTTTAATGCTTTTGTAGCTGTAGAAGTCCCTTTTTTTAGAAACTTTACAGTCAGAAAAAAAGAAACTGCAGTACAAACAATTCAAGTAACGGTCTTGGATGCAACACCATTTACTGGCTTCTCCGATAGTAAGGCTCACAATGCTAAATATTGGTGCTTCCAAAACAGTTTTACTCTATAATCCCAGAACATGTGTTCCAAAAACACAGGCTAAATATATTCTCCCTGTGCAACTGCTTGCTCTCTTGCATTAGAAAACCCATCCTTTATTCTTGTTCCCGTGTTAAGAGAAAACTTGCATGCTCTGCCCCCCAGGAGTGCCTGCTTCCCCCGATGCAAAAATGGGACATGACATACAGCGGCCCTCAGGGCCCATGGCAAGGCGGTGGCGCAGCTATAGCTGAGCTGGGCAGCGGGTGCCATGCTGCCCCACCGCCACCGGCTCACCACGCTGCCCAGGCCTTGCTGGCAAAGGCCTTTCTCTGCCTCCCCGCCTGCAAAAAAAATCACCCGGGCCAGGCTGCGGTGCAGACTCCTGCGTCATCGTGGCGGCGTGGACGGGCTGGGAGATTTTCTGAGCTGGCATGCCTCCTCCGCAGCAGGACACCTGCCACAAGAGAGCCGTGTAACCCGCAGAGCGCGTGGGAAAGCAGCGCGAGCCCCAGCGAGTGCCGGGCTCATACCTGGGAGCCCCCTGAGGTCCTCAGCCAGAGCCTGGCAAGCGCTGGGCCCGGATGCCAGGCACGCCGGCGGTATTGCAAAGCAATGCTCCCCCCCTTTGCAGGCGTGCAGGGAAAGCAGTGCCATCCACAGCCACCTCTCGGCTGCACTGACGCCGTCGAGGACCTCAGTGGCAGAATAGCCACAAAAAGTGTCCCCTCATGCAGCTAGCCAGGACTGGCCAGGGCAAAAACTGGCCGGTGACACCGGCTTTCCTGTATCACACTTGGAGAGACCCAGGAGGGGAAGGCAAACCGCTCTCCTGGTAGCTTGTTTCAAAGTGGAGGACATGGCACTGGCTGGAACGGATTAGTCCCCGTTTGTCATTTCTTGGCCTGTAAGGAGAAGAAAGGGTTGGTGCCCAGGACTTTTGTACGCAGAAATATTCACAGTGCTTCCATGAGTGCCCCGGGCGTGCAGCCCTCCCCGGGTTAAGTGTGATGGCAGTGCTGAGCGAGGCACGGGGCAGAGCAGCTCTGACTTTTCTTCCTTTGATGGGCATGGACCACACTTCAACTTGGTATGAGGGTTGTTTTTTATTTTCTTCCTTCCCCCCCCGCTCCGATTTAACCTTCTTGTAGCCTTGGATTTGTTTGCTTTTTTTTCAGAGATAATGTGTTTATCAACTGACACGATACACTTGTTCCTGGTAAAAGAAGCACTTAGACAATTTTCACAACATGTATAATTTACCTAAGGACCATAATGGCTCCTTCTGAGCTGTGTTTCATGTAAATAAATATTCTAACCATTTTTAACATGCATATTATGTACTGCATAGATCAACGGCTCCTTTGAACCTGTTACACTTTATCCTGTAAATTCCTATTTAGATTTTTTTTAAATTATGTTTTATTTATTCAACAGGCTATTGCTTCAGTCAGAGTTGCTGCAGCCTAGCATCTTTATGTGTAGTTTAAAACATTTCAAAATTAATAGTACTCTGCCTTTTCAGTAGACTGGAAATGGGGAAACAGGAAAGAATTGTTCAAATGAATCAGATGATTGTAACAGAAGTGCTTTTTGGATCAGGTTTTTAAGACGTCTTCTTCTGCTCTCCTCTACCTCTTCCACCTGCTCCAGAAAAACCCAAGGGCAGCAATGGGGGGCCCTGGGCTGTCGTAGGCAATGAATCTGCAGGAGGGTTTGGGAAGGAAGGCAGCAGTGTCCGCTCTCCAAGGAGCAGGAGGACGGGGTGCCGTGAGCAGGAAAGCTGGTAATGTTTTTTTCAGGAGCTCAGGAAGCCCCGCGCTGGGGCAGCAAGCGAGGCCCGGGGAAGGTGCAAAAGCGTGCGAAGGTGTGGAAGCACAGGGTGCGCAGAGACGAAGGCATGTAACCTGGGGACTTGGTGCCTCTGCAGGTATCAGCCTGGGGCAAATCCTTTCCCACTGCCAGACAGTGGGGCGAGGGAGGAGGTTTCACCCCACCTGGCTGGCAGGCTGCACGGGGAGCTCAGCCCAGACCCCCGCTGGAGCAGTCCAGGTGCCAAGCCGCCTGCCACCTCCGTAGTGACAGAGGAGCACCTGAGCCAGACAAAGTTCCTATTTAAATGCAGACGTCTGCAACAATAGAGGTGAAAACATTAAAAAAAAAAAAAACTATCAAAGTAATTTGCTTGTAGCATAAAAGCTTTTGTCTCACCTTGTTTAAACAGTCCCACTCCAGTGTTTAGTTTACTTGTGTTAATATCCCCCAGAGGCTTCATCATTTGCTATTGATGAGCATTAAAAAAAAACCGAAAATGTTGCTGTCCATGCGATTAATTCTCTTTCAAAGTGCTTAAAATTCAGCATGTCCCTTCAGTTCCAAAGGTGCTAGATCTTCAAAACCAGCAAGCTGCTCAAAGTCAGCTGGGAAACCCCAAGTTGTTTTGGAGCACGTAAAAACATTCAGTGCTGATAAATACCCACACTGTGTTTTGCATCTTCATAATTTGGGATTTCATTTACTTGACATATGCARTAAATAAAACAATAAATAAAATATGCTTCCTGCCTCAAGGACATTTCTCCACATAAGTTGCAGGCCAGTATATAGACTCTCCRAACCAGCTGGCACTGTGTATCTACCACACTTCCTATTGTAAATGCGGGAACACCTTCTTACATCTGAGTACAAACAACACTATTCAAACCACAGCGGAAGCAACTATGGATGAGCCTTTTAATAAGAATATAAAAAATATATAAATAGAGCACTGCTTTAGTTGGAAAATGGGCATATTGTTCTTGTTAACCTTTTTTTTTGTGAAAAATGCTACCAGCTAAACTTTGGAAACTCTGGTGACTCAGATCTTGATCAAGTGCCCACTGAAGCCCTTCCTTCGCCTTCAGTAAAATTTGGATACAGATGTCAAATGGCAAATTCACATAAATAAATGGATACATTTGGGGCTCTGTAGTGGTCTGCTCTGCCTCGTTCAGACCTCAGTTTGGATCCAAGTTTTGCCAATTTGCACGGATTTACTCCATGTCTACACTGATGCCATTGGCATCCAAATGTGGGCAGCAGCCTTCRATCAAACAGAATTGTACTGAATAAAGATGCCAGGGCCTGCGTCTTTTAACTTCTTGTCCCTTGTTCTAAAACCACGATGGCTCACTGCATGCCAAGCGTTACACGAGATTTGATAACAGCAGCTTCTCCGACGGGAATGAATAGTGGAGGAAACAAAGTTTGAGGTGCAACCCACCTGCAGGCTGACGTTTGAGTTTCCCTGGGTTTGGGATCAGAGCATGAAAGGAGCTTTCCCGCCCCGTGCAGCGAAGCCCGGCGCCCTGGCGCCAGTGGAGAGTTGTGCAGCGCGCTGCTCCACGCATGCGCAGCTCCCCGTTTGCCTTGCGTGCTCATGTTCCTGCCTTCGGTGTGTGCCGAGGCATGTTTGCGTTTTCATAGAGTCCACTTCAAAACGTAGCCAGCACAAACAGGCGGGAATTCTGAAACTCTCTTTCCCCTCGCGAGGTATGTTTTGAGTTGGGTTTTGCGCTTGGCCCTGAGTTTCCTAGGAGGGGCAGAGTCGGATACTCGCTGCAGTCGATCGCTGGGAGTGCTTTCATTGTGTTCAGCTCTAACGCTAAATATAAACAGAGATATCAGTCTCTGTTTGCTTGGATTCATTGAAATATTAAAACAAATGCTTGCATCTGTGTTGCAGGGCAAGGTCTTCTTTATTTTGCTAGGGCAATAGCTATATTGAAACACACTGTATTTTGTTTTCTTTCAGACAGGTGTGATGGCACACCTGCGGAGCTCAGCCTTGACTAGCAACTAGTAACCTTTTGTGGGCAAGGTGGGGGGTAAATCCTGCTTAACAAGGATGTCAAATTGATCTTTGTTCCCTTCTCGCTACCCAGTATCTGTGGCAACAAACTGGAGACAGGTAAACACTCTGCTTCTGCTACCGCAAGCTTTCCATTTACAGTTCACCAGAAGCTCTTATTATATGAAAGGAAAGGGTGGATGTGGTGTCAACACAAGGCAATAGTAATATTATTTGAACAGGTGTGTGGGGTGTTGCTAAAGTGAGAGCCCGGGTGAACGGTAGGGAGCAGTCAGCACAGGGCTGTGCATGTAATAACCAGAGCTCACCCGCGCTGATTATCATAACAATCGCGTGCAGTGATAGCTTTCACAATGGGCTGCTCTGATTTACCTCCAGCATTAAACCAGTTCTGCTGTTTCTTGCTTTCTAACTCCCCACTGGAAAAGATCCCGAGAAAATACGCATGCGACACGTTCAGTAATCAGMCCCACCATGCTGGCAGCCCCAGACAGACCCCCCAGGCCACAGTTACCCCCAGCCTCTGTCCCTCCACAGGCAACTGCACTGCTGATTTACTTCAGCAGAAGAGAGAAAGCAGAGTGAGTAGCTCAGGACCATATTACAAAGGAATGGCAGGTCTGTGGCTAGCGTTAAGGCACCTAGGAACATGGAGCGTCAAGTATCTCAGCAGTTTTGTCTACACACCTATTCTCTATAATACAGTTAATTTTAATAATGTATTTCCAGTCTGTGATGTGTGTTCTATTGATACGTATCTATGATTCAAATGTATATATGCGTATGTGTGTGTGTATAGAGATAGATGGCTATCCTTCCAGCAAGAAAGCTATGTGCCACAATGGAGAATGAAAAGAGTAAAAAATCATCATTTGGGTTCTACTTTAAAGGGCCTACAGGAATCACATTAGAAAGGATTAATATGGTATATTTATATCTTGTTGAAACATGCATGTTTCTGTCATGAGGAACAAAGGGACAATCGTATCTTCACATGCTCTCGGAGTAGACATATATGCTATGATTCACTGAAGACAGCTGTAGAGGTTACAAAATAGGAATTAAGAGATGGTATAAATTTATACGTTATGGTATTCTAGAAAATTAGACAACTCTTCAGTCCATTTACAACACAATACTGATTGTAGCTTTATACTGAGTCTGATAAAAGAGTAGCAAATGGTAAGCAAGGATATTTTGTGCTCTCTCCTGTCCCTAAGCCCTACTTTGTTTAGTGAGGTCTTAACGCATATCCTGAGTGTTTTAATAAGAAACTATCACATGCCACTGCTTTGTGCAAACAGTAGTTGCATTATTATAGGGGATGAATTAATCTTGCAGATGTCCATTTGTGTTACTGAGATCAGGCAGGATTTATTTGCGAAGGGCTGACTCCGCTTCCTGGCAGGTTTGCTGGGAGATGCTGTGCCAGATCCCCTAGAGCAAAAGGGCTCAGCTGGCACATCCCGGGGTGCAGGACAGCCACGCGGCAGCAGCTTTCACCTGAGGGAAAGCAGGACACACTGCGACGGGGACAGCAGTCCAAAATCCTRGGTTCAACAAGACCCTTCAGAGATTCCTGAGCGACTACTTGTAGTGGGTAGGAAGCAAATATCCTCAAACTTGAGTCGGTGGCCTGCTGGTAATGCAGACAAACCCTGAGATCACAGAAGAAACCTTTATTTCAAGCACCTTGCTGCTGCTTACGCAGAACTGCCACAACTCCTACATGTCCACGTGAGCTGATTTCATTAAGTAAATGCTTAATAGGAGAGTGTCTGTCATCTTAGGACACATATTTTAGAAACCCCTTGTTAGTCACATCAGGTGTGCATCTTCAATACTGCAACATCTGTTATTTGTTAGATGCAAACAGAAAAGCAAAATGGGCATTTGCACTGTTTTGGGTTTTTCAGTGATTCAGGCAACCTGGCTGAATGCAGCAGAGACAACGTTAACAAAACGGTTATTTGAAGAGAGTAGCATTTCACTAAATGTTAAATAGGGGGTAAACTAAAAAATGTTGATTACACTTGGGTGTCCTCTGTTTCTTTATGAATGCAGCATGTACTTTAAATATATATCGTTCCATTGAAGTTCCTTGTAAAAGTCAATACTGTGCTGCTGTTTAAGCAGAGCAAACACTTGAGAGACTCTTCCCAAACGGCAGGGAAGTCATGGTCAGCTGCAGGGAGTGGTCTTGTCATCAGAAGGTCCAGGTTTCTAGTTTAAAATGAGACGTTGCATTGTGCCGCTTCAATGCATGCTTGAGTATTTCACACTAGAAGACACATCTTTTAGGGTCATGCTGCAAAGGCTATTACTCTTCAATTTGGATGGGTTTTGCCAGGTTTTAAGTAGATGCTTAAGTAATTGAAAATAACAGTCTGCTTACATTTTAAGCACATGTTGAAGAATTTTTTTGAATCAGGGCTTTGATGAGAGAGAGGTGGATTCTTTAATTACACTAGGCACAATTCAATATTTCATTCAAATATGGTGCTTAGCTATGATGCATCAGGCTGTTATTAGTTGGCTATTGCAACGAATAGTGCAAAAGTTGGAGGCAAAGCCCTCATATGATGGGTGCATGCCAGATAATATGAAGAATTCCTTGAACGTAGAAGGGGTGCATTCCTTAACATCCTTGATCAGTTAATAGCTTGTCTTTCTTTTTTTTCCTTTTTCTTTTTTTTGTAAATATAAAGTTCTAGGAACATAGCATTTCTTACATCACATTTAATCTTTCAGAACATGATGTGTGTATTTTATAACTGGTGATTTTCACTTGCTGACATTCTTCTACACACTTGGAGTCTTCCCTTTCCTTTCAAGCAGCCTAAGTAAAATGCTGCCCTCTTTTGAATTTCAGGAGGCAGTGCACCTCCCGGGAAAGGGCTGCCTGAGGAGCCGGGGGGGATTGCTTGCTGAAGGATGTTAGTGACTTCCGTGGGGCTGATTAATGACAAGAAAGGCAGCACCATATTTTATACTATTCAATAGAGTTAGGAGAGTTGTTCCAAGGAACGTAAATTCTCTAAAGTATAAAGTCTCCTCTTTATTTTGAAAAATTGGAAAACAAGCAAAGATGTTCTACTCTGTTAGGGGAAATATCTTAGCCAAGCATATTTTGTTGTCTCCAGTGTCTGAATGGAAGGAAGACCCTGTCTTGAAATTCTGTATATTACTTCACTTTAACTGGTTCTTCACTCTTATTGCAATAACTTCTTTGCCTATAGGAGTTGCGGGTTTTGCTGAACAGCTATCTAGGTCTTCCAGTCAGAGGCGAACTTTCTTCCTGAGAGGCCTTCTCTGAAGGAAAGACGATCAGACTGGACACTGCTGATCCAGAAATGAAACGCTTAGGGTTACTGTACTATATAAGAAGCCCCCGAGGTTCCCCCAGCGGCAGAGGTCCCCACTGAGATGGCTGCAGACACCCTTGCGCCTCTGCCTCGAGCACTTTAGTCCGGAGATGTTCCTCTAGGTGGAGGGATCCCTCCAGCTGTTTCTCCTCTTCACTCACAAGCGGCTGCCAGGATAGTGCATATTCTTGCCCGTCTTTCTTCAGTGAGGGAATATAAAAGAGAACTTGTGGGGAAAAACTATGTGGGAGTAGCCACCTCCTCCTTTTCTTCAACAGCGGCATTGACAAAGCCTCGCTCACTTTCTCTCCCCCCCTCCCTGCTTAACACGTCTTTCTGCTGGAGGCAATGGGTGAGAAGGTCCATTGCATCGTGTGTCACAGGGGAGAGGCCCTAAGGACTCACACAGAAAACTGGTGTACCTTGGAGGGATGGCATGCTATTTTCAGTCAGGAGTATCCCAGAAGATGCCAGTCCACATGTGGGAACCGGATCTCTGGGATATCAGACATTGCATGAGAGGAACGTGAAGGGGGTCATGCATTATGGAAGAAGGGGAGAAAAACATGCATGCACACACGAACCCACTGTCTTTTCTTCCACATTACGATGGTATTTTCTGGGTGCTGTGAAAATATATAGCTCCTCACCTCACCATTCTACAGTTCTCATAAGCTAAAAGACAAAGGTAGGCAGCAAGGAGCAATATGCAAGCAAAATGACCAGGCTAACAATAGCTGTGCATCTTGTTAGCTATATGATACATGCAAAGGGCATGCTTCTTGAAATTTATCGCATTTTTCCGCACCTACAGATTTTTGACACAATAGTGAGGGTGATTAATCCCAAATATCATCCGAAATAGGGTAAATGAAGGCATGGGGCATGCATACCTCGCTGGTAGTGTACACCATCTCACATATATTAAACACCAGATAATGTAATAAAAACAAACAATACAGTATTGTGTCAGTTGCAACTCAGACAGAAACAAGATATTGCCACATATTTTCTTACAAAGCTGCCTATGCGGTGGCTAGAAAGACCCCTAAAGCATACAAAGCTCTTATCTTCATACATTCCCCTAAAGAATAATAGATCAGTTGGTGCTCTGATGCTGTTTTAATAATGTACAATTTACAATTCATTTGGTTACCAAGCACTCACAGTATAATTAATTTCACCAGCCCTTTCTACAAATTCGCATGGTTTGCTACAGTGTGGAGAGGAGGTAGGAAAACGGTGTCCCCCACTGCCATACCAGGACTCCTGGCTCATGTGTCGCCTGGGCAGCTGCCTCGTGCTGCTGTATCAGCGAGGGAGTTTGATTTCTGCTTGCTTGCTTGCTTTCTGTCCCCCAGCTTCTGGCTGCCTTGCCCATTCCCTGTAACACCTACATATGTGCCGCTAGCCGGGGTGATTCGGCACCATGCCACCGGCAGGGCTGCGGGCATCA
This sequence comes from Apteryx rowi, assembly GCF_003343035.1. Lineage (NCBI taxonomy): Eukaryota > Metazoa > Chordata > Aves > Apterygiformes > Apterygidae > Apteryx > Apteryx rowi. Next base: position 366,259 of record NW_020447852.1, on the reverse strand, counting down.
GGGGAAGAGCACTGCTGGCCCCGCACAATGTTCGCATCCTCCTGCAGAGCCGCAGCTGCTCAGTCCTGGCCGGGCACAGTGTGCGGGTGGCCCACCCCACTGGCCCCAGATGTGTGCGGTGAGTGCTGACATGGGCACCGGGACCAGCCAAGGCAATTCCCAGGGACAAAAGGCAGGTTAGAGGCATTCAGCGCCTCTCTGCCCCCTGTGCCCTCCCTTCATGTGYGCTGTCTGGGACAGAAGAGATTTGCAGCAATGCGCGCATTGCTTCGGTCAGGAGTGACTGACCATATGAGACAGCACACAAGCCTAAGCCTAATATCTTTTCATAAAATCAAGACATTAAAAATGGAGGGAAAGCCTCCAGGAGCCAGCAGAATACATGCTGCTGGGGTTTTCATTTCCACAGTCCAGTCACTTTTCCCTTTATAGGGATCTGTGCAGTTGTCTGAGAGACTTAAATAGTGGACTCACTCGCCAATGAATGGGACTTCTGCTCTGTGATGTCTTGCACATCGAAGTGATTTTTCAAATCTACTTTTACTTCTTTGATAAAGACAACACTGCTAGGAATTCGGCAGCTACGGAGATCCTGCAGGTCTGTGTGTCCATCCAGTGCTTGCTTTGACAGGAGGATATGAATCCCTGCTCAAGGGCTAGCTTTGTTTCCACTGTCAAGTAAACAGATTTTTCCTTTTCTGAATTTCCCAAATGTTCCTTCCTTTCTGAAATTTGCATTTCATCTATCTATATATATACACATATGCATACATCTATGTATGCTCATGTATATGTATATTTAGATGTGTGTATATATATATATGTATGCACAAACTCACTCACTGTGTGTGTGTGTGTATGTGTGTGTGTGTACATATATGCATGTCTGAGGATTCAGGTCCCAGTTCAGGAAGGTTCAGCACATGCTCCTGGGTATAAACACGTAAGTACTTTTACTGAAGTGTAGCTTAAAGCTACACGTGCCTATAAACTTCCTACAAATGGAGATGCAGTTTCTTTCTTTTTCCGGATGTTAGAAAATGGTGAAAGGTACTATTTTCTCCAGGAGACTCAGGAACACTATAACTCAGAGCAGTAAGTGTTTGATTAACCCCCCCAGACGCCTGTGTGATTTTCACAAGGCATTAACTGTAAGAGGTATGTCTTCTATTGCACTGCCTCTCCAGCTGGCTATTCAATCTTCTGGCATTCAGCCTATTGATTAGGTTTCCTGATCTCTTACTTGAACAAAGCTGTGGTGGTGCAGAGGCCATGAAATACTGCTTACACATCTTGTTTCCATATAGGATTTGGCAGTCAATTTGCCAACATATTGAAGAACCTGAAGCTCTTGGTTTTTCACATCAATAGAAACTCGACTCTTCTGTTAATGAGGGCATATCTATAAACATAAGTGTAACCAGCAAATATAATTAAGGACATCATGTATGTATTTGTAACAACAACAGCAACAAATGTTATTATTATCAATTATTCTTATTCATAACATAATTATAATTAAAAGCTCCAGTGGTTCATGTACTGCAAGGTTCACTTCACAACAGGGCTCAAAATCTCCATCTTGCAGTTTGGCTTGCAGGAGATTAAACTGAAGCAATCCTTGTGTTTCTCTTGAAGGCTGATCAAATCCCAGCCCTCAGGGAGAGCACTGGCCTTTATTCTACCCAAAGGAAAGCACTCAAGAAAACCTGATCTAAACTCTTTCTAAGAAGTGGGAAGTAGCAAACCTGAGCAATTTTGTTTTTAATGTTTGAATAGCAAAGGGTCAAAATTTAGCCTTCAATCCAGGCTGCATTTAACTGAGGTCAAGGAATAAATGAATGTTTGCCTAATTCTTTATTTTTACCCGTCTCACCTCTCTCCTGTACAATACTCCTCTTAGCACCATTTCTCTTTTCAGTTCAGCATTTTTTTTGCGTTAATGTTGCTCAGGAAATGAACATGACCTTGTTCATAAAATTCTCTCACCCACCAATCTGATTGCAAGACCAAACTCTCTACTTTGAATTTCCTGGTCTGTACCTATCAAAGAAAACAAAGCATAGCATTGTTAGGAAACATTGCTTGCTTTATTTCAGCATTATCTGCAACACTAAAATCAAATAAAAACTTCTCAGACGTGATAGTACAGTTGACAATGATCAAACCTACAATGACTTTTAACAGTATTTTGGAAGTGACAGTATTTATCAGAATATTTATCAGAAAGACGTAGAAAGACATTTTAAAATTTGATCACCTATTATTCTTTTCTCAGAAAAAAAATCTGTGACAGTCAAATCCAAACAACAGCTAAACCAAACCTCTTTTCRTTAGAGTTAAAAAGAGTCTCTTCATGTTTTTTGGTCCATATTGAATAAGAGGTGGAAATGAGAAGGCCTCTGCAGTGGAGAATAAGCCAGGGATACGGGCCGGTATCCACATCAACTTTAGTTAATTCTGTTAGATATCTTTCCCTCAAATTCATTCCTTGGGAACCCGCAGGGAATATCGATATTAGAAGGTTAAATGTGCTTTGACATGGAGGCCAGCTGGCACACAACATCCCACATCCATTCTCCTAATTCTCCTTTCCTCCACAAATGCCTGTTGGGAACTGGCCCTGGCCAGCGTTAACACCTGAGCGGTGTCCAGGGATGGCTTGGAAGAGCGATATTTGACCCAAGCCAAAACCATGCCAGGGACCGTTCTAACAATTTAACAGGCCAGATAATTGAGTTTCAGCACCTGGGAGCATTCCCTGGCACTGCTTCCTTTGCTATTTGCACATAGCCTTACAGAGCAAACTGATTTGATGAAATACCAATATGATAACACTTTCAGTGCAGGGTCACATGTTTAAATGCATTACAGCAGGCACTTTAAACATGCTAGCTAGAACAGTACACTGAAGTTCTATAAAATTAATAAATAATACCTGTAGAGATCATTTTAAAAAGAGAGCCTAAAATTTGCCAAAAGGAAGTCAAAACCCCAAGTCAAGAGGAAGTCAAGATAATCCTTAACCAGTTTATTCACGAAAAGCTACCACTTGACTTTCTGCAGTGAACTGGCCAACATAAGGCTTCATGGAAGGAATTTAAAACAACCAGGCAAAGTTCAAAGAAAAAGTATACCTTTGGTCAAGGACACAATTATCATGTCATCCCAAGATGTGACAGGCAAACTTACATAGCTTTGATTTTACCAGCATAACTACCTGGCGCTTTCTGTGATCAAGATGCCCGCAGCTGTAATCTAATGTGATCTGGAGCTTATTCACTGATCACAGCTGTGTAATTTCAGGTAACATGCTTCCCTTGTTTAGTTTTGTTTAACATTGTTAAATATATAGTCAGACCATCTGCACAGTATTTTTTTAAATTGGAAATTACAACCATAACTTCCTTTTTATATATCAATAAACTAAATAGCAAAATTTCAAAGGGATCCTTCTCTACCAAACACTGAAGCAGAATGTTTGTCCCACGCCACACCATTGCCTAATTGCACACTAATTGGACAAACGTGATTAAATATTTCAAGATCTTTACTAATTGCCTCTATTTTAGCTTTAAAATTTGCTTGCCACCAACAAATTTAATGACACTGGTGTCTAGTCATCAGCAAAAAGCCCAAGAGTTGCTCTTTAAAATGTACCTAGTCAGAATATTTACTGATTGTGCATTGTCGTTTCCAATGGAGCTTAATTAGAAATCCAATCAGTTCTCTGAGTCTAATTATACTTGATTTGTAGATTCAGACTATGATACATAATGAAGCTAAGCAGCTAACAGTAAACGTGCTTGAAATGTAACAATAAGAGAAATATTTTTAATGCATGCCTTGTTATCATTTTAGAAACTCCGAGTAATATATGAGATCAAACGCAAAGGGAAATACAGAGATTTATGACTCAATAGATTTAAAAAACCCATATTTTATCCTGCAGCAATATGACTGATGTAGGTTTAGTGTTTAAAAATATTCCCTTTGTTTGTTTACTTATTTGTTGGACAAAATAGTAGCATATATTCTGTGGATACTTAGATGTTTGTACTTCAATGTCTGTATCTCACAAGAATTATTTCTGCCCTGTATTTTAAATGGCATTATGCATCAGAGAATAGAAGCTGGGTTAGAGATGGTTACTAAGGCAGCAGTTCCCTTTAGCTGAGTCCTTACATCTTCAATGCACCCTTAATTTGCTCATCTCTGTGAGAAATATCCTTTAGGGGCTAAAGGGCAGATGTTTCCTTTTATTCCACACTGTGCAGGGGAACACATCTGCTCTGCTATTATTTTTTACCTCAGTCTTGCAGTCTGAACATTGCAGCTGGATCCTTACAGCCACGTGGTAGGAACAAGATAATAGCTTGTCTCTTTTTATAAACTAGAAAGTCATTTTGTTAATATTTTTGCATAGTAGCAAACATTTTGATTATGCTTAAGTAATGAGCATTATGAACATTTTCCAAAGTAAAAATCTGATACAGGCAATCTTGAGCCAAAACTTAGATCAAGCAGAGGAACAGAAAACCAGTCCATCAGCAAGTCACCCAAAGTCCCATGTTTGCTTCCTTGTTTTTCCAAGAGAGGAACCAACAGGTAGCCATGCTTTTCCATTTAGCAAGTCATAGAAGTACCCATGCACTTCTCAGAAATCAAACTTATTCATTGCTATCTCTCTAGTTCGATGGGTTTTAGCATCATCTTTGCAGACCTTTTGGGGTCCACACATTGCTTTTTCTGCTCTTTGGGAACTTCAGTTTGCTATAGAAGAGACCAGATCTCCACTAGAAAATTTTCAGGAACCCATGGACCAAAAACAGTTAAAAACTACCCAGCTTATCTCACATAAACACCTCTGAACCTGTGATGGGAAGTGTCATGATCCCACATGAGGAGAGGGAGTGCAATGAAGGTAGCAGCCACCTTAGGTAGCGTTGGGGCAGGGTCCTCTGGCGGCTGCAGCAGAAGCAGTATTGAGCACGCTGACCCTTTCCCTTTGCAACGAGACTCCTGGGGGKTTTCTGCAGCTCAGATTTTCCTCTCCCAGCCTTTTGTTTTGCTTCCAAACATTTTACCCTAAATATCTTCTTCACTCAAAATTCACTCTTTTGCTACCACACAAGAGCATAAACAACTGGTGATTCTTTGTGTGGGGCCTGCAGAAGATAAACGTCAAGGGCTCACCCTGCTAATTGCTGTGGCTCTATAAGAAACTAATTAATAAAGCAGCACATGAATAAAAGCAATTCCCCACGTTGTGGTAACACCACTGAGAATATTAAGGGTGGGGAGAGAGAGGAAGGGAAGGAAAATGAGCAAAAAGTAAGGAGGCAAACATAGAGGCTAATGTTTATTTCTATTCTGTAAGAAATGTGGTGCCTAAAGCCAGTGGCCATCGAGGACAAAAAATAAAATTGTTAGTGAAGCTGTATGGCTTAGCTATGGGCAATATGATTGTGCTACCACAGTTTTCAAGGTTTAGGGTGCCACCACATCAGGATAAACCATGCCGGGAGGGAGCACGGCAGCAGCAGGAGGGACAGCCGCCTTCCTCCCACAGCCCCTCGGCTCTGGGCGGCTGGTTCAACGGCATTTCGCTACCTTGCTGACGGTCCCTTATTGTTTTGGGGGGTCTGTATTGGGGAAAAAAATCTATGGCTTGGCCTGTCGGTAGCGTGACCTCTCAGATACAGCATGAAATAAGTATGGCAGCACGGGAGCATTAATTCTGGCTTTCCCCCTGGCCCAGGTGGTGGCGGGGGGAAGTCACGCCAAGTCTCCACACCTCCGTGTTTCTGCCTGGAAGACCACGCTCGCCAGCTTCGTCGAGCACTTGAGCTCTGTATATGAAGAGCACTAAACAGCAGCTGGCTATTGTGTTCAGGCTTCCAGCATGATATTTTGTGCCACATACAATGAGTTAAATTTTAAATTATTTAAGTAAGCACTGTGACAGTGTTCTTTAAAGAACAAAAACTGTGAAATGGACTTATTATTAAGAACTTGGCTCTGCTTTAATGGCAATGTTTGAAATATTTTTCTGTGTAATTCTACTTAATTTATTGAGTCCATGGGTTGGGTTCCCCCTCCCCTTTCTTTTCTTCTCTGCCCTTAAAATAGGCAGCAGCAAGGACAAATTTTTTAAAACACAGTGAAATAAAATATTTCAGACACATCCCCCACACTAACTAGTGTTCAATATTTTATCTTTCTTTACTTTCTTTTTTCATCTGTGTGCAATCAGCCTTGAAAATTTCCTTCGCCTTCAATTCTTTTACCTTTGATGCTATTCAGATTGCAGGCTCTGCCATGGCCCTTCATGCCACACAGTGTTCTATTTATATTATTAAAATGCAGCACTTGCTTTTTCATTTTACTGTGTTTACAGGGTATTGCTTTTATTGATTAATGTCTCAGAGTCAAGTAAAATGCTAATCACACGGGGGAAAAAAATGTAAAAAATTCAATACGCTGATCTGTGGTGCTTGGCACTGGAAGTAGCTTACTAACTCAGTTCTGATTTAAGCTTAAAATTGGAAGCAGTTCCACTCCACTAATGTGGCAGCTGAAAACTTGGACCTTCCTGGCCAAGGTTCACAATGTGTTCCCATCTGCACCCAAATCATGGAGCTTGTGAATCCCAAAGAAGAAAAGCTAGGAAATCTGCATACTTAGTTTAATTTGCCTAGATCTGTGATGTTAAAATTCATTTATATTTATCTATTTTCTGCCCAAATGGTGGCCACTGCTTGCTCCCTCCTTAGGACACGCCTGCCATATGTGTGTACCTTCTAGAAGCCGTGATGACTAATAGCAGGCTGGCTCAAAGAAACAAATTGAAACCAGAAATACAAACCTGAAGAAACAAAAATCACTATCTGTTCATGCACCACCAGCAGGCAAGTGAATTTTCCACTTTGTTTCAGCGATACCAGCTGTTGAGTGCGTAAAGAGGAGGCCAGGGGGCTCAGGGCTTCTTGGCAGCATGGGCAGGGCTGAATTTTGTTGTGTCAAAGGTGAGACACAGACTTTTGGTTGCTGTTTCTGGGAGCTGCTCTTCCACATCCCCCTCACCCCTTCCTAAGCAGTAATACCACCAGCAAGACTGTCTTCAGCACCCAAGCAAATCACAGGCAAAATAAGTGAAAACATGAGTGAGAGCTGCTCCTTACAGCTCTCATGCTCTGCCCGTGCCTCCCACCAGCCCGGGGGAAGTGCAAGCACCAAAGCCTCCATCTCACCCAGACACGTTTCAGCGCACCCGTGGACTTGCCTTGCATGTAGCCCCCGTGGAGCTGATGGGATTCACTGGGTGCAAGGAACTGGTGTGGCCATCCACGCAGGTTTGGGACCTGCGTGACTGAGGCCCCAGTTACAGTAAGCCCTCAAATGTCTTTTAAATCCGTCCTTCACCTTAGCATGTGCATACACCAGGTGCTTAACTGGGAGTAAGTGCTTAAACTGTATTCATCTCAGCGGGATATAAGCAAGAGCTTCAGTTCAAATGTGGGTGTTAAGTCCTAACTTAAGCTGAGATGCTTTCCTGAAGCAGGATCTAAACTGTGAGCCACATAAACAGTGTGACATACTTAATCATCAAAAATTGTTCTTGCTGATGCAGTGTGATTGTGAGCGGGTTTTTTTCTCCTTGAAATCTTTATATATAATCTATAAATGTTGTAGAAACAAAGCTAAGATGACTTCAGAAAGTATTCAGACACTGGAAAAGGTTAATTAATGCTTTTATTTTTCCCAAAACCAAGAAGCCTTCTTTTTTTAAAAGCTATTTTATATTTTTCCCATTATACCCTCTTTCTTCCCCTTTTCCTCTTATTAATAAGGTCTGTCCCTCTTTAACATGCAACAAGAGCCTAATGAGCCATGCAGGCTTCTGTAATTTCTTCACTGTTGAAAATGCCTGACACTAATCTATGCCATTTATACTAATAAGAGGTGCATCAGCTGATATTTGGTGCGATGAAAACATGCTAAATATACTCTATTGAACTGCAGGTAGCAATTTCTCACAAAGTTTACTCTGTTGTGAAAATAGATGTATCACAAGTATCACAGAGCTGTATGTACTGCACAACATACACAGTTTACAAAAAAATCTGATGCCCAGTGATATATTAGCTTTGTATTTTATGTAAACAACATGTCAAGGAGATACTGCAGGAAAATAATATCCTCCTTTTTTTTCAGTGCATAGTGTTTACAGTTTACATTATCAATGAAGTGCTGACCTAAAATATGATGTCACATTTTATACTAAGTGGACATTAATTAATGCTAAATTGCAGGAGAACTCATCAGGAGTTTATGTTTTACATATGTATACATACCCTAACAATTCAGCATGATTAATGATATTCCAGTGAATAGCCAGGATTTACATGTGGAAAAATAGAGGGAAAGGGAAATGCATTCCTTAGAATTTTTTTCCCACTCTTAATTGTATGGTTTACATGTACAATTCGCCACTATCTCATTGATAACACAACTCCAACAGAGCTCTATTAATTCAAGCTGCAGAGGTGCTGGTAGCTATGATAGACTAAGGATACAAGTGTGGCAAGGTTTGTAGGGAGGAGTAGTATCTCTTAGAACAGCTGATGCAGCTGGAAAAAACAGACAAGCTTTTGGGCGCACAATCTTTTTCTCAGGTCTGAAGCAAAGGCAGCAAACATTTTTCCATGTCAGACCTGAAGATAGATTCTGGGCCTGAAACTTTTTCCACTTAAATCAGTCAATCTAATAAAAAACACCACCTCTCCCTTCAAACCTCTCCTCATCCACATATTTTGGAAGGGTGGAAAGTATTATCATCTCTGTTGCAAAGATGCTGAAAGATAGGAATAGGGACGGACTGGGCTAAAGTCCACAAGTGTTGGCTGCCTGGGTAAGAAAAACCCAGCTTCTTTCCTCTGCTTGCTCTGCTGCCCAGTACATGAAGACACAAAATCCAAGACAGGGGACTCAGTGATTCATATTTTTTAAGATGTCCCCCATGCACATAGTTAGCTTGTGGTTTTGGAAATATAAATTCATCCTTCCAGTTTAATAGAAATCTCCTATCTGCCACATGTGAGAAACAGAGCTGGTAACCTCCCCTCAGGCTGCAAACTCACTCTCTTCAAGAACAAAGGAATAGAGGAGAGGAAAAGAGGGCCTGGGAGAATGGACACAGCACAAAAATCCTAAAACTGCCCTGCTCTGGTGTGTAGAGAGGTGAAGGGTGGCTAGTGGCACTTTGAAGTGTATGGGTCAGCTGGCACAGCTGAGGGGAATATCATGAGGTGGTCTTTGGCTAGATTTAGAAACCAAGTGGGAGATTTTCTCATCTGAGCAGGATGTGACCTGTTAATGATACCGGTGTCAAGGTGTCCTCCCGTTTCAATGGCCCCAGCCTAGATGTCACATCTCCCAGACACACTGTTGTCCTCCAAGTTTCTTTGCTTGCCAACATGTTCATCTCTGTCAAGAGCCTGTCATAAGCCACTCCTCTTGTTCTCATCTTTATCTTTGTCTCAGCCTGAGTTTTGAAGTCATACGTTGTTAAAACCATATGCATCTTGTACAGGCAAGGGGTATCCACAAGGAAGGGGCAGACATGAACGGACATCCCAACACCAATGCCAAGGACATGTCTCAAGTCATGTCTCCTGCATCGAGCCACAAGGAGGGCTTCAAAGCTGGAAACATTGGCTGGGAGGTGAAGACTGTGATGACAGGAAGAAAATGTTCACTGTATTGAATAGGACCCATGGTGTCTCCAAACCAGTATTCCCCTCCAACAGTGAACAGCACCTGCAGTCTAACTGGAAGCTGTGTGCCACACCGGAGCAGATGGCTGCAGAAGCTTCCGCTCACGGAGAAAATTTCTTTCGAAACGCCAGTCAAGTAGTGTGCCCTGGAGCACAATGTCCTTTAGGAATATGTTCGCAGCTCAGCTGCTACCCTGTGGATATTCTCATGTTCCACCCATGGACTCTGACCTTCGTGAGTACTGTTAAATCCTTTCAGAGATGTCTTAGGGCAGGGAACTCTGAGAACTTGTTATACATTGAAGAGAAAAAGATTTACTTCTAGCCTTTGTAATCATATGGTCTTTTTACATAACCAAGCATATTCATGTTTGCAATTTATGGAGAAGTGGTAAACAACAGCACATATTTTATGTCACTTGTGAACATTTCTTCTGCTCATTTTCTCCCTAAGGTAAACACTCCTAATCATGGCAATCATCTTCCTGTGGAAATTTCTATAAGCACTTTTTATTTTTAATTAAACATTTTCCATAATTTTAAAAATAAAATTATATTTTAACTAGCCTCCCAGTCTGGAGAAAAGGTGACAGTATCCAGGGGAGACCAAACAAAAACACAGTTAAGTTGTAACATTTGCATTATTGTCTTTTTCTGTCCGTGATACTTCACACACTAAACACAGGTTTGCAGTGAGCCCATTCCTCAGACCCTCCCCAAAACAGTGATTAGACCTCTTCCTTAGGTTTTCAAGGCTAACTTAGAACCCAGCAACGTACATGAGTAATTCAAACAGCTCCTTTAAAGAACATTGCTTTGCATTTGTTAATATTGGATTTTGTGTGCCACTGAATTCTCTGTTTGCCTTGCCCCCTCTGATCTTTTTGCCCCTTCACGATCTTCCTTAGTCTAGATTTAGTGGATATTTTCTCACTTGCTAATTTCTCCATCACCGCTACTCTGGCCATCTGCGTGTCCTAGATAGCACCTAAGAGACCAGCCATGGTCCAAGGCCCTCCTTGCTGCAAACTTTGTGTAAATATACAGCAAGAAGACAGCCCTTGCCCTTTGTGTTCATATTGCTCGAACATATCTATATGGCCAGGGTCCACCTGTGCCCAGGCCACAGTCGAGGCAGCAGCCACGTAAAACTGCTTGTGTCATGGAGCATCACCACTGCTGTGATGGCACTGCCTCTCCTTCGCTCGGCGCAGAGCACACATGGGCTGTCGGCACCTGAGCTGCTCTCCCTGCCCATCAGGCAAAAGGATAATAACACAGAGAAGCAGCCAGCAGGCAGGAAATTCATCTCACCACTTGCTATAGAGTTCCGAATTGCTGAAATTTTCCACTCTGTACATGCCTTTAAATATTCAAAATAGGGCAAGGCAATCTGTGCTATTATGATCCCTCTCCTATCACTCATTTTTGCCTGATGTTGCTTTAGCAATTCTGCTGCTTCACAATCCCTGAGGAAACAGTTCTGTAACTCACCTGGAATCACGCTTTTAGTTACCTTGAATAGTATTTCTCAAATTCTAGAGAAAAGTCCTTTGATTTATCCTCTCAGAGTCTGTAGCTCTGAGGGCACATGGACTAGCGGGCTCTCTAGGTCTGTAATTCATTCCCTAGATGATTATTGGACATTGCGTTCCAACAACGTTCTCCTCTTAACCTTTGCCAGCATAAGTGTGTTAACTCCCCAGAGATTATCAGTCTGTCTGAAGGTGAGATTGAAATGAGCTTGGCTTCTCTTGGGAAGCTGGTGCCCTATCCTACTAAATCACCAGCTATAATCTTGAGCGCTTAGGCAAAAACAAACAAAATAATCTTCCAGAAAACACTAATGGCACAATGTCAATACTCCTATTGTGTGTGTCAACTGTCCTATTAATTATTATCGTTACCTACCTTCATAAATTGAATGAAACTGCAGTTCTAGCACTGTAGGAAACCAGCATCAACTGGGAAAATCAAGTATGAAAGGGAGTGTATTTGTGTGTTTGCCCCTTTTTCCCCTGTAGCCATTCAATGATGCTACCTATGTACCTATGTACAAAATGTACCCATGCATCCCTGCATGTGTGTAGAGACACATGTCTATATTCATATGTACACACATACACTCTGTGCAACTTAGTAATTTAGTTGAATATGGCACAGAGAGGTATGTGCCTTATTACTGAGAAGCTTATTTTGCAAATGTTACTTTATACTCCTAGCCTGTTGTTCAAATATGTGCAAGCTTACACTCTGTGAGGATGTGTCTTATGCCCTGCATCTCGACATTTTCTGACAGATGTTAGCTAATGTGGTTGTAGAAGGTTCACTGTGAATGCAGTGAGCCCAATAAATCTTCCTCTTAAATGCAGACATTCCACCATCCCAGCATCTTATACCTATAATATATTTTAATTACTTGGCTATTCAAATTATACTAAATTAGATCTGCATGGAGCTGCATCAAGGATTTCTCAATTTACATTTAATCCATGGCAAACAAAATAAAAAAATGGCAAGTGCACTTTTTATTGGAACTTGCAGGAGCTACTGAAGTTTGATACCTTTAAAATTATTAAGTGACAAAGATTACTAGCACTAAGGTTCTACTTTGCTTCCCCATTAGCCATTTAGGTGACAGCTGCTGTATTACACATAAAGATGAACCATTCCTTGAGGGATGATAGCGGTTCCGCTGTGACACTACTGGCATAAAGCATTATCAGACCAGAGCTGTGCTTAGAGCCATTGCAGTCTCCTAGGCACCTATCAGTACCCTCATTATCTGCATCGCAGAGTGTCTAGGAAGAACACTGCCAGGCTTCACAGCTTTGCAGCTCATTTGAGAAGCGGAAATTAAATGTCCCAGGAGAAAAAACAGGCACATTGTAACAGCACCAGTGCTATACACCAATAACATGTTGACTGCTGTTGCACTGACTTCTGTCTCATTAATTTAATAGGCTCCTGGATTGGGGATGGGATGGTGGAGAGGCAGTCTTTACAAGCAGATTATTGAACAGGGCTCTCTGTGTTGACTGCAAATCCAGATCAGAGTGAGAGCTTACGCTAGGTGCTGCTGCTCTTCAGATACCCGTGTTGACTTCTACAGCTGCCAGGTGATGAAATAAATCAGAGAAAGACTCTGGGACAGGAGCAAAATTGGCTGATCTTATACATAACCTGTAGTTGTATTATGCACAACCCTTGTGTGAAGCAAGGAAAAAAGTGCAGGTGCCTTTACAGACAGCACTGGTAACTGTGTGCACATGCAGATGTTAATAAGAGCACATTAAGTGGGGACCTGCTGCACTAAGACTGAACTCTTTTAGCGGGAACAATCTCACAGCAGTGCAACATGATAGTTTGCTTTCTTTTTCTGAAGAAGCAAAATTCACTCTCGTGGCCATGTGCAGCAAAAAGCACAGTCCTCACTGAAGCTCCTGTAAGCCTTCAGCAGAGCATACATCTTCTGATGGCCCAGGGACAGCTTGCTCCCCAAATCAATACATTTAAACAGCTCTTGCTTACACTGAAGCCATTAAGTGCATGCCACAAAAGAAAAATGGGCATGGGTTTCTATTCTATTTCCTTGCCAGATGTTACATTTAAGAACATGTGAAGGAATTCGGAGATTTTTAAACTTTCCATTACATTTTAGTTACTCATTGCAGATGATTTCATGCATTTCTGTACATTTAAGCTGGTGAGGACATTCGAAGGGATGTCCATGGCAGCAGGAAGGACTGGTCTGCAAATGCATACATGTGAACGATGTTCATTAAAGTGATCTCTTTCAACAGTGTGAATGGGTGATATTATGAAAGAGAAGATATAAAAAGAGAGGAGGTGAACTCCTTTTTACAGTCTTACTCCCATGGAGCAAAGCCACTTTTCCCACCAAATAGGAGTTCCCCTGACCACACTGTTCTCTCCTCTTGGGTTTCATGGGGTTCACCCAAGTGCTCTAGGGTCCATGCTGAGCTATGGGGCAGTTTACAGAATGTATACATACTGTGCCCTTATCTTGGCATTCAGTGATGTGGAATTTTTGTGGCTCATATAGCAAAAAAGCAGAAAGTGTATTAGCTAGAGAAACATACAAACCAGTGAGAGAATTAAGAGTGGGTAGGACCCTTCCTTTGAAGGCCCTGCAGGCCATATGCCAAAGACACAAAATAGCATGGTGAGGGGCAATTAAAAAAGAAAAGGCACTTGCTACTCAGATGGTCTTAGCATCTTAAACATACCCCCACCCCTTGCAAATGTCATGGGTTTCTGGGTCTTTACACTGTTTTGAAAGTCCCACAGCCAATAAGAAGGGAATTCTTCGATGTTCCACCTAATATCTCTCAAATAAGTACAGTTAGGATTTTAGAAACTGTGGAAATGAACAAGAATAAGTACCCCAGGAAAACCTTTCCAATTTCTTTTTTTCTGACAACTGCTTTCTAGGGAGTTTTTACAAAAGAAATTGATAGGAATTACATACACTACTTTTGCACACTTAAGATTTGACGTGGTTTAAGGAAGCAATCCTGTATGGTTTTTTCTTCCCAGGTTCTTGCAGAAGTACTTACTGCAATAGGCAAAGTACCTTCTGTTGCTTCTACATGGTTCATCTGTTGGGCTAATATTTCCCAGACATTCTTATATAAGACCAAAAGTTTTAGAGGCTTGGGGCTGGGACTGGGGGTTGAAACAGTGATCCAAAACACTGGGATTATCTAATAATTAAAAACAAACTTTCAGATGCTCACCATGTATTCAAGCATCTAAACCCAATTTTTAAAGCCTCCTATGGCCTAAGCCAAGCAGCACAAAGAATAGAACAACATTTCTAGCATATATTGAAAGAATTAAGGAAATTGTGGGAAGGTTTGAAACTCATCTTCTGCCCAAGAGCGCTGAGTGCCTTCCCTCTAATTATTCAACAATGCATTGAAGAGATAGATCTATATAAAGCTTATATTTGAATGTGCAATGATTTGCTCATTCACATAAACACACATATGGTAATATCCTGGGCACCTAAAAGTTGTTGGGTTCAGTGGCATCAGAAGTAGGTGCTTAATAATAAAGCTAATTAATTGACTTACATGAGACAATTTGACCCGTTTGAATTGCATATCATACAATTCAACATGGTAGTGATTGCAGTCTTAAACTGTGAGCCTAGTCTAGTTTTAAGATCACCTCTGGGCAAGGATAAATGAAAAGCTTCCATATAGTTGCTGCAAATTCTCATGCATGGGAGTAAAAAGGTAATATGTTCCACTAAATATAAGTTCATGAATGCACCTCTCCTTTATTTAGATGCAGAATCAACATCTGCTTCTTTTTCCATATGGGTCTTTATGCAGGGGAGGGAGGGAGGAAGGCAGAAGGCCCATTTTAAAACCAAAGAAAATCGCAGAAAGCTGTGTTAACCAAGTGTGATGGCTGGGACAACAGAAAAGTAGAGACCCACATCTTCGTTGCTGTGTGGATGACTTCTGGTTCATTATACCTTTTGCAACAGAGGTCTACAGTGAGAGTCTTCTGAAATACTTCTTCACTCAGGTCTACCCAACAGAGAGAAAGATCTGGCCTCAAGAAACCTGGATAAGTCTTAATCCAGATAAGACGGTAGGAATCCTTTTCGATCAGGGGAAAGGATCTAAGCTGCTGAGGGACATGCAGGCACACAGGACTGGAAGGCATCACCTGGATCATTAAATTGATTCCCTCACAATCGTGACCAAGTTAAATCCTATAGTACTCTGGGACCCAGGAGCATTTTCCAGCTCCC
Organism: Apteryx rowi; assembly: GCF_003343035.1. NCBI lineage: Eukaryota > Metazoa > Chordata > Aves > Apterygiformes > Apterygidae > Apteryx > Apteryx rowi. Next base: position 350,689 of record NW_020447852.1, on the reverse strand, counting down.
CAGCCTGGGAACACGGTATCACCTCCTGCTTTCTGTGGAAAGAAAACCTCAATGTAGTGGCAGCACAGGCTCCACTGCGCTGTTTGGCCCAGCCCCAGCTCCAGGACCGTCTTCATAGACAGTATCTCTATATCCAGGATACATTCTGCCTCAGTGCCCATTCGCAGTAAGGCAGAGAAAAAAATATTTCCTTTTATTCCCATTAGGCATCTTGAAAAGCTCTTAAGTTCAGTCACAAATGTTGGACCTGTTGCATCTCTGCATTGTGCATTTCCCAGTTAAGCAGGGGAATGCAGGCCAGGGAAAGGCATATGTTTATCGAAGAATGCCCCTTTTTCCAGACACAGGGCAACAACGGTATTCTAAATTCGTAGCTATGGATGTTGGCACAATAATATGAAATTTCCAACACATGATCCTCTTTCAAGCCAAGATATGTCAAGGAACACTTGTATTAACCTATATGGCAATATCTTACATTCCTGTGTCTTTTTACTCCTCCGTAACTATCCTCCCATGAAATAGTTTGGGATAATGTGTGCTAAGACAACCATAGGTGTAATACCCTCTAGGAATCTGTGCTTGCATAGTGGAGAAAAGTTGCTGGAGCAAGTGTATAGGCTGTAGGACTCATTGCATGTATCCCTGTAGCTACCAGACCATATTGCTGTTCGGACATCTCTGTCCCCTAGCCATGCAGTGGGGGTCAGATACAAGGTACTAAGAAGCTTTGATTGATGCATGGCACTCTCAGTTTATAGCCTCCCCTCGGAATAACAGATTTATTTAAAGCAGAGGCACTGCCATTAGTTTTTTCTGTCATTACTTCAAAATCCAGGTCAGAAGGCTTAAAAATTTTGGGAGAAGGGGAGAAAGGTTTACTTATGTTTAACTTATTCCCTTTTGCCCTCAGGATATGCAAGGTGATTTTTCACTGAGTCTAGTATCTGATTTCATTTGTACAAACATTGATACAGAACAATTCCGCTGATTTAAGTGGTGTTACAGAAGATTTACAAAGGTATGCTTGAAGGACTCTTTTTTTTTATTTTGAAAATGTTCTGGGTCAAACCCTGGAAGAAAACATATAAGGATTAAATATGAACTTATCACCCCTCCATTAATTTCCAGTGACAGACACATTTCTTTCTATTCCAGCTTGCTATTGTTCCCAAGGTAGTAAGTTAAGAAAGCCAGCTCTGCCCATCTCAGAGGTAATTGAAGTCATGTCTTCTTCATTCTTGGTTCTTTATACCCCAAGGAAATGGACCCTGCCTTTATCCACATTATCCAAGAAGACCATAGCAGTTCTGATAGAAAACAAATTGAAAATAATCTAGGCAACCTGCTTATATGAACTTCACTTTGCCTGCCTAACCAACTAGAATATAACCCGCCTAACCAGCTTGTTCTGAATGCAAGATCCATTTTTAAAGGCTTGCAGTAAAAGGAGAAAATTTACTTTATCTATTTTTGCTTTTCAGTATGTCACCTGTATTCCTAGATATTCTTTTTCTGTTTCTACCCAGTGAAATAGCTCTCTCTTTGAAGAATTTCTTCTATAAGAATTAAAATCTCTGCTGGGGGAATTAACAGATTTTGTCAGTTTATAGCTAGTGTCCCTATTAAAGCTATCTAATTCACTTTATTTTAGAAAATACAGTCAGTGGTTTAGAAACACACACTAGCATATGCTTTTAAAAAAGCAAAACACAACTGTATACAACTCTATTAGGAATAGGAAGAAAATATAGAAACACAATAAACTTTGCAGTCATCCCCTGGTTGCTGGATTCTTCCAGGCTTACAGCTGCTCAAATGCTTTCTGCCAGCTGAGTGAAGAGTTTGATATGATAACAAAAGAGCTTCCCTGGAAAAGCCAAAAATACATCTGCAGCACAGCAGCTGACCAGCTCAGCAGCACGGGTCACTGAAAGCACAAACCGCCTCTTTCCCTGCTCATTCCTCTAACTCCTGACTAAATGCTGAGTCAAGTTTAAGGGCACGGGCCATATTCAGACCATTTATCACGAGTGGCGCAGCTATTTGATTGTACAGGAACTCCTGGGCAACAGGCACTGTAGATCACCTATAGCTCTCTTGAAATTAAATGCCACAGTAGCTGCAAAATCTGAATGCTTGGAGATGCCTTAGAGGGTTTTTGAATATGGTCCCTCATCCTTTTGCATGAAGTCTTTGGCGGACCTCTCTCTCTGCAGGGACACCTTGCGGGCCGTGATCCTGCGAGCAACGGAGCCGGCAAGAGGGGACCTGGTGYGGCACACCACGCACATGGCTGCGCTAGGCAGCTGCCCTGCAGCTGCAAGACCTTTCTCCACACTCAGGTCTGAGCACCAAACCCAATCCCTCAGACTCGTTTGCCCCCACTCCCTATTGGTTAGCATTTATGAAAGACACCGGGAAAAGCGTCTTGATTGACATCCCCTTGGGGGAAGAGAGGAGAGCACGATATCAGCCATGAGTCATCCTGCTTAGGTTTTCCGTCCCTCCTAAGATGCTCAAGATACCTCAGCCCCATCACCTTGGACGGAATAAAATTTGAGGATGGTGACAAGGATGGTTTTAAGGCTTCAAAAATGGCTGAACCCAATTTTTTTAGGCAATCAAGAGAAGCAGCTGTGGGAAGGTGGGTCCCCCTCCCTGACTATCCATATGTCAGGACCTGCATCTCCTCCTCCACGCTCCCATGCTGGGAGCAAAGGCTGCAGAGAGAGCGTGGGGCACACAAAGCTGGCCCACACGAAGGATGAGAGAGCTGCAGCGTGGACTGTAAAAGAAAATTATGCCCTAATAATAGAGAAACACACAGGCCTTTAGCTCAGTTCACAGGCTGTGATACTGTAAAATTATTAAACTGATTTATTTCAAGGAAAGGGTCACTCTGTGAAGAGACTGTGTCTAAACTTTATTCAGATAAAAGGCCATTAACAAAAGGCAGGCTTTGGGAAAACAAGCAAAACTCAGGCTGTGCACTCAGTAAGCACATTTTCTAGTTTTCAGTCAAGAAGTCATTGGCAGTGTCAGTGCTTGAAAACTGCATGGCTCAGACATTTCTAAACCCTTTTAATCCATCACAAAGGGCTCCCTTGATTGTTGCTTTGTTTTTCTTCTCCTGCCCTGCAGTATGGCTGCCAGTGTATATTCCTGATAAGCAGCGAGCTATGCAGATGCTGATTGATAGGTTTTTTCCTGCCTTTGGTACTACACAACCTGCCAAGGCCTGTGTGAGGGGACACAACAATGTATCACAAACAACTGAAAAAGGTGACACTCCATCCTCCCCTTGCAGTCCAGGAAACTTAAAAGAATACAAGATTAATTTCCGTGGGCCACTTGGTGCCACCCATAAAAGTCTCTACTGCAATAAATGGGAAGTTCTGCTTAAAAACCAATGATACAATGAAGCCCCTGCAGTATTAATGCCATCTTAATCCTCCTGGATTCAGAGTTTGGCATTACTAATGCGATTAATTACAATAAAAGAGAGAGAGCACTGGCTCCATGCATTTGAATATATACTTCCACACACAGCTGAATTCATCCTGAGATGTATGGAGAAGCCATGTCACTTGGCTGGTATGACTGAAATCCCAGCGTGGTCTGTTCCACCCGAGAAACCACCACAAAAGCCTGCAAGAGGCGTATTGAAAACCATCAGAAGAGAAGAAAAAAAAAAAAAGGCAGCACATATAGCAGGACCTTATCACGGCAGAAAGCTGCCAACCTGAGGCCATATCATGTATAAGTGCCCAGTGGACTAAACCACCAGGGAAACAAAGGAAATATCACTATTTCCAGCAAGCAGAGCATTAACTGCTTTACAGTTCTGCTTCACCTCCAGACCTTCCGTTAACTGCGGAGCATTAAGCAGCTCCCACGCAGGGGCTTTTGGAGGCTCTGGGGCTGCTGGCCAGGGTCAGCCCAGCCCTGACGAGCACGACCTTGGGGAGGGAAGCGCCCAGGCCCTGCGGCCCCTGAGCACCACGTGGCCAGAGCCCCACCAGCAATTCTGCATGCTTAACCCCCTGAGGCATACGGCGAAACCCCAGCTGGCCACCAGCAGGCCTGCCCCCCCCAGGTCTCCTCTCGCACACCAGGAAGGGACAGGGGTCTCACGTCAGGCATGCGCAGAGCCCTCCCATCCAGAGAACGGCTGCGTTGTCCACGGTACAAACCGCAGGCAAGAGTTTGGGAAAGTCAGTTGTTTAATTCAAATGCCCCCTCCTCTTGCTGCACTCTGGCAGTGAGCATTTATCTATGCTCAAGTAGCCCAAACTCGCCTTTGCCATCAGTTGCAAAATGCTGTTTTTATCTAGAGGACAGGAGCACCAGCTGAGGTTGACCATTAGCGACTTATTCCTTTCCCCTAACCCCGAGAATAGCAAGATTACATCTCCACCTGCAAATACACATTTTTTGAATTGCAGCTGTACAAAAAGACAAATAGGACAAAAGCAGAGAGGCGCCTTAGGATCCTTGTGAATGTTACCCTGAGCCCTAGGACATGGCACAGACAGAGCTGCTGGACTCAAAGACTCAGGAAAGAGGATTCAGCGGGGAGCACAGAAAGGAAGCAAACAGGGACAAATAGATGAAGGAAGAAGAACAGAAGGGGGAAAAGAAGGAGTAATGAAACCARATCTGCTGAGCACTGAATGGCCTGGTGAAGCAGGAGTGGGCAGCGGGTTAAGGAACAGCTGTGATGGCAAGGGCTGGACAGTACTGGGAATAAACGCAGCGAAGGAGAGAAAGGGGAACGTGTGGCTTATGTTCAAAATCCGAAAGAAAAGACATTTTCATGTCACTGTTTTAATACTAGATGTTAAATGTCCAATATTGGCAAGGAGAAATAGCCACTGTATCAATTTTTAATAAATACTAATCACCTCTTAGACTTCTAAATTAAAAAATATCATCAATATCAGATATTAATGAGATACAAGAAATCTTTACAAACATGTATTAAACCTGCTCTTTGCAATACCTGTGATATCAAATTTTACATGCATTGCTTGCTTATTTGAGTCCCTACTCACATTTTCCCAGCTCAGCCCTGGCCTACCTCCCCCCTCCAGCTACTCCTCTTGTGGCACTGTTATTTCTACACAGCCTAACCTGGATTTCATTTATATTCAACCTTCTGAAAGTCTGAAGAGTGTAACGCCAGATTTAGGAATAATTCCTGGTCTTTAGCTTTTAGTTACTAACAGGCAGCCTCAATCTTTACTCCCTCTTTTGTCTTGGAACAGAATTATATATTAAAGGAGATGTTATCAGTAAAAATGTTATCAGCATTACTACAAGCAGTTCATACAGAGGATGAAGAGATTCAAACCCCATATGTTTATCTTCCTTAGCCTTCAAATACACCTACCTGATTTTTCTGTTTGTCTGTTAAATGGGTTTACCCCATTTTGACTGCAAGCTCTTTGAGACAAGGACTACCTCTTCTTCTTTTTTACTTTTCTTTTAAGAGAGCCAGACTGTGGTAGGACACTTTATTCAAATGAAGTCACAATGATATGAAGCATCACATGAAAAATATTTATATAAAGAATAGAAGACTTGTCAGAGTAAACCCAGTAGAAAGAAGATGGGAGATTTTTGGCAGTTTTTTTGCCTTTTTTTTTTTTTTTTTTTTTTGAGGAAAATTCTGTACCACAATGTTTTTCCCAGCCTGACCAATGAGTATTAGCTGGAATAAAATGGTATATTAATTTCTCTTGACAATAATTGGAGCAGCCTATGATCTTAGCAGCCCTCTGGGCATATTCCTAAGGTCAAAATGAGAGTGTCAGAGTCATGTTGCTCTTTTATGACACTCCCTTCACGTCTCAAGGAAAAGCTATTAATCCACTTAAACAATTACCTTTTAGAAGAGGCTGAGGACTTTGTATGAGGATGCCTAATGAAAGACTCAGCCTCTGAAATACATGAAAAGCTTGCAAAGCTAAGAAGTGGAATACAACTATTATCTGACATGTAACACCAATGAATAAAATCGTCACCAGACTGAAACTGCTCAGTATTTTTATTCATGTCTGTGCTACAAAGTGGTTGAAGCCTAAAGCTAATGAAGGAAATAATACGCAATTCATCATGGTGTAGAGAGAGAAAGACAGACAAACATAACTCTTGACTCATGTCACATCAGTGCCTTTCAAACTTCTCTTTGCAGCAGCTTTCAGAAAAAGACCATATTCTCTGTGCCACTTCCCAGCTTTCTTTCATYCTATGAAAGAACAATATCCTGAAATTCCCTTCGGACTGCGAACAGGAAATCCGCTGTGCTTCTTAGAACTCGCCTTACAAATATACAAAATATTGAAAGATAATCATTAATCATTCCTGATTTTAAAAGTAATGGGGCATAATATTAGTGGCAAATAGCTAAGTTACTGTTCCATGTACTGAGGACACTGCATCCTACGAGCTGCATTTTCAGTGCAGACTGCTGCGTTGCCTGCCGAGGGAAACAGCACACTGGGACGGTGTCTGGCCATATTGGGACCACTGCTAGTTATTCTGGTTTGCCTGTTTCTCCAAGAGAAATGCTTTTCTCTAGAAAAAAAAAAATCTCCCTGTTCAGTGGATTTTTCTCTCCTCTCTGCAACTGCACACAGACCTCTCATGCTTCGTTTTTGCTCCCCGTGCTGTATGCATTGTGCCACCATGGACAATTCATCTCTGCTAGTGGGTGAAAGCCCTTTCTCCTGTTTTCCCCTGTCCCGTGAGGCACAAAGCAGGTCTGCACAGAACGAGTACGAACACCGCAGGAATTGCTATTCAGGCCTGGGCTGACACCGTCTCCATACMAGGCACAAGGAAATGATCAATTGTGGGCATTGCCCACCGCCATGGCGTGATCCCATCCCTGGGGCTTTCCCACGTGAAGGCAGCAACAAGGAGGTGAAGCCGCTGAGTTGCTGTAGCCACCTTCTCAGCCCAGATAGCCCTCACTTATGTCCAGCCCAGCAGTGGCGGCTCAGCCAGGGTCTCTGTCAGCCCTCCAGCATGTTCGCTTTTGTGCTGGTGGCAACTTTTCAGCAGATGTTTTTGCTTATTTTCAGATTTTTCTGCATCTTTTAAATAGCCAGAACTGCTGCTTACCTGGGTATTTGGGGCACTGTGAGTGTGCTTACAGCTGCAGATTGTCACCTCTAAAATTTTAGTCATGATTTCAGTCAATTTTCATGTTTCCAAAATGGAGTGAAACCTCATAAAGCGCAGATCTAATGCATATAATACCAATTTGCTGAATGTCAGTGTATACTGACCTTCTATTACAAACACTGGCAGATGGCCATTCCTTTAGTACTCAAGAGTTGCCTGAATAGAAAATCAAGCAATGGCTTAGCCTGTATTTCGCCTCTGCATCAGTGCCCATAGCAACACGCAGTGGTAGCCGCGTGAACGTGATGTCTCTACCACTACCACCTCCTTTCCAGCACAGCAGAGCCATTGGTGATCCCATGGCTACCATATTCGCTTCTGTCAAAACTACAAAATATCAAGGCCAGCCTGCTGGGGGGAAGACAGGAGCACACTGGCTGCTTGGCAGTAAGCCTCAGCTCAGCAGCAGCAAACTGCGCGCCAGAGCTGCGCGGTTCCTCGGAGAGCAGTACTGGTAGTTACGCTTATAGAGCAACCACAGCTTTGTGACTCCAGCAGGGGGAAGGAAAGTCAGTCAGCGTAGTATGAATGTCATGCAAAAATGGACCATAAATGGAATATAATAGCAGAGGAAAAGAGTGTTTAAGAAGCCAGGAAACGCAGACTCAGATATTTGCTCTGCAATCTGGCGTGTGCAGCCAGCCTCTGCACAAGCACCAGGTTCCACAGACTTTGTGTCCACAAAAACTTTGCAACTATTTTTTAGTCAGCTGAGACTGTCCTTATTGGGTTTTTCTTTTATTTTATTTTTTGCTGAACCATCCAATAAGGCCTTTTTCCAGGATGGATACAGCCCTTTAGAATGTAGTAGTATACAGGAACCCTCTGTGCCTTCTGATACAGGTAATGAATAATGTTCATTGCTTTGAATTTGCTGGCTCCCTTTGAGCATCCCTCAGGTGTTGCATACTAGAACACATGCAGCTTGCAAACTTTGGAAATTATGAATGCAGTGTGGCTGCTATTGGAAATTGGAAATGACGTGGCAAGTTGCCAAATGTTACAGCATCCTGTAGTCCCGACCTCTTTTCTCCTGGTGTTTGTTTTCTCCCTCAAAACTGAAGGTACTCAGAGATTTAAGGCCAAATTGGGTAAAGGTCTTGAGTTGCAAGGAGTATATATCCCTGATGTGTTTCCAGATGGGCTGAATTCCCACCTTCTGGTTTGTGGGTGCAATTTGCTTGTGAAATAAACTGTAGGTCAATGAGCTGCATTTCTCCACACCTGACTGAACCCATGATTGAATTTTCAAGTCTGCTGACAGGGACACCACTGTTTTCTAAGTATTTTTAGTTGAATTGTAAAGATGTTTAGAGTCTCAAGGATATTCCCTGTCAGCTTCTAGCAGTTCTTTTAACAGGACGTGAAATTTTGGAATCAAACTATTTAAATGTTCTGACAACACAGCACATCTTCAGGTGCCTCACTCCACAATAAACACGCATTGCATGGCCTTCTCCCCATACAACGCCGATTAATTTTAACCCTAACAACAGCCTAATGGAAAGAGCGTGCTGCACTCTAAATGCCAAACACTTGCTGAAAGCTTTCCTTTGTTAGAGTCTCCCAGTTTAGTCACTACCAGCTTCTGAAAAGATTCCACAGAGTTAATGTTTCCATTTCTTTTAATTCATTAGTAATGATGACACAGCCATAACACAGCTGTGTTCCAGCTCAAAGGAGCTGAGTGCAAATGTTGCCCAGTGTTCCTTTATCTCTGTTCATTCTTTGGCTCAGAAGTGGGGCTGTACAACATGTTGCTGTTCGGAGGATATGGTGACATTTTTCCTATCTTGGGTGGAAAAGTTCTTTTAGAGGAAGCCTCTTTTTTCTTTTTTTTAATTTGACATTTTCTCTGTGAAAAGCTGACCTAATTTTCTCGGGATAATGTAAATGGTTACACACTTGAAACATTCCGCTGGAGAGTTTACAGATAAAGCTGAACTATTTTGTAGGTCGATTATTCCAAAGTGCAGGGGATCCCTGTTGCATTATTACTTCATGAAGACAGTGTAGTGGGGGCTTCCTACCTCTTTTCCGTGTAAGCAAGTTAGAATTTGTCAGTAAAACCTTCACTGCAGCTTTGTTATTGCAAAAGCCATTAGCACCGTTAGTTGCAAAAGGCACATTAAAGATATTATCCCCAACAACTATGTCTGGTATTGGTATTCATACCAATTCTCTGAACCTTTCAAGCGAAGGAATTAAACTGCTGATTCTGATGCAAAAAAAGATAAGGTGGGAAAGGGCCTGAAGTCATCCAGGGATGGGGAAGCAGCAGGGAAAGGGGAGGAAGGAGTGATAATGTTTCCAGCCAGCGAAGGCTGCAAGCCATGGCTGATTGCCAGTGGGCTACGTGGGATGATCCTGACTAGATTTTAGAGGATTTCTGCCCAGATAACAAGGCAACGCTAACAATGTGGCAGGCACAGGGTGTGCAGTCCCTTCCTGCGGCAGGACGAGGTGCCTCAATGGGAGGAGGGACAGTGTTGGCAGAGCTCTCCTTGCCGGAGCTCACGGTCTGGCTGCCTCTGCTGGGCTCCGTCAGGGCATAAACTGCTTCCAGATCCAGTTCCCATCAGCTGAGGCCATTTCAACCAGCCATACTGTTACTTACATACTTTGGGAAGGAAAGCGTCATTCAACGTGTCTCCTTCCCTGCTGAAGCTGAAGGAGCCCGCAAAGGACCTACCACCTCAAGCAACGCACAAAGCCTCCTAAAACCATGATCCCTAGCAAAGAGGCTTAAAAAGCACCCTGCCAGAAAGATGCCATATGATCTCAGAATGACTGCTCTTCCTACAGCTTGGACTATGGAAGAGATCCTAGGAGACTGCCATCATAGTCCAGCAAACATACCAATGCAACCTGCTAGATTCAGTTGTGATAATTCGCATTTTAGACTAATGGACACGAAGCTCACCCCACCGAAGGACCTAGGTAGTGTTGTTAAATGCAGAATTAATGTATTGTACAATAGACTGAAAATGTAAGACAAGAGAAAAGAGATTGTCAGGCCTAGTCTACTTATTTAGCATTTTTCTCTTCGGTGAACTGTACTGCAGAATTCACCAAAATATTGCTTAGGTACAGTTTTTCACTGATCCAAATGAGCACACATTTTAATGATAAATTTGGGGGTTAAACTGCAGACTTTCTGACATTTCTGGGGTTTTATTCCGAAAGAGAATCTTACTACATTTCTAACTTCATGTATTCTGTAGGACAATGTGTTCGACAACGTGGACTCTGTAAACAGTATGCATAGAAATAGATATACCACTATCATCTCTCTCATTGATATCTGAGCGAGCCTTCTTAAAGGTGGCTCAGATACGTCTACCAGTTCTCCAGCCACACCTGACTGCTGTAGAGATACAGCTTATATTCTTGAAGGAATTTGGTGGTGTGTGCTTTCATTTCTGCAAAAATCTAATTAGGTTCAATGCTTAGGATTGCTAATGGGCATAACAATCTCCTGGAAATATTACCTTTCAGGAAAAGAACAGCAACAAAAATATCCAGCAAAAGGGAAAGGAAAAGGGAAAAGAAAGGAAAACTACATTTTTATGCAGGATAAAATAAATAAATAAATAGCCACTATGCAAATACCTCTACCTTTCTAACAGAGATTGTTATAAAGACAAATTAGTTAATTGCTGCAGAGTGCTTTGAAAATGAAAAGAGATATATAAGAGGTGATTATTATTATTCACAACAATCTGGTAGGTGAAGGCATCTGTCTATTTTGTTTTATGTATCCCCAGAGCTTTCCCAAAGCAACATTAGAAGAAAAGGAAAAAGACCTAAACTAGGAGAATAACAATCCCAAAAGGGAGAAGACCTGTTACATTTGTGGATAATAATAATAAGCTACATATCAGATTCAAAAAATACCGTCAAGAGTACAGAGCAGAAAAGTTACCCTGAGATGCATTTGAACTGATCTTAATGGATAAGGAGATCATTAACAGTGTGCTGATATTGCTGAATTGACACTGAAAATATTAATATAAATAAAAATGTCTTACATTAAGTCTATAGCTGCATTATGAGTCAACTAAGCCAAGCTTCTGTGTGCTGTACTTTGACCCTTTTGGTACTAACCAGAATGCCTGTATTGTGTCCAAACTTCCAAAATGATAAAGGGTAAAGTTTTTATCTCATTGCAGGATCTGATGCAATTTTGGAATCTAAAATGCTCAAGAATGAGGTAATGAAGTTGATAATTTAGGACAGGACTAAACCACACATTTGTCTCCAGAATGTGTAAAATAGGATGCAAGCCTCTGAACACTTACGTTATGTGTTAGCTCCTCTCATATCAGCAGTCTCACCAAATTCAAGGGAACTAGTCGTGTGTTTATGGCTAAGGACATGCAAAAGTGCTAGCAAGGTCAGGACACTAATTTTAGCATTAGAAAGCAAACTAAGCCTATACTGAAGCAAGATTGTTGATGAGTCTGTGGACTAAAACATTTCATAGCTGTGGATTTCATAGCTCTAGAAGAATTAACTCATTTTTGCTTTTTTCTTTTTTTTTTTTTTTGTCAATGTAGCAGCTAAATTATTACTTGCCCTAGCTATGAATCACTTCAGAACTCATTCCTTAAAGGTACCCAAATTCCCTCAAGTGTTTTGGTATAATTCTATTACATTTTATTTCTGTTTAATATTAAATTCTTTCCTGGATGTTTAAATAAACCTGGAAACCTTTTTAGGAAACGCAGCATAATGGGGAAATAAGAACATGCGCACAGAATGTCACTATCTTACATACATTTTATTATTAATGGTAATTCATGCAGAACCAGCCACTTCACAAGGAGAGACTAAACACTTACATAAAGCTAGGTGCTTCCCTCTGACCTTAATTTGTTTCTGTACTTGAACACTGGATTCCCTTTCAAAAAATAATTATTCCAATAAAAATTATAAACCAATAACAGCCTTTTTCTGGACAACAGACAAAAGCAGATTTTTGAGGGTGAATGTTAGGAATACCTTCTTGGTGTTTATTCCAATAAACTATAGGGTAAGAGGTCTCCATCTCAGCAGGTGTGTGGTTGTTCTGCAATGAGGGAACGAGAGAATGGGCCCTCTTGGTTCCCATGTATTTCATGGCATTTTCTCCCCTGCCTGTAAAACATGTTTTCTTGCAGCTTCTGATGACTATTAATTCACTTGCAGGGACCAGACAATTCCCTGAGATTTTCTACAGTATAATGGCTTTAATTTAAGTCCCTGGTAGCAGGAATTCCAGCATTTCCTCCTGATGGCTAGTTCATTTCCCCATGTGAAATACTTGAAGACTTCAATCCAGCTCCTAGGGAAAACTCATCCTTCTTAGAGCTGGGTCTTTTATGTGAGCCTGGTATTTAGCATGCCAGAGACTAGATGGACCCAGAAACTCAAAAGAGCCTGACTGCAAGCTCATTAAAATCAATGGAAGAACTCACTCACCAGGGGGAAGGAAAGGACGTCTGGGATGGTCTTCGAGGATCAGTAGTGGGGAGCTCCTGCTATTTGGCATCTTCTGCATAAATGGGGGAGATTTGGCCGTAATCTCTCTGAGTGCTACACTTCACTTTTGATAAAATAGCACTTCCTTCTAAGTAGAGGCACATTCTAGTGTTTTTTTTCCTTCTGCCTGCCATAACCTATGAACCATAGATCCACATATACATTTGGTAGCTCAAAATCTCTGTAAAGAAGCTGTAATTTGCCCAGAGGAGCAGCAATAGAAGAGGGGGAAGTGACAGGTTAACTGAAACAAAATTTCCATCCTAACGCTATTAAAGTTGGTATTTTTAGGAGATTCCCTCATTCTTCTGAGTGAACGATGAAAATGCTAATTGGAGTGGTATGTGATGCTTCCTGCCAACAGTAAGAAACATACATAATTTAAGACATACTGGGCTACAAGCACAGAAGAGGAAAGTTTGGGAGTAAGTCCAGAAGACTTACCTTAACTGAAGTATTTGTGTTTACCATTACCATAAAAGTTGGATATTAGTAGTTCTTAAAGTATTTCTTCCCCCTTACTTCTACTATAAAGTGAAGACAATTTCTTCTCCCAGTTGAACCAGTTTATCAGTCTTAGCCTGGAGAATCTAGGGAACTTGGGCAAGTCAGGGGCAAAGGAGGGATACCCAAATCTTAGGCCTGCACTGAGACTATTTTTACACCATTTTTTCTATCCTTTTGGAAAAGACAGATATGTGTGCTGTGGGGAACAATTGCAGATGGAAGAATATAAACTGACAAGGGTGCCAGAAAACAGCAGGAAAGATAAAACAAGGATTCTTGGATTAAAACAGCCTTTCTATAAAAAAATTAAAAATTAAAAATCAGAACAGTTCATGGTGCCTTTTGCAGTTCTTTGGTATTACATAGCTGTTGGCGTAAAAAGGAAAGCTGCCGTATAAATCTGAAACTGCTTGTCAAGACTCTGGAATATTATTCTAATAAGGCAGCTACCATGATCCTTTTCATAATCCAAAGACATCTATCAAAGCAAGAGACTGAAATGGACGGTTTTGGAGTTTATATTGCTAGGCACTGTAGAAAATACATTTGTTTTTTTTCTCTCCCAGGGATGTAAACCTGGAATTTGGTCAAGAAAGAGTCTGACACTTTCTGAATACTGGAACAAATGCTTGTAGACGTGCTTTGTATTTTCCATCTCATTTTTGACTGTGACATCGTCACAGATATCTGCTTTTAGGATGTAGTAGGTATTGCTTGTCTGCATAGTACTTAATGAGCAGTACAAGCAAATAGTGTTGTACAGCACAGTGCACCAACATTTGTGTCTCCATGAGTTTTCCCTCCTAACTCCAAACTATGCACTTTGGATGATGTGTATATTTTGTGTGTGTAAAAAAAAAAAGGAAGGGGGGGGCTAACCAACCCTGTTTTACTAACAACATTAAGAACGCTCCCTGAGAAAGCAGCATGAACAACACAGGCAAAAAAAAGTCTCGTGAGGCAAGCAAGTCCTCCTCTAAAAGCATTCGGAAACTGGGATAAGCTTGACTAATTTCCTTGCCAATCATTGAAACTGCTTTTGGCTGAGCTGGGTTGCTGAGCCCCAAAGTCCTCAGAGCCCAAGTCCTCATCATCTGGGCTCACTGGCTGTGAAGTCCAAGCAATGCACTGCTTTGTTCCTCTGTTTATCCACCTGTGAAACCCGCACAGTACCTATTTGCTTCACAATGACATTATGAGGCTAATTTAATCGCAGCTGTAAAGCTCTTTGGAGATAGCTGGAGAAAAGGTGCTGTAACAGCCATCATGTTCTTCGCTATCATTAGAGGTGGCATTTGATTACAAGCCGAATGTTGTGGGAGCTGAAGCCAGGCATCAGCTGTGGCTATCGGTGGTAATGACCCAGACGATGAGAGTGGCTGAATGGGGAACAATTTTGGTGACCTGCAAAACAGCTCCATTAAAACTGCAAACTCCTGTGCAGTCAGGGTTTCATTCAGGGTCTGGAGAAACCAAAGCCTTCTCACATCTCTTTAGGAAGAGGAAATTAATTGAGGCTCTTCCTTCAGAAGTGCTTTTGCTGAAATACAGCAAAAGGAAAGAAACCAATGATGGTTCTTGGAGGATTTCATCTGAGAGCTGGAAGGCAGCAAGGGTCACAAGCGATCTTCCCACTGCCCAACAAGGACATGGTGACTCTTCCTCTTAGTCTCTTCATCCTTCTCACACTCCTCCTGGACACCAGCATGTGGTCAGCCCCAGTCTCTTGCACAAAGTCTTTAAGGTTGCCTTGTGAAACCAGGTGGCCCGTATGCAGCCCAGTTACCCAACACGCTGCCTCCCACCCCACATTTTCCAGAATATCCTGTGGTGCTTTGTCACACTGCTGTGCGAMAGCATCATTGAGAGTGGGCAAAGCTAGATCTGTGCTCGCCTGAGGAAGTGAGACAGAAAATGGACCCAAGCCTGTGACAGATCCAGCATGAAGACAACTCCTCCCTCCCCAGCTTCTTCCCTGGTATCTAACAGAAAGAGCTTTGTGAATAAATATTTATACTAAACATAGTCAGGAATGAGAATTCATGATCTAAAATTACACAAATATTTGGGAATCTAGACACTGTAACTCAAGTGGCACTTAATCTCCAAGTGCAACCAAAAATATATAACTCCTTGGTTTACTAGCAGTGTCAGCTCCCCAAGTGCGGAGCTGAATAATTTAGGGCAGAGGACAGACAGACAGAGGCCAAGTACAGAGTTTTCTGGGGAGGAAAAAAGCTCCCCTGACAGCTTTGCTGGTGACTTTTCCTGGCCAGGCAGGCAAGGGACACTCCAGCTCACCTTCAGGACCACTCCTGTGCCCATAGAAAAAAATAAACACACACAAAAAAACCCCCAAAGGCTCCTGCCTGCAAAAGCATGGTGAAAAAATGAAAATCCTCAGTGGCACAGGGTGCTGGAGATGTCCCGTGGCAGCAGGAAATGCCCAACACCTGCCACGAGCAAGGCTCAAATCTGAGAACTACAGCTGTAGCAGAAAGGCGGATTATCACCCATCCAAACCAAATTCAATTATCATATCTATGCTGCTTCTCTATTTCTGTAACTGGAAAGCTATTATTAGGATCTCTCCCTCCCTCCCTCTCGCTCCCTGTTTTTAATACATCTCCAAGTAATGCTGCTGTAAAACATTCAAAAAAGTAAACATTAGCTTTAGGCCATTTGATTATCAGTTTCCCAGAACACTCCGTTCTGCCTTGCTTTGCTCCATATTCCTTTAATACCAAAAAAAAAAAAAAAAAAAAAAAGGAGATGGGCTGAGATGGGTTTAGTGAATCCACACTGTAGTGATTCCCCTCTCTGTCTCCCCTGCTGGCCGTGGCTCTCACTCATGATGGCAAAAAATACCAGTTTATGCTTGGATGGAAGAGAGGTGAGGGAAAAGGTTCTCCCGGAAAATACTGATACTAGATCCCCTCCTGTCCTAACTGCTAAAAGATTTCTTTGCAGGTTTCCCATCTGCAGCCAAGTTAACACCTAGTCTAATTTCCATGCTAGATTAGCCTCTGAAGAAATGGGAGGAGATCTGGTGATGCAAGTACCTTTGAACAGGTGAGGGTAACACAGGCCAGAAGGAGGGAACCAGTCCATGGCAGCTGAATGCAGTGGGAAGCAACATCCTTGAAATCTCTTTTGTGCTGGTGTCTTTTTTGATGCCACTTGTTTACTCTATCAAGCACATTATTTTTTCCATTTCAAGGCGGTGATGTGTCATGCCTGCTTGCCTTCTGAGGAGCACTGTGCTGTCTGCAGCTGATCCAAAGGGCTGACACTTTACTATGATGAGAAACATATATATTTTGTGGGACTCTGCTATGTTTTTTTCTTGCATTAAACACACTGAAAAACTTTTGAGCAGGTATTGCACCTCAAAGACACGGTGAAATACAGTCTGAGTGCTTTTTCTGTGTATATGTGAGCTGCAGGAATACAGGAATGAAAACAGTAGTAGTAGCTTACTTAATTCTTTGGATCAAGCCATGTCTTCCTTATGGCTTTTAAAATATCCACATGTGAATAAAACACAAAAGGCCCAAATCTTTGCTCAGTTCTTGAGGAGCTACTATAATATAAGCAATGAATCATAATACTATACCCTGGCTTTTTTCTGTTGTAATGGGATGGTTTTAGCATCACGACTTCCACTTCAAACGCTGCTGGTAGACTTAAATTCCTTTCTCTCTATCCTTGGCACAAATCAGAGAATTTCACAGGTAATAAAGCATTTGGAACAAAATATAGAGATTGAAGAGATAGAGTTTCACTTTTATAGTCTTGGGAATTAGCTAGGAACAAAGAGCTGAACTCTGCCCTCAGTGCTACAAATTCAATCCTGGTAGCATCTCCCGTTCAAGAAATGCCACCACGAGGTGGCTGCAGCAGAACTGTAAGCCAAGTATGCTGAGGCCTGGGCCATTAACCCACTTACAGAAACATCCTTTCTTTAATTCTTGCACATGCATAGTTGCAGGAAGTTGGTCCACTGAATTTGCCCAGATGAGTCAATTCATTAACCCGTGCACACAGAATCCTGCCTCTTGCAGTGGCTGATACCAAACACTTCAGAGGAAGGTAAATTTGATCTTCTGCTAGCATCCTGCCTTATGTATACAAAAATGCACTTAACCTTTCACTGCAACGGGCATGATCTAAGCTGATCTCTGTGGCTGTGCAATGAAACTGCAAAGCTGAAGACTTAGTTATTCCCAGGTTCACTCTGCTCAACTGCCAATATTGTACAAACATTGCATCCAGCCTTTTCTAAAATTAATATTTACATCTTATTTTTCATCATTCTGTCAATGTAAAAGGACAGAAATGAACCGAGGTTGTTAACTAATGCCTGATGTAGCAGTGAATTCAGCATCATAAGAAGCAGCATTTCCTCTCTGTTCTGTTTTTAATATGTGCAACCACAACACCACTTAATATTAATGAGAGCTGCATGACCGCAATTCCATGCACCACAGTGAAACCCTCCCAGCATGTTAAATGGTTACTACAGAAGTTACGACTCTATTCATGTCTATAGGGTAGTATAAGGCATGGGGTTTAGCCACGCGTTGTTTGTTGAATAGTGCGAGAGTTGCTTCATTTCCTTTGTTTCACCACYGTCAATTAAAAATTTGCAGCAAGGTTTGCGCAAAAGTAGACCTACAGGCACTTTGTTTGAAAGCAACCCTTGAAACAGGAGGCACAGAAAGAGAGTGGGGAGCACGCAAGGGGAAGGGAAGGTGCAGGGACTCCTGGAAGAATGGCCGATGCCCAAGGGAGTGCACGGAAACCCGCTCTCAGAAAAGAGCAAGAGAAAGGAGGCAGGCTTTGGAAAGGAATGAAATCTACAGAGAAATACGCCCTGTGAGCTGAGATAGGGTGTCGGAAAATAATGAGGCGGAGGAAATAAGACCTAAGAGCATGGGGAAAGAGCCCAGTCCTGGACAATGTCGCCAGGCAAGCAGCTTGCCTGTCGGAAAAGAGCACGAGCAGCGATGAGCGAGGGCTCCCTCTCGCTGCACGCCTGCTCTCCCTTTCTGAAAGCRGGAATGCGCCAAGTGTGTACCCCCTGCGCAGGCTGACATGAGGAAGGACTGTGTGGAAAAGGGAGCATTTTGATACCGGTGAAAATTCAGGTGAGGCCAGAGCCAAGATGCCCAGGTCAGCGGTAGCTCCAGATTGCCCTGAGCAGCTCCTGCAGTCAGGAGCACTCAGCCTTCTCCTCCCAGCTGACTCCTCTGTCTGATAGTCATATGGGCTCCTTCTCACTGTGAAGTGCACAAGCTACCTGCTAATCCAAGAAGGAAAAAGAGAAAAGCAAATGCGCACGACGCTGCTCTGTGGCCATTGTGTTTATCATTGTCCAGTTTCCTTGCTGAGAGCTACCAGCGATCATGAAATCAATAATTCTCAGCGGTATTTTCTCAGCAGCATTTTATACAGCATGCGAGCGTCTCTTTTCTTGTAGGCAGATGGACAGAGCCTGCAGGATCACATTTACTGGAGAGAAACCAGCTTTGAAAAGTTTCGACAGCCGGCATGGTATCTGGTCCATCTCTATTGAAATGAGTTCATTATCATTCATTTTTTGCCAACTGCCAATCAGTTCTGAAATCACTCTTCAAATTGGGATGTTATAAAGAATCAAAAAAGTCTCTGCAGATATAGTTTCAACGCTTACAGGAATATTTTGGAAGTATTGTTCCAACAGCTGACACTATATAATTAATGTATAAAATAAAACAAAGAGACAACAGCCCTTTTAAGAAATGGCTTTTTTTTTCATGGTGTGGGTGCAAAAAGAAAGCAACAAAAGATCCCCGATTCTTTCACCTACTCATTTACTAATAAATTATATTTTAGAGGAGATGGCAATTTATTATTCTGAGAGATTGGTCCTCATTGTCCATGCATGTGTTTATTTCAAAGGGTGACAGAGTTTTTCTGCAGAGATTTTGGCTTTGCACTCAGAAATTTATCATCTTGCTAGCTCTGTTTCTCTTATACAAGTGTTTGTCAACATATAGTTAAGAGACAGGGATTCAGACTGTCATACCGTTCTACCAGATTAAGGTATTTGCATATTTTCCTGCAAAATAAACCCATTGTCACAGAGGATTAATAGGAAATAAAGAAGTCAGAAAAACGGCTCTTTGGGTGCAGATTTTAGCATGCAAGCCCGTTTCTTTCACCTATTGTATAATCGGTCTGCATTTGCTGATTAGTGAGTATGTTGTTGGAACACAAACTTTGACACTTTTTCCCTTTTAATAGCAGCAAATACCGAGATAAAATACAGGAATGTTTGTCTCTTATAGTCTTTCCCATGAAAACAACAGTGCAGGAAAATCACAGCCCATCAGCTTTCTAAAGTGTCATGAAATCTAGGAAAGAAACCAAATATGAGGTGTTATTATGAAATGATACAATTTCACCATTTACCTGAGAGAAGGGAGGGAGAAGCGAACAAAATAAAAAAAATGAGCGAAGATATTTGTGCCTTCCAGATGGACTTGAAGTCCAGTGGAAGCAGCGTGCCTATGGATATATGGTCTCTGACCTTATTCCTTACAAGTATTAATGAAGATAAAATGTTAAGGGTGCGTTTAAGGTGTGGTGTGTGTTTGTTGTTTTAGAAAAATGAGCAATGCAAAACCAGGTCTATCACTGCATGGTGCACAGGGGCCGTAATGATTTCTCTGCAGACTGCTGTCGTTGCCCCAGCATTGCAGTGCCTCGCATCGGACGCTGCCCTGTTTGCTCGGGCTGATCCATGGGCACCGTTCCTGCTGGGGACTGGACTCCAGAGTGGGCACAGGAAAGGGAGCAAACTCTCCGCTCCCCTAAGGGCAGGCTGTGGATGCTTGGGGTTACATTGCATGGGAGTCCTCTTCTACCTTGGTCTCTCTGGCAGGTTTGAGCTGCTCCATATCCCCACCTAGCACATCTAAAATACCCAGAGTCCAAGTGATATTTGCCACTTGCCGCAAATCTCCGTGCAGCACTCCTGCATGCCCTGTGGGAGGTTTTGTCCAACAAACAGAGAGCTGAAGTCTTCAGGTTGCACCTCAGGGCATGTTGCTATCCTCTTCTGAGCGTCCTAGGCATCCATTCGTGCAAGCAGGTTCAGTAGCRTCACGAATTTTTGACACATGCAGGTGTACATGCACAGAGGGGCACCAACATTTCCCTGATGGGAACGCAATTTCTCGGGTTGGCTCAGCCTGGCTCTGCACCCCACAGCAGGACCCAGGCAGGCCAAAGCCGCAGCACAGCTTTAGATAAACAACATGAACCACTTGCCAACATCGGCAAAAGCTGTGAGCACTCTCAAAGAGAAATTGATAGTATAGAGGAACAGCAACGCCTGCCTGGAGATGTAATGACATAGAGCTGAAATGACAACACCAGCTACTTTAGATGCTAGAGGTACTGCTAGTAGTTGAAATTTTTCATCCAAAAATAAAAGAGGTTAAAATGATCTTTTTCCCAAGTAAGCAACTTCGTGCATTTTGCTTTTTGTCTGCTTTCTCCTCCCCTCTTAAAGTTATTATTTTCACAGGGTTATTCCCTTCTCCCGCATTTCTTTGTTATATCTTTTGTCTTTTTCTTCTCTGCCTCTGTTTTTTTCTTCTTTTGGTCTCTAGAAAAATAGAAGGAAGTAAAAAGTTAAAAAGGAGGGAAGAGTGTAAAAACCAGGAGGAAGGGGTTGCTTATTTTTTTCTCACCAGCTCAACAGTGTTTGGAAGAAAAAAAGAAAACAAACCTTCCTTTAAAATATCTAAGAGGAAAAAAAGACAGATCACTTTTCAATCAGCTCTAACATTTCCACTGATTAACGTGAACATTYGGAGATGTGTTTAAAAGGCATAATGCAGATTCATATTGCATCTCCACGGCTGTGCTGTTTGCAAAGTTTAAATCCGAGTCAGAGTCTCCTTTCCCAGGTACATTTTGCGACAAGACAAAATGGTTTCCTCTGCCTATGTGCTTTTTCTCCAGGTGTCACACCGTTCTCCTTTGTTTCAATCCAGCGCCACCTGTGCTTGTCTCATGGCGTGCAGCCTGGGTGCCATCTATAGTGTCATCTTTATTTCCTCAGTTGTGCTAATAAGGAACATTTAGGGGCTGCTCCTACTCAGATGCTGCATTAATGAAGCACTAACATTTGTTCGAGGAGATTCAGCGATGTTGACAAGCGACTTAGCTGATCAGAGGAGCACGGCTGGGTCGGAGGGAACCTGTGTTCTTGAAATGTGGGAGGTGAATTATCTCTGCATTCAAAAAAATAAACAGAGACAAGTTTGATGAGTTTAAATTCGCAGAAGAGCTTTTTAATATTTCCTGAGGTCCTAATCAAAGAAGCGTCTTAACTGGTCCCAAATGGAAATGAAAGATGAAAGGAGCTGACACTGATGCCCACTCCACCTTGCCTGGTTGCTACTATTTTTTTCTTCCTTTCTCACTTGTTACTAAAAATATCTTAACAGGTGAGAATTAGCACTAGGATATTAATGCAAAGTCACAAAATCAGTCACAAAGTCACAAWAAAAGTCACAAAAATCCACTGCAGAATGTATCATACCTTTAAAATTTTAACGTCTAGTAAACTAAAATCAGGGAAATTGACATAGATCAGATGAAAGAAGATACAGCACCTCTAGCTTATGCCAACTAAAAATAAGAATTATTAATGAAGCTAGGCTTTCTTCTGCTGTGCACATTAATTATTTATGATAATAATACTCCACACTGCCGTATTAAAGAATTTTCTTCACCCAGCTTCCCAGAAAACTCCATCTTCTGAAACCCTCAACATGTTAAAAACCACAAAAGAATGAATTCCTTTCAGTGTATTTATTATACTGGAAGATGAATATAGTCTTGGGTTATTAAACTGGAATGAAAAACACATCTTATTAGAACTTACATGGTGATTTTTATTCTCACTAGTTTCATATAAACTTAATGATGCAGACTGCATTTTTATGCTCATCTATTTTAAAATGGTGCCTGGAGCAAAAAAAGCTTCCATTAATGCCAGTTTGGTATTTCAAATACAATTTGATGTAATTTACTTCAAATATATGTGAACAGAGAAGGATAATGTTGAGAGCATTTTCTGGATTCAGATCTGGGTTAGCTCATGGCAGTGATTTGTTAAAACACAAGTTTTATGCAACAGAAAAAGAAAACTGAACTGTTTTTCGAAGAACAGGGTAAAATGGATATCTTTATGTGAAGGGTTTTTTTCAGTTGAATTTGCAGAATTTAAATAAGTACTCTTGAAAATAACATTATTATTATTATTTACAAATCAACAAATGAAACTCATTTAATATGAATATTGGACTACATTTATTTTGAGCTACTGTATTTGTTGTGATGAAACTACAATAGATTGTGATTGATTTTTATACATACATACTTTTATTTATTTACAGTCCAAGTTTCATATAAGTGCATCTTCTGTAGCATTGTACTAATATTTCTATCTCTTTTGGCCCTAATCCTGCAATACTTTTACATTTTTGTTTCACATTGCTTGCTTCTTACTGCTATTGAATGGGTTTTTTTTTCCTTATTCAAACAATTCCACTGACTCAGACATTTCTACTTGAATGCTCACAGCAAAGTCTGCAGGATTGGGACCTGAGATATGACAGAGGGAGGATTCTGATAGAAGGAAAAGATTTGAACAGCAAGGGAATTCATTGTCAAAAAAGACTCCATTATAGTAAATACGTGCAGTTAAAAATGGTAGGGGTGTATGTGTATGCATGTGGGAGTGGATGTGTACTATAAATTCACACCTTTGTTATTTGCGTGCACACACAGTCGCACATTTGTGGTGTATATGAATGTCTCAAGGAACTGCATTTTGAAACAAAAATTATTACAGTGTGTGCAGTGCACCAGTTTTGCTTTCCTTCTTCAGTCCTGGCACACCTTGGCTTTATACCATTATGTATACCATATGTAAATCTATATATACATACCTTGGCATATTACCATATATGTCCCTGTTACATTGGGCTACCTGCTACTTCCAAAAGCAAGAGAAAAGTACAGGCACTTCCTCACTGCTCTTACTGAATTTCTATCTGTTTTTCTTTTTCTGGGAGCTGGGGGAGGTGGAATCAGAGCTCGAGTAAGCGGCTTAAGGGTGAGATTTTTAAAAGCAGTGGAGAGCCTTAGGCACATAATTCTTGCACTGAGACTTTGTGCCCAATTCCCCTAGGGCATTTGTTAAAGCTTACGCCTGCTTATTAATTTCCAGGGCCTTTTTCACATTGTGTCCTCCTGAGGATGAAATAGTCCCCCCTATCACAGCTCACTGCATTACAGCCATCCCCTGGCAGTCACAGCTCTGCTTTCTTTCCATGACCTACTGTGGGAAACCCCAGAAAGCTTAGGCACACGGGTTTACCCTGTCTAGGGTGTCTGGACAGTATAACTATTGCACTTTAACAGCCAGCCCTGAGCCCTAAAGTGTCAGAGCTCTGAATGCAAGGTAAATAGATGGGCTCTGTATTGTGAGATATCCACAGACAGCAACCCACCACCTCCCCTTTACTTGTGTGCCCCTGGGGAGCCCACTTCAATAGGGCTCAATCCCAGGGGGACATGAAGCAGAAAGGAAGTAATTATAGTGGATATTTGTAAAGGAATCTAATACAAAAATGTCCCTAATCATTTTTCAAGCAAGGACTGGACAAAGGACTGTTTCTGGAGAAAATGTATCACAACACCATTTAACAAAGTGATGCTAACTTTATGAATGGGTTCATAAATTTTAGCGTGCACATCCAAATTGTTGTAAGCAAGACAAATGCCTAAAAAAAATAATGAGCCTACTTAGTGTCTAGTAATGGACTCTGTTTCCTGTGTCTATGACAATGAGGAAAGCACTGCACATGACCTTATGAGTTACACGACACTTATGGAGACTAAAAATCATCAGCATTTATTTTTAAATCCTCAGTTTAGATCTCTCAAATGAGCCAACCCTGGGACCTCAAAAGTATAGCTTTACTTGTGCCGTTCCTTATAGATGCCATATTGGGTTAGGGGCATACAAAGGCAGAGGCATAGCCTATGCAAGAGCGATGTTTGGTGGGCATTGAAAAAGAGAGAGCACGCTAAGATTCACTATGCATTTAAAAAAATACAACTTGCCTGCTGTGTTTAAATTGTCAGCTCTATAGATATTGTGTCCATTTTGGCCCAAGGGTCCCTCTCCTGTGTCTGACTGTGAAAGCGCATACAGACAAGGAGTAGGGGCTGCATCTTGTGCTAAGTCCCACCTACTGTTTGTGCGTTCAACAGAAAGGTGAAGTCCTAGAACAACAAATAGCCACTGAAACACTACACACTTTCAGCGCAGGACCATTCAGTGAATCCACAGTCTTCTGAAAGTCAAAAGGAGATTACTGCCTACATTAGAATGCTGATGGAGGCCATCTGTATTAAGAGCGATCATGCATTCGTACCTCACAATTCTTGCCGAAAATTGGGTAGTAGGTTTGAGGGATATTTTGGCCTTTTCCAGTTTTGATCTCTCTGTTTCTGATATAACAAACATGATGACGTCCTCAGCACCATCTTCTCAAGCTGATATGAGATTGATATGGCTATTGAAAGCAGGACATGTCTTCCTTCATCTTCTCTAAAATGGTCAGTTCTTAGGATTGCTCTTGGAGAAAACCTCTATGGTGCACCTAAACTCTTCACTTCTACCTCTGAGATTTAGAAAACACTCTTTCAGGCAGGGCAGACTACTGGATATGTTCAGCTACTGAGCCTTTCAGCTCTCCTTAGCTGCATTTCAGACAGCTGCATCCCAAAACATGTACAGTGCCCATAATCTGTAAAAGGACCTCTTTTTCTGAGGAATAGGAAAAAACAGAAAACCAGATAAAAGGCTGCAGCCAAGAAAACAGTCCAGCACTGTTCCACCTTAGATTAGCTATTGCTAAATTAGATTAGAAATGTAATGGGTCTATGTCTCAGCTGATGTAAATGAACTTCACTGCACTGTCTCACGCAAGCTAAGGTTCTGGTCCAATATCTATACCAACAGCACAAGTGTCTGCTAGATGTTCCGAGTACTTTTAGCAGCTAGCACCTGCTGGGCCACAGAGCGACAAAAACACTGACATTCAAATGATTACCAGGACAGTGAAGGCAATACTCTAAGGAAACCCCAAAAAGCTACATAGCATGTAAATAAATAAATAACACTAAACCTTATTTGCTAACATGAGGTAAAGTAGCCATAATTAGAGAATGGAAATGGGTATATTCCCATAGTGCCAACCACATCCTGAGCTGTCAGGATCAGGTGTGGCATAACGAATGTGGGGACTTGAGGCTCCAGGGCCTCCCGAACTTGACAGAAGTGGAGACCTATACCCACATGGGAAGACCAATGTTGCAGTTTGGACTCCTCTGCACTACTTCTTCCATCTCCTCTCCCTGAGCTGTGATGTTTCCAAATGAACTGGAGAGCAGAGGGGAGGCAGAGGGTGGTTGCCCTTGGGTCTCAGTAGAATCTAATAGTAAAGTATGGAAAATGAACTGAAACTTGTGGAAATTCTTTCTGCCTATATGAGTAAACCCTGTGCTAGGTAAGGAATAGACTGACATTCAGCTACAGGAATACGGATAGAAATCTCTACTTACTTCCTGGAAGATAAGTGAAGAGAGAAGTAGAAATTTATCACTGGTAATTTACAGCACTTGCACATTCTGTTAAAAAAACCTAATTTGTGATTTACTCATTTAAATGAAATTTTGGTTCACCTACAATGTCCTTTCCTTCCCCATAGTAGTTATATATGACATGCATGAATAGAATGAACCTCTTGCAGATGTAGAAATGGGTTAAAAAATGGATGTTCTGTCCACCCTACTTTACTACTGCTGTGATTTAGTAAAAGACTAGTTGCTGTCAGATCCAGTAATTTGAGACTCATCTTACAACGAAGTATATATGCTGATGAAAAGCTGCTTTAGCAGCAGAGAGACTGCTAATTGTTTGATTATACAGGTCTTCACATTAATGAAGCACTATTCCATGGATTTGGAGCATGGCGTGCAACCAAATTACCACCCCAGCACTCAAGCTGTGAAATCTGATTATTCATTAGCCAGTCAGTGAGTGGTATAAACATCATTTCTTTTTTCAAACCGTCAAAGGAGAGTGACTGCTTTTTTTTCCCCACTCTTCCCTTTAAGAATAGGAGGTTTTGGACTTTTATCAACAATAGTAGCTTACTCAAGATTTTAAGGATAAGCGTGTTATATAAAGGGGGTCCCATTTTTCTCCACACTGTGCTCTTCTTCTATAATTTATCCTCCATGTTTGCTTAGTCTTGGCCTCCCCTTGAGCCTGTCACTGACTGACAATTGTGCTGCACTTAATGAATTGAGAGTAGACTATATCCTCCCTAATTGACAAGAGTTACTAAAAGGCAAGAAATCAAAGCGAGGAAAACTCACAGTGCATCTGCCTCTACCAGGCAGACCCGACCAAAGATGGATGGCTCTGAAAGTAATTTCCAAACTTCTTTTTTTTTTTAATTATTACCTTTTTATAAACGTTGATCTTTTTTGTTAAAGGGAAAATTCCCCTCTCATGTAAACAACAAGACAGAGAAAAAATTTCACTAGGTTTTATTGGCAGAAAGGAGTCTCTTTCTTTCTTTTCCTTTGAATTTCTCTGCCCACAGCAACCCTAACCTAAGGGAGATTCCAGCTACAGCCAGTCAATTTTGTACAGTGAATGTATCTGGGACCAGTTACAAAATGAGCCGAGTGGAAATCCTTCCTCACATAGTGGAGAAGTACTGACATCTCCAGCAAATGGGATTATCTGTAATGAGATTACATACAAAGAGATTAAGATGTGAACTGACACTCCTAGGAGATACAAAAGAGGCTCCTGAGACAACAGAGAAATGAGGTGTCAGAAGCAGAAGGTGGAATTGCTTCCTTGAGAAGGTTTTTCATGATAATGATAATGATCTTACCCGTATAATAGTGCCTTTCATCCAGGAAGATCCCCAAAGAGCTGTATAAATGCCGTACAACACCAGTTCTTTTCAGCCCATCATGGAAATGCATCCACCTCTGGCCGGAGTACAGCAGCTGTTTAACCACATATAACCTGACCTTATAGCAGCATTGGGCAGGAACTATTAAGATAAATGCTGATCACTGGGAAAATTTAGTACATCAAAATGTAATTGTACAAAACTGAATTCTGGACACAGAGTCATTCCACAGAACTGTAGTATGGTTTTTGCTTCTCATTTCTTTGGTTTTCTTTCCCCCCTGCTTTTCACCATTTACACCGATATGCTCAAATTAGAATATAGAATTCATTTTTAGAAAGTTCATTTAAAATCCACGATTTATCCTTTAAAAATAAAGGCAGGGGAAAAATTAAGAGGCCAAAGCAAGCAGGAAAGAACAATGCTTTAGAAAGTTTTGTTATTATGCTTTGGCACTATGCTCAGGTGCGTCTGAAAGTGCAGTGCATTGACTGCCGTTGTCAAGCAGACTGATGTACTAGACCCACACATGTCTGTTGAGGGATGCAGTTTTAAAAACTTGACATCTTGTATTTGATTGACAAGGGTGTGATGGAATTCACTATAAACCAGTGCAAATCAAGGAGAGACTTCTTATAGAGCAGTAACCTATGACTGATCCTGGGGTGGTTCATTTTCATCTCACAGAACATTACCTACTGAGCCTTTTAACTTCTCTCATTAAAGCTGCCTGGCAACAACTTCATAAGAAAAGCATTATAAGACAAGCAGTAGGTGTTGTCCAGAAAAAAAAAGCAATAAATAAAACCCTTCAATGTAGGCTGATAGCTCTTCAGAAGAAATATCTGTACTTTAGGCATGGTTTGAAAAAGTTAGAGCACTGTACAAAATCCTCAGAGCCAGTTCCTCCCTCTCTCTCTCTCTCTCCCTCTCTCTCTCCCTCTCTCTCTCTGAGTGCTAAATTACCATGGTTGTTCTTAGTAGGTTTTATTAGTTTTCTTGTCACTTTTATAAATGCAGCTTAAAAGGAAAACAAAATGCATTTGGACAGTATGGTCTATATGGCTTTGCAACTAAACAGGTCTCCCTGTCAGCTTCTTTCAACTTTCTGGCAATGAGGATAATGCAACATTTTGCTTGCTCCTCCACTCTCATGTTTGCTCTGCCAGGCAAACCACTCGCCCCAATGCCCAAAGGACAATTTGCTTTCAGAGTGGGGGCTTAATGTTAACTTTGGATATTATTATTCTTGTTCCGTTGTCTGAATCTAGAAGCCTTAGGTCAAGTTTTCTATTTCACTGGTTGCAATGTACCTTTGTGGCCACTAACTGCTCACAGCAGACCCTTGCACAGTGTCCCGTTTGCTCTCTGCGCAGGAGGCCAGGGTGCTGGCCCTGGCTCTGCTAATGGCCAACAGTGACTCCAAGCAACCCCTCTGTGGTTCAGTATCCCTATCTGCAGAATGGATAATAACGTTACTTATCCTGGTAGGGGAGGCTTTTATTTTTCTGGCAGTCACAGTGCATACAAAGGAAAATACGGAGCTTTGTAGCATCCCTCAGGCACCACAGGCTGTTAAAACCAATACAAATTACAGACGTTTTACCTGCTGCTGCTGCTGCTGCTGCTGCTGCCCTTTGGTAACCTACCACCAACCTCCTGAGTGCCATATGAATAGGAAATCTCTTCTCCTTTGCTCTTCCACATTCAGACTGTGTCATCTCACGCTGGATGAAAAGCTGCTTGCTTATTCATGTTAACAACGCTATCCTCATAAATGAAATCATTCTCTCTTTTTTTTTTCTTACTGAACTTTTTGGATGCTAAGATTAGGCCTCTAAAAATGCTTGCCAGCATGATAATGTAAGTTAAGGGTGTGAGCTTTTTCCTATAACTTTGTTATACTGGCAAGAGCCCTAGATTTGACTCACTTGTCCTGGAATAAAGTTGCTTCCACTGATGAGGCTGGGTTTGCATGAGGAGCACATTCATACTCCACCAGCAACAGTCCTTGTTTGCTGCTGCAGGCTGTGGCTACACAAGAAAGGTTTTGCTCACATAACTGTCCTGACATGGTCTGGAGGAGTTTCAGCATAGGTTCTCTGGTCAAACGCTCCCCCATGCTCTGGGGCTTTTCTAGAAGGAATCAGACAGGGACACCTGACTCTTGCCCTAAGCAGTTTGGTGAGGGCCCAGCAAGGGCAGCTTGCAGAGGCCAGATCTGTATCCTGCCCYGAGCTTTCAGCCAGCTCCAGTGCAATGCCAGGCTCCTGCCCAACCTCCACTCTCCTCCTGCCCTGCTCATCAGCATTCCCCGCAGGCTCCAAAGCAAGCTGGCCGCTGCCTCCAACCCACTCAGATACACCGTTTCCTGGGCTCTTTTCCATACTGAAAGAAGCGTCAAGGAAAGGAGAGAAGAGGGTCACCAAGCACTTGTGAATTAAAAAGCCACCAGGGGCTATTCACCTCAGTGGAAATGCTGCGGCTGTCAATAAGCAGCTATTCCTGGCAAATTCCACTGTGTCCAGCATGGACAGGAATCCATTACCTACTGAAGAGGGTCCTGCTTATCGCTGCTGTTCTGAAGCATTCAGTGATTTTGATCTCTGTCTGGGCTACTGACAAGTGCTTCCAGTCCAAAGCAAGAAATCCAGCAGCTTTCATCACCCGCACAGAAGCTTTCATTTTAAAAATAATGCCTTTCAATGTCAGCTTGGCCAACAGCTGCTTCTAGAAGATTAGAGCTTTTCTCTGCCTTCTCTGGCAACCCAGATGGATTTGTTTGCCTAGTTTACATTGCACAGCATTGTTCAGCTATCTGTAAGCGTGATCAGTGCTGGCTTCCAATATTTCAAAGCCTGTGGCATCATCATCATCTAATACCAATTATGGGGGAAAAAAAGCCTCTTCCAAGTAGCAGCTGTTGAGTTTGGGAGGGGCAGCAGAGTACCCTTTGTGCCTGTGCACTTAATCAGCAAGATGAGATGTGGCAATGCTCACATGACACAGCACTTTTAGGACAAGATATTACATCTAATCTATTCCCAGGATTTTCCTCGGTACCTATCCTGGTTGTATCTAGAATGGCATTTCTGTATCAGCATGATCAGGGCTTCCCAGGCATATCCAAGATGGCAAGAATAACACTTTCCAACTGACCTCATTTTTGCATCATCCCTATCATGTCAGCTATACATCGTCCTGCACCCCGTCGTGCAGAAAGTAAGTGGGCGGATGCCCAAATGTCTGAGAATTGAAAAGTTTCATTGGGGATGTCAGCAACCTTTACAAGCTTCAGCTTCACCCCCTGGCCACTCTTACACTATGACAGGCATGTATTTAGATGTCTCTTGCAACCCATTCAAGGAGGGCAAACAAGAACAGACTGCCAGTTCTCCCCCAGAATTTTCTGTTTCTGCGTCTGCAGCTCAGCAGCGAAGTCGATGTATACGCACCACCATCAGTGGTCTGGTTTTGTGGAGCTGCCAAGTGCCCACAAGCCCTGTTGACATCACATACAGATTCTCCCTGTTCAGCTTCTTTCCCCAATGTTCTCACAGCTCTGCTATTATCTTGCGACTTCCCCAGCCTGCATGAACTCACAAATGTTGACATATATACTTCACTGTAGAGCACAAAGTCCAGCCACTCTGCAGAAACAGTCCATGACAGATTAAAATGCCTGTAACAATACAGATTTCCCTTGACTTCAGCTGATGCCACAACAAAGCTCTTCATGAATCGTTTGGCAGAGACGTTGCTCAGTCAAGAAAACATTCCTTAACTTGGGGACAATAAACAGCCCTGTTACATATGCTGCCACTTCTTTTCTCTGTTTCATTTATAAGACCTTTAACATGAGAATATCAGCTTCTCTGTGATTCTTAATTTTTCTCATTATTTACAGCTATTAAAAGCAGCTCATTTCCACCTGCAAAACTCAAATATTTGCATGCACATACATGCAAGATACTATCTATTTTGCACAGACAAATGCAGGCTGTGAGGAAAACCCTTGGGAATTTGAGATATAGACCCTAAATACGTGCAGCCCACAAAAAGAAAGATTATCATTTTGGACAGGAACCAACATTTAAGCTGGGGTAACATTTGCATTGCCAGATGTCATAAAAGTTATTATTCCACATTCCTTATGCTAGAAAGTGCTACATCTGGCTCAGGAACACGTCAAAGGGTATGTCTACACAGCATTTTGCAGACAGACTCAAGCTCGATCTGATCACACTCCAAGCCAGCTAGGAACCATGTGGCCATGTTAGCGTGGTGCCAAACCCCAGATATTCAGCCTAGATGAGAAAAAAAATGTATGAGAATACTCATAGCTCAGAGCAAGTTTGTGCCTCCCTGTAAAAATATCTTGTGCACATACCAGGCTCAGATTTTCAGGAAATCTCCATGGGGTTTTAAACTTAAACTTCTCCATCTACCTGGCTGGTGGCAAAAGTAATGAAGTTTCCTTTCACACCGTAGCAGCTTTCTCCAAAATCCTTTGCTACTAAGGAAAAAGATGCTTTAATCAAAAGCCAGAAGAACTTGACAGACAGGCACCTGCTTCACAGGAGCTCATTTAGGAAGACCCATGTAAGTCTGTGACACACAACCTCAGTTTAAAGCAGTGGAAAGAATTAAGGCCTTTGAAACACTYCTTCTAGGAGCTCTCAGTTATTTGCATGCTGAAGCCTGTCACACGTTTTTAAAGCAGATGATTTTTTAGAAGTTCAGGTAGTATTTCAGGTTGGTCGTTGAAAAATTATCAACAGCTGACACATAAGAAGTTGGGCTGTGATGAGCCAGAACAAATTTCACGTGGATGATCTGATCTTCACAATAGCTAAACGGAAGAACATTATTACTAGCCTTCTAAAAAATTTTGTATTCCAAAACCCAATCCTATTAGTTTAACAAAAGGTTGAAAAATTGTGATTTATACAAATTCAGTTACCATATAATATCAGGCAGACCGTGTCTGTTTATCACCTATTTCCATGTGTTTGCAAGGCAGTTGAAGTTTTCCTTTTCTTTCCAGTTACTGCATTTGGATAAAAGTCAAAAGTTTATTTAAAACATGAGAGCAGCATTGAAGAATTACAGAAGCAAAATGGTGTCTTGTCCTTGGTTTTGTCATGCACTGAAGCAGCTGCCAGCCATGGAACAGATGGGAGAACATGGTAAACCTCTACTTCTGACATTATTTCATGGGGTCTATTCATGTCAGTAATGGGCTCCAACAGCCTGAGATCCACCCGACTCCCGATAATCCTTCTCCACCACTCCCTTCATGGAGGGATGACTGTCATCCTCCATTTCTGTGCATAGTCCAAATGTGTGATATCCACCTTATAATTTCCTTGCAGAGGAACAGTGTCCCTGACCCCAAGAGACTTTCTGTGTGAATGCAACTCATGAAACACCAACCATACAGGTTACAGTTGAAAGACTGCATCCTGGCTTTCCACAGTGATGCAACAAGGCTTTTTCCAGCTTTTGTGTAAGTAAGCTGACAATCTGATCTCCCCACCTGCGTTTAGGAGCGGACCCTTGTCCAGTAAAGTAAGCTTGGTGTGGGGGGTTGTTTATGCAGATTCAAACATAGCTTGTTTCCTTGGGTGAGAGCTGTTTGCCCAGACTTAGACAGTACAAATGCATGTGATTTACAACAAATTCAGTGGGAAGTCAGTGTGTGGACCTGCAGTATTTCAAATTATTGCTTCATACTGAGTGACGTGCCTGAGCTTTTCAAGTGTTTCATGCGAGATACCCAAAGGAAATTTAAAGACTACTGAGTTATCATTACTGAACTACTGCAAGTACAGATCATTAGATCTGTCTTAACATTTCACTGTAATGAAGTAATATGCAAGTTACCACCATGGAGCGTCTTGCAATACCTCCTTAAGTCAAAGGGTGAGTAAACATCAGAGATGGTTCCAAATTCTGCCACTCCAGGGATGAATTTTGCAAGTGGTCCTTTTCTCCTCAGGCCTAGTCCTCCCGAGACACGGGGTGATAAAACTTGCATTTCTCTCTAGTATAACCTGGCTACCAGCTGTCATAGCACTTGAGGCAACATTTTACTGATCAAACCTTTCAAAAAATTCACATTCC
Organism: Apteryx rowi; assembly: GCF_003343035.1. NCBI lineage: Eukaryota > Metazoa > Chordata > Aves > Apterygiformes > Apterygidae > Apteryx > Apteryx rowi. Next base: position 317,267 of record NW_020447852.1, on the reverse strand, counting down.
CAAATAAAACTTCAGCAGAACAGAGGCAGCAGAAAGGAAATAGTTCTGCAGAGGTAAAGCAGTTTCACTTCTTACTTACAGAGTTACCATCAATGTGCCTCTCACATATATTGCAAATTTAAGGCCCTTAAAAACAATGCGACTAACAATGTGTTACCATAGAGAAACACTGCTCAGATCTTTCTGAGTGACACTAAATAGTTCATGCCTATATTATAGCAATAGGAGCCTTCTTCTAGGACAGATGTACAGTAATTGCTGCCAGTCCCAATGAAATTCCAGCAAGCACCAAAGATGAAAACAGGCAAGTGAGAGGGAGCTCTTTGAAGAAACAGAGGGTACAAGCAGTGGAGTTTAGCTAAACTTTACAGTCATCTTCTGGTATTTATCTCCAAGGAGGAGAGCAAGCATATTAGTACTGCAAGACTTGAAAAATTTTTCAAAAAAATTCAAAGAAAAACTAAGATCCCATTCTCTGTAGTTATTTCTACTGACACAGAAAAGCAAGATGTGCAAGAACTGAGCTCTTGTCTTTCAGAGAGGAGAAAATCCCTTAACAGAGCTATTAGTTCTCACGGGAGAAGCAGAGAAAGGATTATACTGACTGTCAGGAACAAAAGGAAAGCAACCTCCTTGGCAAAAATAAGTCCCTCCTCCTATTTGCATCACCAGGGGAGCTAATATGCAAGTACTCGAGGGTGCGAAGGGGAGCTGTGGTGCTCCCTGCCCCTGGGCTGGGTTCTCCTGGGCAAATATCAGAGCAGCTCAAAGGCTTTTCAGACCCCTGCTGGTTGGTTACAGCTGGCTAGCTGTGCTTTACCAATATCTTACACATATTTTAGCATGCTCCCTCACCTGAGAGGTGGGGAGGGAGTAGCAGATTAGCCAGGTTGGTGTAGCCTTACAGCTATGGGGGACTGCAGTACAGATTTGTGGCAAGGATTTCTGAAGTGACTAAGCCCTCTGGTATGTGGTTATGTGATATTAAACCCACTGGTGGACCACCAGTAAAGTACTGAACCTGAATTTCCTGAACAATAATTTTTTGTCTCAAAAGTGGTGGAGGACTGTTCTCTGCAAATAAATTATTTCCTGTTCTTTTAGGGATGACAACTCTTTTGGACAATGGGCAACTAGAAACCCTCTCATGTGGTGAGGGACCTCTTGTAGGCCAGCAAGAAAAATGGGGATTTTGCTTGAGCTTATGAGAAAAGAAAAAAAAAGACTACTTGAAAGGTATTCTTTACTTACACCTTGCATGTAAAGAGTGAGATCCTCCTGAACAGCCTTAGACCTGAACACTGCTCTAGTCATACAATACCATATTATAGGTCCATCTGCTTCACAGAAAGTTACGTTCAGTGGGTATTTACAGATCTAATTTCCTTCTTTATTTCTTTTTCATCAGGATAAATGTGGTGGACCTTAAGAAGCATGAAGTTGGGAGAGTGAGGACAAAGAAATATGGACTAATTTCAAGGTAAAAAAGTACACTCCAACCATAATTCACTTAGCTTAAGTACTTTATGAATATCTGAACAGCTGGTGATTTTGCATATTGTATTGTCTATGCTGTGGTGTGGAGGTAGAGGGATATGTATAATAATAACAGGCTTTCAGGCTTAAGTGAGGCTTGCCCAGGATTCGGTTGATATAAATCAGGTATCTTGGTGTATGGGAGGATTTTACACTGAAGTTTTCACTTTTTGCATATGAATTTTTACTACAATGTTGATTATTACAATTCCTGTAAATAAAAAGCAAATCAACTCTCCAACAGAAACAAGAACAATGCTCTTACTAGAGTTTCATGAATCCACTTCAATGTCACTTGAAAGTCTCCTGAGGAGTCAAGCTGTTTGGTTTCTATGAAACAGCCCAGGAGTCTCTCTCTGTCCAGCTCACGCAGCTAAGTTAAGCTCTTATTAAACTCAGTTGTTATTTTTCTAACAGATTCTTAATTACTGTTTTTTGAAGCAACAATCATCCCACGCTTCGCATTCGCTTTGTTTCTCCACCTCTTCGTGCGGTGCAAGCATGTGGGCAAAACGTGGGAGGCTCCAAGAGCCCAAGCAATTGAAAATTGATGCAGCGCTTTAAAATAAAGGAATGATCCTTATTATAAAAGGGGAAAAACAAAGTAGCACACTGAGATAAACAAAGACGCACAGACAATGCAAGGAAAATAATATTAGCAGATGTTGAGCCAGCCGTTAATGATCTGTTTTATATTTAAATCTATTGCTTGAATGCTAGAGCCAGAACACGAAGGAGTGAGAAAGAAGCCTGGCAGCAGCCATGCACTTCACTTTTATTACTGCAACTCCTATTATTGATGCTAAGTTATTAATATAAATTTTTCGCATGTGAGTTTAGGGCTGATGGAAAAGCAAAGCTGATGTCCTAGGGGAGTGAAGGGCTCTCCTTGTGGACCAGGCACAGCCAAGGCAGAGCAAACCTCCAGTGTGCTCCCAGACCCGTGCAGCTCCCCCGAAGAATGGCCCTGGGGAGGCTTGTTCACTGTAGGACCTGGACTGAACTCTGCACACATTGCGAAGGAGCCATGGAGGAGGTCAGATACTGCTTATGAGAGACACGCAGGCCTTGGGAAATGAGAGGTGAAAGGCTCCACGTTTGGGTCTTAACCAGCTGCCTACATCACTCACTGTCTGCATTTTATCATCCCTTGCACAGGCACCTACACAGTATGCTTCAGGGTGATTTGGGGTGAAAATGCAGGGCCTTGGCACACTCCATGATAAGAAGTGGCTTTGTGAGCTGCTCTTAGATTGCCACCTGGTTATGGCAGTGCGGTGAGCTGCCTGCGAGCAAAACCTGCCCACTGCTCTCAGAGCCGCTGTACGGCAGAGGAATGTGTCCCCAGAAGGGACCTACTCATACCACCCACAGCAGGAACAGCTTCCCATCGCTCGTGTTGAGCAAGCACTAACTCACTGTACCACCATACCAGAACTTCTTGTCCTGATGCTTTTTGACCACCAAACCTACCTCATCACAGTCACTGCTTAACAAAGCACAACCCCTCCCCACTGCTTACCTCAGCCTGGCCTGCTAGTATGAACCTGGATATTCTCAAAGTCATAATCCAACCCAAAAYGGAAGCCCCTGCCCAAGAGGCACTACCTCATGCCTGCAATGAGTGACTCCCCTGTGCTATTTTGACACTTGGTGTGGGCTGGTAGGGAGCACATGCCCCAGCTTTCAAGACCTCTATTGCTTGTGTTGAGTGGCAGGTTCTACAGGCTACATTTTATTCCAATTCCTCCCTCCCAAAGGAGTACTCAGTCTTCATCAGCAGACCACTCTGAGCATGTTCATTACAAGGCAATGTGATGGATAGAAGCTGGAGGCAGAAGAGCTCTCTCATGTGCTATCCAGGTAAGGGTCAAATATTTGCAAAACTGCAAACAGTTACACAAGAATAAAATGACAAAATATTTTCCTAAGATCAAACTTTGTAATTGGCTCCTCCCCCAGCAGTGCCAGTGTCTCGGCTTATTTGGGCAACATCAGAGGACTGGATCTCATTTCACACTGGAGCGAGACCCCAGAGCAGATCAACCCTCTCCCCAGCACCACCCACACATCGGTAGGAAGGAAACCAGGTGCCCAGGTCTGCATGGAGCTACAGGAGCCTTTACTCAGCTCCTCAGCTAAGCTGTGGAGAACTGGGATCCGTCATGTACTGGAGCACCCATCAGCCAGTTCAGACTAGGCACCGCCATCTGAGAGGCTCAGCTTGGCCCTGTTATCCCAGAGTCAGGCTGCCAGGAAGTTTCTTGATTTAAGTCTCCTCTTGCCTTGCCTGAGATGGCTGCCCTCTCCTCACCCACCCTCTCCCCTGCAGTAGCTCAGAGCAGGAGCTCTTGGTTATCACTGTCTCTCCTTCTCCTTTTTATTTACATTTTCATTTGTATTCCCCAATAAATACACTGCTTCTACCTTCAGCATGGTATTTCCTGCTTATGCTATTTTCAGGACTTTGGTAAAACTTTGTAAATCACAGATCCCGAGAAACTACCCAAACAATGAGTTAGTATCACAGTTATCTGCTTGCTGTCAGCCTGACATAGACAGGGAACATGATATGTAAACACAATAGAAAAACAACCTAACTGTCGTTAGGTGTTGCGTGAACATTTTCCTTGTGCTCCACAGTACCCAGAGGAATAGCACTGGGCTGCACCCAGCTTTCGACCCAGCTCCAGGCCATAAGGATCAGAGGTTGCCTTTGTTACTGCTTTCCATCCCCTCAATGGCAGTGACATCTTCAGTAGACCCCTTTAGAAACAACTAGATGCTGATTCTCCATGAATTCCTGGATCCATCAGGCTGTTTTAATCTCCTCTGTTACTGTTATTGTAATAAAAATATCATTACTATATATTATTTATACTAATAATTCATACTAACTACTATCTAACTTACAATAATAACAGTTGTTTCTAGGTTATTTAAAATAGATAATTTTAATCCATTTTACTTGTGACTTACTGATTTTAGATCAGTGCCCCTTTCTCTGTTAAGACGGGATGGTTTCCTCAAAGACGTGCTCTTGCTCGGATAAGATTTTGTGCAAGTTCCAGGGCTCCCACTTCATAGCATGTCCAGCTGGATGGCCATGTGCCCTTGTGGTGGCATGACAGTCCTCTGAGCCAGGAACAATGAATCAAGGATTAAGTCAAGCACTTTACAGACATCTACCATGACCCCACAGGTACTTTTATTCACCATACTTGAAATCTCACCACTGGAAGCTATCATCAAGTTTGTTAAAAAAAAAAAAAAGTCAGGCATTATATAGGTTTCATAAGATATTCATTTTACTATTTACTGACTCTAATAACAACCACGCTATTATTGGCCCAGAATCTTCTTCAAGCTAAAGGTAATTTCAATTACTTGCATCAGGTGAGGAGTCTCAAGAGGCTCTTTTAATACTGACTTTCTCCCACTTTACTTGAACTTCTCCATTTTTCAAAAACATGACAGGTGTGGCCTACCCATTAAAAACTCTTGAGTTCAATTATATAGAACTGCCAATTTAAAAACATTTAAGCATTGTAGATGCTTTTTAACAGCCAGTAACACTATTTTTTACCTTATATATAGTACCCAGACAGCCCAGAAAAATCAGATCCACTGTTCTTCGGTATATTATTTTCCATTGTCTCTTAGATGTTTGTGTTTGCAATTATTTCTGAGTGAACAGAGTCATGTAAAGTCAAAGGAAACAGAAAGCAGATCTGAGCTTTGAATCTTGCACTCACCACACTTCAGTAACACATTGCCTTGCAAGCCACTGCTGTGATTGCTAACATTTGGTGGTGAACAATTGGGACAACATTGCTCTATCCATTAGATATTAATAACAGATGCATGTGTATCCTATTTTTTCCTCCCTCTCTCTCCTCTCCTCCCCTTTTTGTGATAATTAACAAGGCAATAAACATGTAAAACTTAAAAATCACAGAAGTGGAAAACTGATAAAGGCCTCTGAAATGATAGCAAGAAATAAAAAAGTAATCAGTGAACCGGAAGAACATATAAAGTTATTGCTGTTGAGCTCTGTAGAGAGCACAAAAAATGAAAGAATAATAAATAAGAAGGGCAAGTCAGTTTTGCAGCAAGATCTAAATCAGAGGGAAGCTAGGCTAACTTAAACAATCTATGTTATGATGTAAACTGACTGCAAGATTCCTCATGCAGGAATAATAGATGCTGGTCAGGTTTATAGGCTGGGGGAAGGAGCTGTATTTTTAAGCAACTCAGACATCCTGGAGTCTGAATAGCTGTGCCCGGGGTGGGGGAGCAGCTGTTGCACCCCGTCAGCGAAGCTCTCACCCAGCCCTGCTCGCAAGGCCACGACCCACGTCACAAATCCTCTGGCAGATGCCGCAGGCCCCCGGGGCGCATGGGGGCACATGCCCAAGCCCAAACTGGGCACATGCTCCATGCATCTGAGACTGGAGAAACTCAGTGCATGGCAGGCCCACACAGGAATCCGTATTCTAAGCTCGGTGCTCCCTAAGCTGGCACGGGTGCTTTGAGGCTGTGCTGCACCTGATGATACAGGAGGATTTCTGACAGCGTGGGACTCTTAAATTTATATAAAAGTCAGTGGTTGAAAACTGGTGCTAGGTCAATTCAGATTAGAAGGTGATTTTTTTTAAGTGAGGATAATTTGACATTTAAATGGTTCACCAAGGAACATGGTGTGTTCTCCATGAATTGAAGGTTTTTCAGCAAAAACCTTTTTCAGCATAGCCTTTCAAAGGTGTGTTTGAGCTCAGCCAGCAGATGTGGGTTTATGCAGGAAGCGCTTGGTGAAAAGTATATTGCCTGTTTTATGAGTTCACAGTAGATGATCCTAATGATCTTCCCTGGCCTTAAAACTTGTTCCTCGATAGCACAGGTATCAGCTGCACGCTGCTGTAAATTACAACTTACACTGCTATAAATTACAAATAGTCCCATGAAATCAATGAAAATGGAACAAGGCAAAAAGCAATGTGAAAATCAGGCCCAATTGTCGCATGAACATACCAGAAGTCATTTTAAAGCCTAGTATATCCCTTTTTTAATATATTTCAGCTGGTAATAAAGCTTAGTACTTAGGCTTCCCAAGTTTGAAAGTAGCACCACTCCTTCGAATGATCTGCCTTGTTATTCTAACATGAGAGGTCTTTGGCTAAATCTCACCCACCTCGGAGCATAAAGGTGGAAGAAACAGCCAAAAGGACCAACAACCAGCGGAGCATCAAACTCCAGATGATATGAAAATAACATAACTGAGACGACTCTTGCTGTACTAATCACTGCAGTGGACTGCTCCTACCATTCTGGGGCTGATAAAATACAACAGCAAATGGTGGACCAACAACAGCATTACTCTGAGAACAAGAGGTGAAATTCAGCTTACGCTGTGAAAATGGGAATGAACTAACAGAGTGGTGGGCTTTTAAAGAGCTCTGCTGTGATAAGTGCTAGCTTCAGCTATCTGGCTAGCGATTTCTCTTTCACCTTTTCCTCAAGTATACACATGCATGCACACATGCAGGCACATCTATACTTCCTGCTGGCTCAGTCCAGGAGCTCCTGGATAAAGTATATATGCTGAGGTCTTAGGATCAGTTTAATGAAGCATCACAACTAAATTTGGTAAGATTTCCTGTCTTGCTACTTTTCTGTACCTCAGACTGTTTTGATCCATTTGTGAGAAATTTAGTTTTGGCAAGTGAAAATCCTTTATCACTGCCAGTGGCTAATCTCCACTGTGACGCATCCATTCAACCAGAAAAAATCCAATATTGACATTTGCACCTTGGGGGGAAAAGAGGTTAAACACTGGATGTAAAATAAACTCCTGGACTATGCCAAGCAACTGTATAGTATCTGTATCATGTATAGGCATTTTTCCCTCCCTGAGAACTCAGATGTAGCTTGATCACATCTGGACTCCAGTATCACTGAACACAAGCAGTCAAATGGATGCTATTGCATAACATCTGTAAGTGTCTCCGACAGCTTAACTCAGCTGCTCCAGCCTTTTGGTCGTCCATTGAGAACTAGCTATTCACATGTTGCTAAATCTCTTCCTTGTTTCCACCTGCTAAATAGCATTAAAAGGCAGCTTAAAATCCATAAACACTCTTCCAACATTAATTTTCTCTCTAAGCAATTGCTGTTTGGGCCACAAGGACGTTTTGTAGTTCCTGGTAAGAAAGAGTTGATCTGTACAGCCAGACGTTCACACATGGGAAAGACAGAGCCCACAAGTCTCACTAAAATGTGTTCTCAGCATTAATCGTTTTCATTACCACTGTGCCTAAGAATCAGCCAAAAAATGACATGCTAATGTGCAAGGCACTGTACAAAAATGCAGCTGTATGAGGCCCTCACTCCAAAGAATCTACAGCCTAAGATGTCCTCATAGCTGTCTTCCCATCTATTTTTAATTCATTCATTTGATTTCCAGGGCTGGGTTTAAAAGTCCAAAAACCTGCTCCCTTTACCTATGTTGAACAATGTCTTTACCTATGAACAGTCTCACTGATTTCAGGGGCCCTATTTTTGAGATTTACCTGCATGTTTTAAGCACACATATACATACATTTGGGTATGTGTGTATATGCTGTAGTTTGTATTATACACGGATATAAATATGTTGGCCTTGAGAATATTTCCCAGAGGACGATCAGAACACACAGCATTAAACTCTATCACTCCAAAATTTAGCGTGCATTACCTTGCGTGCAGTGCTGCTGAAAATAAGCAGGACTTCTCAAAGGTTAAGAATCTGTCAACATGAATAAAGGCATCAGGATAATATTGCATGAATTACCAAAGTAGGGTAGATTTTAAAACTGTGATTAAGAGTTGTAAATGTTTTCACATAACTTCAAAACTTCTAAATGACCAAATGACTTTTTTTGCACTTCATCATCAAAAAGAACATGGTGGAAAGCTTGGAAGTGAAAGTTTAGTCTGTGGTTCAGATTTAACCAAGTTTAGACAGAAATCTGAAAACCARCCAAAGTTGGAAATGTATCACTATTTCTGATTATGTGACCACTGACAAATAGAAATTAAGAGCGTTGATATAAAGCTAACTTCTAGAATCTATAAACTACTTCTTTCCCTTATACCTAGAACTTTATCCATCAATAACGAGCAGGAACAAGATGACTGCACTATCACATAGACTGTCTTCTTACCCTGAAATTGTACTGCTTGCCTAATTCCTTACAAAAATTATTTACGCTTGCTAAGCCGAGCACTACTTCCCTTATGCCTTGTATACGCAACACAGAGAGGCTTAACATTTGATGAAGAAAATAAAGTCAGGAATAGCATCCCAAACAACTAAGTTTTCTTGAGATAGTCATTTTGGTTAGAGAGATATATTGCTGTTACCTGCAAGTACTGAGAGGTAAATACACATACAGGTGGATACTCAACCACACTGGCTACTGGGACCCTAAGGGCTGGCGAAGCGACAGCGTGAGACAGTCCTCCTAAATCACCCCAGCATGAAGCAGTGGCGAGTCAGAGCTGTCAGCCCATCACCTCATTCCCTCTGCTGGGGGCTACATTTCATATGTTTCATTCGCTTTCCCCTTATTTCCTTATTTTACATTCACAGGATCATAAAGTACTGTAACAGCTTCTGCAATGAAGACTATGTGTGTGTGTGTGTGTGTGTATGTGTGTATATATATATATATATATATACACACACACACACACACACACATATATATATAGTTTGTTTACTATTAGAAATCATGGATTTGGTTTTACCAGGAAGAAAGCTGTTCTAGCACTGCATAGGGCCAAATAGCCAGGAAATGGCATCTAATCCATCCTATTTATTATTGGTTCCCTTTAATCTGAAGGCTAGTCCAGGGATGGGGAAGGTGCATTACGAGCCAACAGAATGGTTCTGTGATGCGAAGTACTCAAAGGCTATAAAAACTGCCGTCTCTGGGAGAAAAAGAGTAAGGTCTATTGTTATCCCAGAGCTTCTGTTAAATCAGAGGCAATCATGGCTTCCCTCCACCTTTAAGGTCCCTATTCCTATGCAGGGAGCATCTATTACCAGCATCATCTTCATAATCTTGGGATGGAGGCTCATCTGGGCCTGGTGTCTTCCTAATCTTCATTAACTCTAATTTCATTATCACCTGTCCTGGAGTGACCCTGAGATCACTCACTACTTCTTTTTCCCTCCTCTGGGAAATGAATTTCTCTTTCTGTCCTCAGCTACTGAACTGCTTTTGTGAGCCTGAGGCAAATAATTAGTATTAGCAGTATCCCCTTCGTCTCTCACCAATCTCGGTGCCCCACTCTGTCTTAAAAGCTCTATGGCTCCTTGACTCATCTTTCTGTTTCTTATATATGTGTTTTTTAAAGCCTCTTGAATATTTAGTTTGGCTTGGGAGTCTTATTTTCTCCCTTGTGTGAAGTTTTCTCACCTTTTTTTTATTCTTCTATTAACCTTCCTATTCCTCACCTTCCTTTCATTCATTTGATGTTCAGTAGCTCTCAGATGTCTTTCACGTGACATAAGAACCAATTTTTCCAGTTAATTTATGCAAAGTCTTCTCATGTCTCTCCTCCCCACCCCCCCCAAAACAAGAGTGTTATAAAGGTGGGCTCAGGATAACAAAGTATCACCAGATAACAAAAACGGGTTGAATTAAAGCTATTCCCACAAAATAGAGGTATCTATCAGAAAGCTGAGAGGCCCTACTGAGTACAGAGAAAAGTTAAAAAAAAAAAAAAAACACAAAAAAACCCCACCCACTCCCTCCCCTGTTGGCAGTAGGGGATGTCGTCATTCGATAGCATGGCAGGGCAATAACATTTTATTTCTGTCCTGTACCTAACTAATGAGGCTGTTTGGCACTGAACAGTAACAAGCAGGGTGGTGGGGGGGAAGACTGAGACAGGAGAGAAAGGGAAAGAAACCTTTTCTTCAGCTCTGTGTCTTTGACAAACATCTGAGGTAATAAACAGGGAGTTTTATGAGCTAACTGCATTTTAATCAATTTGAGCTCTTAACTGCATTGGAAAGGCTGCTAACTTGTATTAGATTCATGTACGGTTTTACACTGAGTCCCCACCATTAACAGCTTTATTCTAACAAAGCCTCCGCTACTATCATCAGCCTGGACTATTACTCCTGAGCAGTGTGCGGGCAAGAAAAAACTCCGTCGGACAAAAACAAAGTGGAAGAGTAGAATCCTTTGCATAAATAAAAGGAAAATCGGACGATTGTGCCTCGCACCATGAGATAAGAGTGGAAGTTCAGCGGCTGGCAGCAACCCACGGCCACTGATCTTTGGAGAAAGAAATCCTGGCACAGTGTGTTTAGAAGAGTCCAATAAAAATATAGAAGTAAATGCAGAAAACTCTCTCCTCGTGGTTGTGTATGTGTGGCCACACAACCAGCATATGTTAAGCCTTTAAATGAACATTTGGCCATGAAACAGTAGCTATGGCAATGCGCAGACATAAATTTATGTACTGTATGTACATACGACATAGAAAAGCTCTCTGCCTCTGAACTGGACTGGCAGCTGCTTGAAATTTTCCCCTTCACTTTCCCTAAGGTCTCAGGTGTGGGATTCATGAGCCAGTGTCTCAGCTAGAACAGGTGTCTATCACTGTGTAAATAGCAATTAGGCCCAAATTTCAGACTTTTTTCAAATCCCTATCAGAGGAAAAGCCCAGGAATAAATAGTTGCTGTAACGGCCAGGGGTATTGTGTAGCATTATAGCCTCCAGCTGGGCTATTACATACTATAGACGGGTGAAGAATACAAGCACCTGACAGATGTGTTCTGTTAGCTTCATTAGAAAAGAAACAAAGAAACTCCTCAATTAATAGCAGTGGAGCCAAAGGGAAGGGGGGTGGTGGAGGGAGGAATCATAGCCTGTTATTTAAACAGAGTCAGGGAGCCTTTCACTGAGGGCTTAATATGATTCATTAATAAAAACAGCTTTTTGAATGCCCAGTTTAAGTCAAAAGAAATCACTGGTGGGTTTTTTTTGTTTTTTTTTCTGCCCAGCAAAGGAAGGGCAAAATGACAAACTGGAGTTGTTGCATTCATTTTGTGCAAGGCGGGTCCTTCTCAAGCCCCCCTTACGCTGCATGTTTGTCACGCTGAGTGGTGGCACAGTCCGCAGAAACCAACTGGGTCACGCTGAGACTTCAGACAAGTGATTTCCAGGGGTAACACAGAAATTTCCTAAGTCTCAGCTAGGAAGCCTTCATGATCTAGAAGTGGCCAAAGGAATCCCTTAACAACAGGGAAATCAGTTATTTCTAGAAAGCTGCACCATTTTATCATAGTACATTATTCCTGCTGTGAGGATCTGAATGACTGGTAAAGCCATGTTAAGTGAGGTTACATGTATCACTTCTTCAAAAGCGACGGGCTTCAAGTCTCTTTATTTATCGCAGCTTTAACCATGATAAACACATGTGCGAGCTGTGCTGTCCTAGCCCCTTCTTACGCACAGGTCTATTAAATGGTAGAGGATTCTGCAGCGAGGTGCAGAAACCAAGTCCCTTCGGTTCTTTAAAATAAGACGAAGCCATCGCCAGCTTTTTACAGCAAACAACAAAACTCAAATGCAAGGTAATTCCTAAACACCAGTGCTTGCCGATGTCCATAAGAACTATCTTYCCAACGCATGCTTGAAACGGAGGGAGGTGTTTCAAACATTGTAGGTTTAGGGAGCTATCAAAGTGAAGCCATGCGGGAGTGTTTTACAGGTGAAGAAAATGTTGCGGCACCTCCATAGTTCGGTGTAACAGAAGTGGGCAGAAGGAGTGATTCAGGATCTGAGAGCACAGGAGGAGCCATGGGAAGGAGGTGCACAGTGTTGGCACCCCAAGCTGCCACACTGCTCCATGCCAGCAGAAGGCCCTGCAAGAGCAACCAGCCTYCACTGGGAAGGGGAAGGTGATGATGTGGCTCCCATACAGCAGTCAGTGGATCCACATATTCCGAAGCGGGGTGGGGTGGGGTGGTAAAGGTGATGCACTGATGTTTGGAGAGATGTATTACAGGAAGGTTAAGGAGACAGCAAATACCTGTTCATCTCCTGGCAGTATTTCCCTGCCAGTAATTTCCCACCGTGCATTAACTAATGTTTTGTCAAAGCCTGCCTCTAAATGTACCAAATGATGGGTCTTCCATCACTTCCCAAGGGAGAGTCTTCCATGACTGAACAGATCTTGCTGTCGGGAAGATGTCTTTTATATATTCAGCCTATTTTTTCCTATTCTTAATTTCATCCCATTACTCTTAGTTAAACCCACTCCTATTGTCCTAAATAATTCACCTCCCTTAGGAATTTACCCCCTCCATGTATTTGTAGGCCATTCTTTTGTCCCACTATAGTCTTCATTTAGCTAAGCTATCTATATTTAATTCTTTTAATCTCTCTTCATAAATTAATCCCTCCAGCCACAGAGGGGAAGGGCATTTCTGAGACATTATTCAGTGGTGAGCTAGGATGCTCTGTTGCATTCTGGTGATATCTAGAGCATGGAAAATGCCTAGGGGAGGCCTAAACAGTCACGTTATTACTTTTTTTTTTTTTTTTTTTTTGATTCTGTGAACTGCCATAGACATAAGTGACAGTTCTGAGGGAGAAAAAGAGAAGAATAAAACTGGAAATCTCTGTTTCATTCTCCCTTTTCTCCCCCACTGTTATAAATGTCAGCTTTGTCCTTAGATAATAACCTCCAGCACCAGCTGGCTAATTCTTACTCACAGACTTCACCTTCCTTTACATCCTAACCTAGGAATTCTGTATCTGGGCGAAAAGTAGGAAATTAGATAGTCAAAGCAAAAATAGGCTAAGCTATATCCTATAATACACGAATGCACTGTGACATCCTGGAGTTTTTTTCCACTAGGGTTAAAGAAGCTGTTAACTTGTAATAGTTTATATACTTGTGGTAAAGTGATAGCTTTTCTAATATAGATAAATATCGAGGGGATTAGATAGCACCACTGCCTCTTTTTCTTCATCTCCCAACAGAATCAGACAATAACTATGCTCTGGCCCTTCCCACCCATACTAATGATTTGGAGGATGCAAACTAATCAGTCAGATGCAAACTAGTGTCTTGGAAGATGCCTTCTGCGGTGCCACTTGACTGGCCATTTATGGCCTGAGTTGGCACCTGAGCTCACAGCTTAGGTTCTTAACAGAGTCTGCCTTATATAAGTTGCGTTCAAAATATGTTTTCTAATATTAAGGTTATGAAAGATTGTAGAGAACTCCTAACATAGAAAACTTAAACAAGAGCATAGAAAGGCTAGTAGAGTCCTAAAACAGAAGCCTTTCCTGAAAGAAGAGGAACAGTTAAAACTTCCTTTAGGGAAAAAAATTCAAACTTCTTTTGCATTCCTACCCTTCTCCACCCTTGCTTTACCCCCTCATTAGATGGTAAATGGCTGTAAGAGCCTGCTTTTAAAAGCTATCAGCTGGAATGTGTTGATGGGGTTAGAGGTGGGGCTTAGTCAGTTGACTCATCAATAAAAAGGTAGAATGTATATTTTGAATTGCAATTTGAATTGCTGTTTTCTTTCCTAAGGCTCCTTTGTAGGAGGAAGCTGATAACAAGGTCTTCTTTTTAGAAGAATGTTGCGTAAATCTGCGTCTTACATTTACATGGTGCAAAGCACTCTTGGTTCTATCAAGCTCTACATATGAGGAAACTGAAGTGACTTAGACTAGGAGGGGAGGATGGTAGGGTCTCTAAAACCCAAATTTAAATATATATACATTATTATTATTACTAATGCTTTTACTTTATGGCACTTTTCCTATGTAGCTTAGATAGATACGTCCTTAGCAGCAAGTGGAATTTTACACTAACGTTCGTATCCTACCACAATCTTAAGATAACTATTAGTATTTATTAAAGTGGCTGCAGTAATATTTGACTTTCTTCTTGAAAAGGGATTTTCAATTGCTTTAAATATGTTGAAAGACTTGGAAAAACTGGGCTTGTTAACTGGATTCATTTAAATATCTAAAGGAGAAATGCAGAATCCAGCACATGAACCAGTGCCCATAATTGGCTCTGATACTTCAACAATTTATTTATTTTTCTCTACAGCTGACTTAATACCTTAAAATGAATTCAGTACTTGCCAAAATGCCTATTGCAAAAAAAGTCAAACAATTCATATTTGGGTCATACAAACCTGAAAAACATTAGAAACCAGTAAATGATGTCTTCTGGAGGATATGAAAATAAACAGACCCACATGTTCCTGCAAATCAACTCAGTCTTTAACCCATTTGCTATTATTGTTTCTCTTTCTATTGTGGTAACACATAGGATTCCCCTTTACAGACCTGGACGCTTTTGGTTATAAACACTGTGCAAAAATGAAACCCCAAATAATACCTACCTCAAGACTTTGTAAATTAAATACAGGTCTTGGAATGGGAGGAAGGAAGGGAGGTGTGTGCACATGCATGGGGCAGGGGGAGTTAAAACACAGTACAGAAGATGTCCTAAAAGTGCCTTCTTTCTCTGTTATCACTCCTTTTCCACCACAAAGCTTATTTGTCTGCTCCAGTGGCCAGAGTGCTGGCTTAACATCGCTGCTGGCTGCTATTTCCAGAGGTAGGAGATGCCCAGGCAGAAGGCTTGATCCAAAAATTGCGAGAGCCTCAGTTCCTTCCCTCTAATATTCCAGGATCAAGCTCCTAGTGCGGCATAACCCCACGCTTGATGGTTTTTCTCCAAAAGAAGGGAAAAAGCAACTGAGAAGAATAATTTCTGGCTCACATTTAGTTCTCTTGTTATGTTTATGGGTCAACTTTGGTGCAAAAAGAGAATATACGCAGCCTGAAAAGTCTATTTTAATCTCTGGGTTTGATATATTTTCTTCTTTCATCATACTGCATTGCAAATTATTCTAGTTCTATTTCTCCGGTGCATTAAACTAGTGCATTGCCAAGTCTCAGCTCTCCATTCAGGTTCTGGCATCAAAGCCTTAGGCCAATTTTATTTCATTTGTATTTGCTGTCAGAGCAATGTCTTTATTCTAAAATGCCCTTCTCATATCAACTTCTCAGGTGGCTTGACAGAAGTAGTAAGTGGTAGGAAGAAAACCCTCCCCCATCGTGCAGTCCACGGTATTGCTTTTATGTTTTCACCCTCTCTGACTGTGGCAAGTATATCACACTTTTATAAAATGGAGTTCAGGATGCCATTTAGGAATGAAGTTTTGTTGTTGTTGTTGTTTTTTTATCTTAGCGAGGTTAGCTAGGCACTTGACCAGTCCATGCAGCCTTTCTATTTATATATATATATATGTGTGTGTATGTATGTATGTATACACACACACACACACACACACACACTTACTTTTAAAAAACACTCATGCTGCTGTTGCTCAGGGCTAATTTTTTGACGGTACTTATTTTCAACTGCTAGTGGCACATTTATTCAATTGTAAACAGAATTTTAGTAAAACAGAGTGAAAATCTATCACATCAAATTACGATGACAACGCAGTGCAGTGAAATTGAGGATTAGGCTGGGACTAGCAGTGTTTTGCTTGTGGCCATCGAAGATTGTGAAAGAGCTGTGCTCCAAATTTCCTTTTTTTTTATGCATGGTTAGAAAAGTGATTTAAACTGGATGACAGGAAGCCCAAATCATTTTGTCATATTAAAGACTGTCAAGGATCCACCTCAGGATGGAAGCATTTGATGTAAAATATAACTCCAGAATTAAGCAAAGCAAGGACCGCTGAAAACAGGATGCTTTAAACAGCACAGAATGAGGGGCATTGGAGAAGTTTATAAATTGACATTGTGTGTTAAGCAGTGAGCGTGTTCGTAGTCTCCATTGTATCTTGCAATGGAAACTTAAAATGCTGACATTTCTTATCTGCCAAACAAAAATAGGCAAAAACATTTTTAATTCATGCTATATATAAAATGATATGCTTTTAAACATATAAAGCCAAACATTAAAAATCCACACGCAAACATACATATCCATAAGCAGGATCCACCTATTTGTGACAATAAGAGCAATGAAATCCCTAGTTCATGTAATATTGCAAAGATCTTTATAATCAGCAACGCAGCTTCTGGTGCAACTGTAACAATGCAGTATCACAGCCCCCCTCATACACTTTTCAGAGGTAATGACTCTCCCCCTTTTCCTTGCCTATAAAATAATGATTTGAGTTGCACAAAATACAGGCACCTTCACAAGTATGAATGTAGGTATACATGTTCTGAAGGCAACTTCCTTTTAAGTACCTCGTTTTGGATAGTTTAATCTGTATCCTTACCAGTTTAATGCAGAAAAATAGATTGCTCAACTGAGGAACATGCATGTTCAAAACCATGATTAGATGAGACTTCTATACCAAAGCAATGAGTTTCACCAGTGGATTCAAATTAAATCTAACCTACAGAAATCATTGCCACATTTAAGGTGCTACAAGATGTTGTGCCACGGGAGTGGAAGCTTTCATAAGTAATTAAACATTGCCAATATGTCAACATCTAAAGCCAGTAAGAAGAATATCAGTTCGTAAGTGAACACATAGTTGACTGTTTCTATATAAGCAGTAATGATTAATATTCCTCAAAATGTAACATTTCTGGAAGGGGGTGGGAGAAACCAACTTCCGGTAATTTCTTCTTTGACAGCTCTGGGACAACCTTTTTTGTTCATTCAATATTTTCTCTGAAAAATCACTGTAAAAATTAGAGATGAATAAAATTTACATTTATTCCTGCTTTCTTTTGCTTTTCCCCACAGCTCGCCTTTATTCCTTACCGGAAAAGCAAGTTGAGGTGAAGGAAGAAGCAACAACAACAACAAACAAAACTAACAAAGCAGGTCTCAGTAAAGTAAAAATGGAAAAATGTTAAAGCAAAAGCAGTGGTGATTTTCTTCCAATTTTGTCAAAGATCTATTTTTGCCACAGGCCAGGGGAAGAGCAGAGACATCTCTGAAATCTACCTAGATATTATTGTCCAGATACACATTCATATTTTAGATACTATAATGACAGATGTGAGGGGAAAGAGACTTTTAAAGCCATTGAATGATGAGAAATACAGGAGTGAATCAAATTTCTTTTCTTTGGGTGTGTAGATATGGAAATGTAGCATGCATTTATACTACTATCTCTTTATATGTTATTCATACTACAACTAATGTGTTTTGATCTGCTGCAAATTGTAGAAGACTTAAAATACTAATTTTAAAAAACTTCCCCCCTGCCTGCCTGCCTGCCTGCCTGCCTCTCTCTCTCTCTCTCTCTCTCACACACACACACAAAAATATATATTTATTTTTTACATAATAATCCTTTCCAGTGATCATTACAGAGGAAGAATGGCCTCTTACAGCTTGGAAGCTTGAGACTATACATTGAAGGGCACTCCTCTTGCCACTTCTGCCAGGGTCATACAGGGGCTGAGAGTGACTTTTTTGTGCTTCAGTTCTGGCTCTTTTGCTTTTTAGCATGCTGTATTTAGAGCAGTATACTCAGAGTGAAATCTAGAAGGCACAGATTTGTCTGTGTCCGTAGAAGGAAATTACCCTGTGTAACATTACCTCACAAATACAATGTAAGAGCCAGAAACCATAATTTTAAATGAATAAAGTATTAATATTTTACTGATGTCAGATCAAAAATCTGTGAAACTACCTGGATAATGGAAGCTTATTGTTGTTATGGTACTAGTCAAAAACCATATTAAGCATAAAATCAGTTTACTGCAGTGCAAACTTTCTATCTCCCAGGCATCCCATTACATGCAAATTAAATGTACTCAGAACTAAGGTTCTGAATGAAAACTGGGTTGTTTGGAAGTAAAACCAGGTGAAATCTGGTTTAATTAATGCAGCACTGCCACAGACTTGGCTCTGCTAACTTCCAAGTTTTAGTCAAGACTATACATGACATTTCTTTGAGTAATGTATGGGCAACAGGAGCAGTCTCCTCACCTAGTTCATCAGCAGAAAGAGTTTGGGGAGAGGAAGCAAGTATTCACGATGAGGACACAGAGTTTCACAAAGAAAGATTTTTGCCAGGCAGAACAGCAGCCAGTGTTACTGGTCTTAGAAAATGCCCAGATAATGTCTATGTGCTCTTGAGACCTACCTCCCAGAGCATTTTCTCTGCGCTATTTATGCGTGTCTGAAATCTCTTCTTACAAAGCATGTTAAGAGTTGTTACAGGACTCAGAGGAGAAACAGGATGTCCCAGGTGGTCACAAGCCATGGGGAAAGGCCATTGCAGTGAGGGTGGAGAGCGGGCAAGGGGCAGCATCTGGACACGCTGGACTCTTTGCTCCGCTCYGGCATGAGCTGAGGGGCAGGGCTGCAGTGGGGCAGGAGGAGATGCTTGGGAGAYGTGCAAAGGCACCACCTCGGCTAGGAGCTGGCTTGAGATCGGGGTGGTTCAGAAATACTGGTTACGTGACCTAACTGACCATCCATAGCATTACCAAACAGCGTGACCTGCACTGTTCCCATACTGCTTCCAGAGTAAACACCAAGCTCATCGGGTTAAGAAAGGCAAAAGACTCAGATAACACCAGTTCCTTGGCCAGATCCTCCTGCCAGGAAAAGAAGAGGCAGAACAAACACTGGTGGGTTTATCAGAAACAAGAGATGAGTTATTGAGAAAGTGTCCAACAATTACTTCTTTCAAGGAAGTTGGCATCTGGCCCCTGCAACAGTGCCACTTATAATCTGCTCCAAAATTAGATAAGCGTATCCCTCCTGGCCTTTTCCCACCAGGAAGGGCGTCAGCCTGCTACACCCATGCGCCCCGAACCCGGAGTGCTTGATATAAAGTGACAATTGATAGTCAATACTATTGACAGACCCACTCAGTGAAGCTAATTGCTCAACAGGAAACATCCTGTTTTAGTTAATTATTGTGTAATTCAATGCTATATTGTTAGAGGTACGAGGAAAGTTTCCACAGGAAGAAAGATTGAGAAGAACAGGGCTTCTAGTTTAGAGAAGAAACAAAAAAAAGGGCCTGACAAGGCTATGCAACACAAAAAATATCTACTTTTGTGCTATCTACTGTTTCTCATAATGAAGGAACAAGAGATAGCTAAATAAAATTGAAAGGCATTCAATTGAAAACTGATAAAAGGATTTATTTATTTGTATACAGCATGCAAGTAACTTCTGGAGCTAACTGTCAACAGATGTGACTGAAGGGGAAAAAAAATAGTAGGATTAGGAGTTTATCTGGATATTAAGAATATATACCATTACAAAACTAACTCACCATGCTGTRGGTTTTTCTCCTGCAATTAGTAAACATGACCAACAACTCTGTTGAAAATTCCTGGAGTATTTTGAGGCAGTCAACCTGAAGAGTTAAATGCACTCACTGGAAAATCACAATTATACCATTTGCTGTGTCATAATTCCACCTTACTGACCATCTGAGTCAAATAAGTGGCTGAGACACAAAACAGGCTGAGAAACAAAACAGGCCATCCCATCCGTTCTGGTGACAAATACTGTGCTGTTTAAACTTTGCTCTCTCAGCTTATTAGCATTACGATCCTCTGGTGCAATAAAAAATTCAAACCTCTGCCCTATTTAATTTTTTCCTTCATGAATTTTTTTTTTAAATATACTTACCTAATGGGCATATAACTCCTCACATATATCAAGTCACATCTTACTGTACAGTTGCTCTATTTATTCCAGAGAAGTACTACCTACCCTTCAGACACAAGCAATCCTGATGTCCTCTCTCATCTGGGTTTCCTGAAAGTGTGGCTGGGCAGTCTACTCCCTCTCTGAAAAGATTTTAATCTGAGTTGTCAGAGTGCAGCTCATTCTGCCGAAGCAATACTAGGGATTTCCTGCACGTAGGAAAAGTGAGTGGAGGAAGATTCGACAGAGAAGTGAGAAGATACCAGCCCACCTTGCTGACACCAGAAAGCAGAGGTGAACGCACACACGTGCAGTTTACAGGATTCTGATTGCATCTTTAGTGCCACCTTAATTTAGGGTGTCCCAGCAGAGTTTAACTTGTCTTTCAAATCAGATGTTTGGCTCACGGGTCTTACAGTTTCACCATTACAAACACGTGCCAAACCTATCTGCTAGCCTTGAACTGACTTCTTGCTAAACTCAAAGGTGAGCTACTGCATGACTAACATTTAAATTCAAAGTCAACAGGACATATCTCCTGCAATCTGCACCTTCCGGAAGGCTGATGCTTCCAAAACAAGGCAGCTTTGAGACATAGGTTAAAAAAGAACGAAGCTATTGCAAAATATGTACTGCAACTCATTTTACATGCCTAAGCCTGTGAAATACCTTAGCTAATCTACCTCACACTTTCTCTCAAACAGTCCTACCAGATTTGTTAGAAAACAGATATGAAATTTTAGGTAGAAAGGAGAGTTTTTCAGGAAATTGAACATACAGGGTATCAAAATAAGACTTGATTATAAAAAGACATTAATTCAACTGCAACTGCTTCATAATTCACTGCATTAAATTAATGCTTTGTGAGCACATTATCTACAAGCAAATGTAAATGTTATAACAAACTGAAATTTGGAGATAGAGACCCTCCACATGTTTGGCTTGGACCTTGTCCACAGAGGTTTTATTAATCAGAACAGAAAGTTTAGCCTAACGTTGGTTCAATGCAGAGGAGCTTCCTGAAAGGCAACRGAAATCTCTTTCCCGCCTCCAGAAGCCCAGCAGCTCACTCTGCCCTAGCCACGAGGCCTCCCCAGGTGGCTCTAGCACTGCCGATGCAGTCATGCAGCAGGTTGATTTTGCAAAGCCGTGAACGAGGTCTTGGTGCAATGGGTTCAAAAGGAAGCACAACAGAAAAGCAGTGTTTGCCACGCTGAAAGAGTCCACGGCCGAAGCTCTGCATTGCTGGCAGTGCCCCCAAAGCACTGCAAGAGAGACACACACATGCACACCCTTAATACAGCAGTGGAGATCATTCAGTCCCTTGAGCAGCCTTGCTTGAGTCCTGGTTTGCTTTCTGGCCGAGCCATGCTTGGCAGAGCTCACCATATTCCCTCCCGACTTTCTGTTACTTTTGTATAATCCAGCGCCAGCAACAAGAACAGCTGAATTGGGAACAAGTAGAGAATTGCTTTTTAGTAACTTTATAATTTTGCCTAAATAAACAAGCAAACAAACAAAAACCCAGTAATAGTGATGAAGCCATGGCACTTTATCATAATTCTATCTAGTAAGACAAAGGAAATTTTTGTCAATATGTTTTGTGCTTGGAAAATGTACTGTTCAGCACTTTGGCACTGTTCTAGACACAGGCATTTGATTTTATGGGGAAAGGCTGTATTATTTAAAAGCACGCATTGGTTCCAGAACTGTGTCCTCCTGCCTTCGATTCCCATACAGGCTTCCAGGGTCATCTCAATGTGGACACATAGCTATGCCCACATAAATACAGTGCACAGTGAGAAAGTGCCAAGTATACAGACCTAAGACCTTGATACAATTTTCAAGGACATTTACACAACAGAACATTAGGAACCTTTTAAAGGAATTTATTTACTGAGAACTCACAGAGGTCTGGCACTGCAAAATGTAATTACTTCCCATACAGTATTAGTAGTGGAGGCTAGTATTGGGCCTCCACAAGTGGCCCAAGTATGAGAAGTTCCAGTGACAAGGAAGAGTTTCAGGTCAAGTTTACTAGTGGCAAAGGCAGGCTTGCCACACACTATCAATTATCTTCCAGTATCTACAGGCCCTGTAAACCCGTCCAGCGATATTGTTGTATCAATTAACTATAGCCAATAATTTTAACTATAATTATTTTACTGTTCCCATTTACTGAGCTTGCAAAGTTCTTTCACTTTCAAATGTTTCAAATGAACCAAAAGGCCTTATTGTGCTGCTGTGTGGGGAGTCTCTGGGAGTGGGAGGTTTGGGCCAAAAAGTACAAAAAGCTGAGAGCACTGGGCCRGGGATCAGCCCCTCCAACCTAAGGAATTATCTATCACTCAAATCAAGTGCCTCCACACCAGAAATGCAGCTACACCAGCAGCCCTCTGACACTGAGGAATTAACTCTCCAGAAATTAGAATTAACTCTGGAGAAATCAGGCCGCTGTCACACGATGTGCTTCTGCGAGGGCTCTGTTACAGCGCTGGCGCAGGTCTGGGGTAGGCAGAGGTAGAGCCACTGGCGCCTGCGTGCCTGCTCTGCCAGCCCTCTGCACTGCCAGCAGCCTGCCACAGAAGTACTTATGTGGGATAGCTATGTCCTTTAAAATTGGATAAGAAAAAATAAAAAGGAAATTGTGTAAAATGTSACATCCAGACAAGAGAACAAAACAAAGTGTGTGTGTTTTGTTTTTTTTACAGCAGAAAAAAAATACTGAGAGGAGCGTCTTATCCCTTCCTCTGTCATGTCTTTTCCTCTCAGGTTTCTTCCCTATGCAGGGAAATAATTCTCTCGCTGTTGACACCTATGCAACCACAGAAGTGTCAGCATGAGCTGACTGGGTGGAAAAGAAAAAAATATTTACCCCCAGCATTTCTGCGATCCGCTGCATTGCCATTACTGCCATGATTTATCAGGGCCTGTGACAGATTTTAGCTTAAGCCCACAGTGCTGGTTCAAATCACAGGCAGAGGCACCACACAGCACTTTCCCCACCCGCAGAGGGGCTTATTTTCCAGTGACGTAACATGGCTCTGCCCCCATTTGCTAGGATGGCATTTTGTCCTTCCACATCAGCCAAAGACTTGCCCCTGGGTCTTTTTTGTGCTGCAGGGTGGCATTTCCTCACTGTAAAACCCTATAAAATTTTGCAGATTACATCTCCAATTCCGAGGGCTGGCCTCATGGGAGACTGCCACRTGGCCATACAGCTGTGCCGTGAGAATGAGGGATGCATGCTACATTACTAGTGCTCAGCACAGGCAATATGGGGCTCTTCGCTTCTCCCACCACCGATATAAACCACCATAGCGCCCAGGAACCCTGGTCACAGGTGAAGCTCACACTGTAGCAGGTACTGGACAAGCACAACACAAGAAAATGGTCCAAACTCCAAAGAAATGAGTCTTAGCAGGAGACAAAAGACCCCAGGCAAATGCAGGCAGACAGGAAGGAAATACAAGGCAATAACAGGGGAAGAGTGGTCAGCAGGACAGGCAGTCACTCCAGCACACCCACAAGCTGTTGCCCAGCCTTTACAGATACCATTATAAGGGATAGTTTTAAGGTGGGGTTTGGACGGCAATAATAAGCCAAGTTTGGATATGTCTGCAGGGGATGCATCTTGAGCACAAGAGGCAGCAGGGAAGAAAACACAGAGACACTTGTTTGAAAATTTAACAAATGAGCAACAGAGGCCAGCAAAGTGTCTGATTGGAGGTGAACGTAAAGATTTCAAGGGTACACAAGAGATGATGGTGACCCAATTATATGATAGGTGGGGAATCAGTCATGACAGACCTTGAAAATGAAGATGTGTAACTTATGTTCAAGGCAGAACAGGAAGACAAACAGGTGGAGGGATTCCCCCCAGATAGACTGATGTGGTCAAAGCAAGAAGCTATACAAAACTTAGATCATGGTGATCAAGTGACTGGATATGTTGTGACATGTGGGTAGGTAGGTGGTTTGGTAGAGAGCATGCCCCCAAAATTTCAGAATGTCACACAGCTCCAAAGCAGCATTTGTAAATCAAGACTACCAAGTTTATTGCGCCGACAGCTGCACTGAAACTATTGCACTGGTGTTATCGCAGGCATGGATATGATCTAGTAGATCCAAGATGCAGTTCATGTCAGGAGCAAAATTTAAGGTGATATCAAATGAAATTTGAAGTGCAAGTCTCCCCCATTGTACCAGAGAGGGTAATGTACAAGTTGCCTCCTGGAGCTCTCTCTCCATGTTATTTTCTCACAGTGATTCAAGATCAAATGTGCACAGTTCACTAGTAAAAAGACCATTATTTTAACTGTCAGCACACAGCCTAAGCCTGTATTGCCTTTCTGTCTTACACATCATTAACAACCAAGTCTATCCAGCTTGAAATTAACTGCCAGTCCTCAGGCTGTTGGATGTGTTGGGACAAAATCACACTGGGGTCACATGCTGGGTTGGTTATTCAGGGCTTGCAGGACAAAAAGAAGTATATACCCTCCATTTCAGTCAGCACAGTGAGTAAATATATCTTTAAACAAAACCTTTCACACCTGGGTGGTATAATAAGGTGGATTTGTACATTATCACTCTTGCCATATAATCATTTCCGAAAAACTCGAATCTGCTTCCCACGTGAATTTCTCTCTCTGCGTTTCCATGGGTTTGTTGTTTTACTGATGAAAGCCTCTTTAGCTGATGGCTGCCATTAGGCTATGTTGTTGTCTAGACTCAAAGGTGTACTGATACTAACTTATTTTATCCCAAAAGTGCAATTGGTCTCTACCCCCTCAAGAAACACTAGATCCCTGGCTGCACAACTTCAGGGCAATGCATTACTCCAGAATGTCTCGGCTGAAAGAAATCATTTCAGAAGAGTTGCACTGACCTAAAACTAGAGCAATGCAGTGGCACATCAGACCCATCAGGTTTGTGATAATGCAGTTATCATCTTGTAATTAAACCAGTCTGTTTGGCCTCTCTCCCTTATATTATGCACCCACAGTACTATATACCTGGCTCCCCAGGCCCGTGCAACCCTTGGCAAACAGAAAAGCTCTAACCTTAACTTCCCACTTCAATCCACCATTTCCCTCTCAAAAATCCCCATTAGAAAGACTGTGCAATCTTCCYAGCTTCTATAGCTAGGACTTAAATGAACCCACACTCCTGAATCCTGGATGTGATAGCCGCAGCAGGCCTCAAATAGGTTTTGTTCATTGCAACAAGGAGATCAGCACCTCTGAGGCAATGTTTAGAAAGAGTCTTTCAAAATAGGGCTGATGCACCTGGGTACATACATTTTGCACCCACCTAGTTTATGCTCAGGAGGATCTGGCATGTGAATAAAAAATTGCACCTATTTACGGGTTACTAGAGGGTTATTTCATTGGTCTTTCCATACAGCTGTGATACTCACAAAGGAAGTATCACACTGCCGGAAAACAGCGCCATCAAAATGCTCGTGATGTTCAGCTCTGTGACTCCTATTTCATGGGACTTCAGGTTTTGCAGACATTTGGCCTTCTCAGGCTCAATCCAAAACCAGGGCTTGGAAGACAAGAGCAGACTGCACACGAAATCAAAACGATAATGGTGGCAGGAAATAACTGGGGGAGATGGCAAAAGTGACAGTCACCGTCTGGATGGAGGAAAGCCCTGTCCTTTGTTACCAAGCTGTAGAAGGCCTCCTGGATTTCCAGATGCTTTTGACTGTTCCAGCAGCAGCAGTAGCTATGAGTGTTTATTTCCCTTTCTCCTATCTGCTTGGTGAGGAGATTTCAACCTCTTGTCCTGTTGGACTGTACCGCCATTGTCTGTGCTTTTCTCATCTCCAGACTGGATCGCTGCCATGTGGTCTGCTCAGCTCTACGTCTGAGGACCACTCAGAAACTTCAGCTAATTGCAGTGTGCAGCTGCCTGCTTACATATCCACATTTCAGACACAAACCATAGAACGCAGATGGTACACAGACTGCGCCAATTTTCAGTTCATTTCCAGGTGCAATTGAGGCCTTGGTTTCTAAATCTCCTTGTGATTTGAACCTGCTGTCCCCCAGAGGTTACCTCTGTTTATGAACCTCAGGTCCACCACTGAGATGAGCTGAGGCATTTGAACTGACAGTCCCCAGAGCAGCACATTTGGGAATGATTTTGTCTCAGCAGAAGGCCCACAGCTCTTGCATTTACTTCCTTGTGTGGTGAGCCTTCAGGGCATGTTGCAAAACTTGTCTCTTTTGTTAAGCTTTTATTTTAATATATTGGGGCGGGCTAAGAAGGGAGGTTTTGATGAGGATACTTTTACTTTCATTGTTGTCATGACAGTATAATTCATTAGGGGATATGAGTTTTGATTTCTTTTTATTTTAACTGTAGCTAATGCAATCTAAGATTGTGCACAATACAAATGAAATCAAATAAATAATTACAATTGCTTGAGGCCAGTGCTGTTTACTCGAGAGCCTGGGAAGGAAAGACAAGAGTAGAGTATTGCTGCACTGCAGAGAATTAAATAGGTATGGCAAAACTAAAGGGAGTAAGCCAGATTACCTCCGTATGCTCATGCCACAGGATGCCACAGTCTTGTTTCCATGCTAGGGGATTCCTGGGGCCTGACATGTCCTTCAAGCTCGTATTGACAGCTCACTGCAGTGTGTGACTGCCACTGGGCTGCAGGGGAAGGAACAGAGATACC
>NW_020447852.1:262944-290305 GCF_003343035.1 Apteryx rowi | reverse complement strand
AAAAAAAAAAAAAAAAAAACCCACACAAGAACACAGAGTACAATGCAAACCCCAACAGCATTAGATCTAAAAGACCTTTGTCAAAGAATTATCCTACTTTTTTTTCTTTTTTTCTGATTTTAGTCTCCCCTCC
The DNA here is from genome assembly GCF_003343035.1 of Apteryx rowi. NCBI lineage: Eukaryota > Metazoa > Chordata > Aves > Apterygiformes > Apterygidae > Apteryx > Apteryx rowi. The sequence goes on along the minus strand of NW_020447852.1, from coordinate 290,172 downwards.
CATGCTCCCTTTGTGTGGTTGTCTCTACTCATTTTCTCAGGTTCTTTTCAGCTGGGTTAGTATATTGCAGATATGAACTGAGCTATCAAACTGAATAATGCTTCCGGAGAAGAAATGAAAACACCTAGAAAGAAGAGAAGCAGATTGCTGAAAATAACCAAGAGTCTCAGATGATACAGCATAAGATGATTCTCTTTAAAGGCWCGTATAAGTACATATATACACACATACGTAAATAGATAGTGATGGCAAAAAGCATTTCTTTATGTGTGTCTGTGGTTTGGAAGCATACTTACTCCTTTTATGAGCAATTACATCCCTCTTAGCTAGAGATCTGCGTATATTTCTGTTTCATAAAATAGCCACAATTCATGGTCTTTTGGGGGCATGCAAGGTCAAATGTAGGCATTTAGTTTCAGTAGCCATGTGTGACAGGGAAGACTTCTTGCCTAGATGCCACAGGACAAAACCATGGGCAAGACACACCGCAGAATCCACCCAAACACCCAGGAAAGAAGAGAGACCCAGTTCCCCAAAGTGACTAACCAGGAAAGGGCATGAGATATCAGCCCTTTGAAACTGTGCRTTTGTTACCTGTAGAAAAGCTTTGCTGAGAAATTTTTACACTCCACCGATGCAAAGGGGTCTGAAAGCTGCCTCAAACAGGCAGCAGAGTTTTTTTTCTAGGATGGGGATTGGCATAGAGCTGGAAGAAGCAGTTTTATACCATCTGCTTCCCCCTCTGGTTCAGAGAAGAGGCAAAGGACAAGGATGCCATGCACCGCTCCTGGCAACATGATTTACCACAGACCAATTTAAACTCTCACCAGAAAAATCTTTATAGTACTAGATCATCATGTCTTCTTCTCTGTAGATGACAATGACTGTGTATGTGTGTGATCACATAGATGCAGTAAGGTAAAGATATACATCCATATGTTTGCATGTTTATGTTCCCAGCATTTTTAATTTTTGTGGGCTTGAGTAACACCATGTTACTATTCTGACTTGTTTGTTGTTTTTTTTTCCTTGAAAATTTCCTTGGATTTTCTTATTAGTTTTTTTTTTAAATACTGAAGAATTTCTCAGTGGCATTAATCCCACAGCTCYTGCAACATGCTCAAAGTCTTTGGTTAGCCTTCAGCCATACAGAGAAGGCTTAAAAGGACATCTAAAACCACCTGTCTGGCTCTCAATCTTAGTAAAAACTCAGTATCTTGAAACAACTGAAACTAAGTCCCCATTTCCTCTACCTGTTGACACTCCATTTTGTAGTAATCCTTCTTCCGCCCATCCCACACTAGATCTGTTCCTTCAGCCATGATACTTTCTTCACTGTGACCATAAGTGTATGGGAGATGCATACACGGCAAGTACCCCCCGCCAGCTCACCTAAACTACCAGACTGATGTATGCCTATAATGCACACGTCAAGATAAGCTATGAGCACAACAAACTTACTGAGCCCAAAATCCATTTGTACACTTCCACTGTCATAAAGTAGTCACCTGTAACTTCAGTATCTTCAACAGGTTGCTGCTTAAAGACATCCTCAAAGCTGTTCTGGCTTTAAACTCCAGAAAGAGATGTCCCTTTTTTTTAATTCTCTTTTAATAGGTGCAGCACAGAGGCCTGAGGAACCAAAGCAAAGCCATTAATACAAATCCACTGAAAAGCGAGGTGACATTAAAGAGTTGGTGTCCCACATGTCCAAAACTTCATTGTCAGTTTATCCAAATAAGTTTGGAGGCAATTTCTGCCCAAGGGATGTGGCTGGGAAAGAGAGGGAAGAAGAAAGTCCTGGAAACTTCAGGTTGATGGTTTTGCAGTTGACCATGGGAAGTGCAAAAACCACTGTAAACTGGACTTCTTATGGCCACAGTGGGCAACTAGTTCCATATTTTGCAGTCAGAGCTCATTTTATCCCTACAAGCTTCTGCAAAGACTTCTAGAGCACAAACCACCAGCAGGACTGAGGCAGGAAGAGTTTCCCACACTGAGGGAATCAGCATCTACATGACATTGATGACTGCAGTAGGGAAAGGACGTGTTCCCACCTGACAAAGTTGCTTTGGGTGCTACCTGAGCCTTTGGCAAAGCTTAAGCGGAGTGGCMCATGAACACACCCAGCAGCAGAGAAAGGCTGTTGCTTAAGGGTGAGTCTCAAAGTCACATTGTGTCTCACTAGTTGCCAGGAGAGCACAAAGCAGGTTAGGAAAGAAGGCCTTCCTGCATAGAGGATGCTATTTGCGTCATAAGTAGCCTTGTGTAGCTAAATGTGTCAAAGCTGTATTCCTGCCTGACAGACCCTGACTGCCACACGAGAGCGAGAACAGAAATGAACTTCCCCCAGTGAAATATTATAGCCTTGGCAATAGAGGACCTTGCCTGGAGGTTAATATGAGCCAATCATAAGGGGCTTTTGTGTGTGCACATACGTGCGTGTGTATGTGTGTGAGAGCGTTAGCGTTTGCATGTGTGTGCTTTCACAGAGTATTCTGTCAGGGACCGATTTTCAATGATGCGAGTCTCCTCTAACTGATAACACTCTAAATAACAGGTGAGTGACTCCTGGCAAGAAGGAGATTGTCTGACCTCATTGTTTGCCTTTTTCCCCCCCTCTTTGTTCTTCACAAATAAAGGTTTTTTAATAAACTGAAAGGTCCTCCGCTCCTGCCTGATGATAAAATGAAAGGAACCAGTGAGGTATGGTACAACGTGGCAGCAAAAAAAGAGAAGCTCATCAGAAAATAACAAAGGTGCAAGTTAAAGATAAGGCAGCTGTCAGAGATTAATCCTGCTGGCCTGATTGTTTTCTTTAATACCAAGGCCTGCAATAGCAAGCGATAAGTTTGCTGAGTAATTTGGTTTTTGGTGAGGAAATAAAATTCAGGTAGGCCTCATAATTGATTTCCCTTTCTTTAGTTTTCTAAACGTTAAACAAAAAAAAAAGGCGCTCTGCTTTGACTACACTTTCCTCTTTTCAAACATGCTCCAAGGCTGTGAGCGTCCCCCCAAGCTGGGTCTGCAGAAAGATAACTCTGAGGGCAAAAGTACCCTCTCCTTCTCCAGCGTTCTCATGGGAATACATTTGTTTGCTTCTAAATGGCAACTACAGCTCTTGAACATGGTTCATTCAGCCTGACGTTGCCTTCATCTTACTGTTCAAAAATGGGTAAAATGTGAGGTGGCGGAAAAAGCAAACTTCAAAAGAAATCCCATGCCCTCAGGTCCTGGCTTACTGGGAGACCTGCCCACATGCGTCAGGTCTCCTGTCTAGTCGGTACCCAGGTTTCTTTCCAAGGACGTGGAAGGGGAAAGAGAGGGAACAAGGAGCAAGGTCTGTGGAGCGAGGCAGGAGCCCTGCGSGGCTGTGGGAAAGCCCATGGGATGGCCTTCCCGAGGTGCTGGTGAAATCCTGCTCCCTGCTCAAAACCTACCCCCCCTCTTCCTCATTCAKGGGTGTGCACAGCCAGCCAGGTGAAGGCCACAGACATGTTGCAGGCAGCAACTGTGGGAGGAAACAAGGGAGAAAAAAAGTTAAGGGAGGAAAACCTTTCCAAATAGGAGAGTCTGTAGCAATGAGGCAGAACTGCTCTCAAGTGAGAAGATGATCCTGAGAGAGAGGCAGCTTGTGTGTGTGTGTGTGTGTGTGTGTGTGTGCGTGTGTGTGTGTGTGTGTGCGGTGCATGCGCACACGAGGCAGCAGCAGAGCCTTATTTATTGTGACAAAATGAACAGCCCCCAGGATGCTCATCCAGCAGCTAATTTCTCATCTTATCTATTATGTGAATGAGATGGGAAACCAGTTTCCTGTTTTTCACAGATATCGCTAACATGAAAGATACAGAATGAATTCCCTTGAAAGCCATGCAGTCAGATCCAGCCACGCTCATTTATTTCAATAGAAGGAATTAATGCAGTCAGGGCTGTCCATTGATAGGAAACAAGTCTATAAAACTCTCTATAGAAGCAAATGTATTAATAACACCTCTAAAACTGGCAAAGAGCTTGACAGATACTTTCTCCACGTCCATCTCCATGCACATGTGTATGTGCCTGTACCTGCAGACACTTGCTTGTGCACATCACACACACACACGGGTGCAAACCTTGTCACTTCCCTTATTCAAAAATACTATTTCCAGTGTGTTATAATGCAACACCAGTGCCGCATGGAAGGGCAATCTGTACTAAGGGCTTTTCCTCCATGAAGGATTCCATTACTTCTAGAGAGCTTCTAAGGGTCTTATCAGGTGTAAAAGTAAGAGGTGACAAGCATACTGAGCCAGCAGGTCTCAGCACTCAGAGTCTAGAGGCAGGCTTTGGAAAAAGTCCTGTGTAAGGGCAGAGAGGCTGTCCAGTGCTGCAGAAGCTATGCTTTTATTAAAGAAGGCCTCACTAACATATCTTCTAAAGCATACACTCAGAGGAAAGTCCATAAAACACTGTCTTTCTATGTCCACGGGCAGGCAGTGGCCATGACCTTGCTGCAGCTACAGCTACGCAARTCTGTCATGGAGTAGAAAGTGAAATATCATCTTAACACTTTTCAGGCCATTTCTGCCTATTTTATGTTGTTTTTCACCTTTCTACTTTTCCCAGCAGAGGGAGTATCTTGGCTTAGATGAGAAGGGGAGGAGATAATCTTCTTATAGCAGAAATCGGTAAAAACACCAAGCTCAGCCTAGCAATAATCTTTCCGCGGTGACTCCTTCCCTGCAAACAGGTACTGCAGCGGTGGCCCCTATCCCTGCCACTGTCAGCAACCCCCAGGGGCTTTGCAGGATAACTGAACCACCGAGCCACCATCACAGACAAAACCACATTCACGTGGTGGCAACAGCAGCCTCACAAGTAAGCGTCAGAAGAGGAGAAAAAGAAAGAGGAAGGGCACTGCAGGCCCTGCAGACCTTGTAGCAAAGTAGCCACCACAGGCACATGGCTTATCACAGGCTGTTCCCTGCAGGTGAGTTATTCTAGGGGTCCTGCTCCTACTGCAGCTCTTACTTAGATCCCTGGGCCTTATTGCCAAAAAAACCCAAGTCCCCCCAACTTCCATTATCCTCAAATAAAGTGGCAGCAGCTCTGAGAGCCAGGGCCCCTTAAAAGGCCTTGTAAAAGGTTTCCTTTTGGTTCCTTTTCCTTCTCGAGGCAGGACAGTACAGAGACTGAAGGTAACGTTCAAAGCACAAATGGGAATAATGGTGGGAAGGGAGGATCCAGCCTTCTTTACAATGGGAGACCTCCTCAAAGTGTAGTCTCAGCCCAGTCCCAGTCAGAGAGGGACCAGGGTTGAACACGAAGTACTGCCCTTGACAGTATCAGGGCGGAGGTGGGTAGGATATGCACAGCCACGTTATGCTTCATGCCCAGATTCACTTTTCTCAGCTGGGATGACTATGACTCTTGCCCCTCCTGCTTTTTTATTATGGTTTCTAGAGACAACAGCATCTCGCTGCCCTCCCTCAGCTGAAAGAGAGCGCCTCTTATCCCGTATAAGGTAAGTGCATCATCTGGCCTGCTATGTGGGGGAAGCAGGCAAGGTATCTACACCCTGCAGGGAGATGGGGGGCTGACCCACATGCCTTTGAAGAAGTGATGTAGCAAGTGCAGTAGACTCCCTTACCCGATAACTTTTCACTCCTAGTAGCCAACAAATGCAGATTACCACCTGCATCAGGTTCCGTCTGATAGTGGGAAAACAATCCACGGGAAGGGAGTGAGAGCAGGAGAAGTGKGAAGGGGAAGAAGAGAAAGCTGAAGAAGCTTAAAAGAAATGAGAAGAGACAACTCTGATACCGGTAGTACACTATAAAGAGATGCTTCAGTTACATTGCAGCAAGCCACTAGTGTAGGAGAAATGAAAATAAATACAGCCTCCAGTCCTAATGAAGAAAATTCCAGAGTGGGCTGAGACCTTAACTGATATAAATGAGGATCATTATCTTCACTCTGCTCTTCCGCTCAGCACAGGGCAAGAAACGTGGAGGTGGGAGGAGACTGCTTAGGGGTGTGCCGGTGTGAAGTACAGCCCTCTCACCCAGCTATCGTCCCTTGAGAAGGAGACTCATGTGAAGGGTGAGTGGAAGTGTTTGGGGGGCTGTGGAAGTTGTGTGGACCATCTGCAGACCTCAGCTGTCCCAAGCTAATGGGGTTTGCCCCAGCCCCCGGTCTGGTCAAAAGGATTCAGGATTCCACCCTAGCAGAAGGAGTGGTTGCTCTTGGGAGGGATGGGATGCAGGTGACTTTGTGCTGTCCCCACATCCATTCTTCTAGGTCACTAGCCACCTGGACAGTGTTAGCAGCCCACCAGGGAAGCTTGTTCAGCTTCAGTGGTCTTCCTCGCCTCTTCAGAACCCACTGGGGCTGTTATAGTCAGTCTATGCCAACCTAGAGATTCAATGCAGCCCTGGAAGCTAAGAAACCCCAGGTAAACACAGAGTCCTGTGCTTGCAAAGCCAAGGCAAAGCACTTTTGACCCACCAGGGCTTGCCATGTTGCTTACCCGCAGCAACAGCATGGCATGCATGGTTTTAATGCTTCCTGCTGTTGTATAAAAATGAGGCCGTGCAGTTGATGCAAAGTACCCACATATATGCTCAGCAGGACARGTCTCTGGGAAGAAATCTCCTCCCTTAACCTGCTCCTAAGACACAGGCTTCTCAGGAGGCCAGATAGCAGTTTAAATTGCCCATCACACCTGTGCCTGCCCAGCTTTGCTCACCTGCGAGACCACCTCTCTCTCCCATCCATCCATCTCCTCATGACAGCAAGAGTCTGCTCTTCTTCCACAGACTTGTGATCTATGTGGTGTGGGACTTGCCACCACAAAAAATTAAAATGACCTCAAAATGCGCCATATTCAACACTGAACACAGCCTCTTGCTGCCCTGTCTTCTGCTTTTCCCTCCATCAGTCCTTGCTGTGCACATCTCAGAGAGCATGATGCAAGGGATGTGGTAATGTGGCCTCTCTTGGTTCACTCCATCACCACATCTACATGTTAATATCTAATATCATATTTAATATCTACCTCATAAGTCCCGCTCAGTTTGGCTGAGGCAAGTGGGTATGACATGTAAGTAGGCAGCGACTCGCACAATCTCTGAGCATTTTCCTCTAATAAAAAGAGCTGGAGCCCGGATAGGGCAGAGGGAAAAAAAGACACAGTAAGACAAATTCACYGTGGCATTAAATCCAATTCTTAACAGAATGTTGTCTTTAACATTTCTCTAGTGCCCAGGCAAAATCCTCTCATACAGACTTGATGGAGACATACACCTTGCACAAGCAGCTCTGCTTCAGGTTAGCTGGGGGACAGGATTTTAGGGTTTATTTTTAATGAAAAACTGAAGATTTTATCCAATTTAATATTTTTCATAATGATCTCCATAGAAGTCCCATAAGAAAAAGATATGGAAATGAAATAAAACTTGGTTAGATGTTTTCATCTCAGAACACGTTGGCCTTTTGAGGTCAGATTTTGGAATTTTGCAATGAAATTTGAAAATCAGAAGTCAAAATGTATTTTTAATTGGCTCATTTCAGTTTTTACATTGTTTGTGTTACTTATCAATTACATCAGGACAATTCTGATAACTGACATCAAGGGATATCATTAAATTATTATAATTAACAACTCCCAAATTAAATAAATCACCGAGTGGAATTAGCTCTGAAATACTGCAAGGCAAATTTCCAAAAGTGAAATTTCAGAGCAAATATTTAAACAAACACCAAATAGGGTAGAAATAGCAGACCCAATGAACTGAAAACTCAGTTTCAGCCATCTGTAGCGAAGGCTGGCATCTGAGCACTACTCCCAATCAGACCGGCAATGTGTTCATTTGCCTCTGAGAGCGCAGGCTAGCACGTGCAAGGGCTAGTAAGTCTCCTGTATGGCCTCTCCCAATTTTTTCTATGTGGTGCTAGGAGAAGGGAAAAAAGGAGTGGGGAAGGGCTGAGGGAAGACAGATAAGAGCTCGAGCAATTCACTTGTTAAAAATCAGTGTTTCATCCTACCTCAGCATGAGGGACCCCAGTATACACAGTGTGGCTTCTCGCATGCCAGAAAACCAATCCAGATGCTTATTTTCACCATCATGCCACAGTAAACGACTCATCTTTAATCTCAGCCAGACCTGGGGACAAGGGTTAAGCTAGAGTTCACATCAGGTTTTGTTTACATTCAATTTTCTCAGTAAGGTCAGACCAGAGAGAGTTGGATTTGGGTGGCTTTTTTTTTTTTTAATTCACAACATTTGTATAGCTTTAACATGATTTCCTGGATTACTTGACAGATAGGTTAGCTAGATCTAGACTGGCACATTGAAATTTTACTCAGGCTATTGCATCAAATAAACTAATCGTGACCTGAAAGAACTTCTTATTTCTCCCACTCTGAGTAAAAGCGGTCCGCAATGCCACAGTGGGGGTGTAGGATCCAAAGGGATTATGATGAAGTCACCAAAACCTTCTTTACTTTAAGTATGCCTTCCTTTGGGAACACAAGTTTCCTGGATGCACTGGTCCTGCCTCCTTTTCAAAAGCAATCGAGGATGCTACTTTCGCTCTCAGTGCGCACACGTCCTTAGTGCTCAAGCAAAGCATTAGAGAGCATGTTTCTCAAGCAATTATTTGCTGTAAGTGCTTGTACAAAACATATTTACCAGCACTTTCTGGAGCAGTTAATGGACTTTAAAGAACAGTCCTGTAAGTTCCCAGATAACTGGTATTAGACACATCTCTCTTTCCACGTCTCCAGCTTGAAAGCTCAAAGCGATTCAAAACACTACTAGGGAAAGGAGGGATATGAGCTATGTCTGCTTTGCCCAGCCTCGGGAAGGGCTGTGTCATCCCTCTGTCCTGTTACCCTCTGGTTTTCAGCTGTGTCGCCTGGCAGGGCGCCCACAGGAGGGCTGCGTTGGCATGCCTGGCGCTGTGCTCGGCACACGGGTCCGCGTGCCCTGGCGAGCAGGCTCCGCTTCACAGGCTCCTCGGCGAGGCACAAACGGAGGGGGCCTTGCAGCACTCCCATGGGGCTGTGCAGACACAGTTTTAGTGGTTTCCCAGAAAATTAAAGCCCTGCCGGCTCCCCTGAGGTGAGGGAAGTAGCCTGACTTTTCCCAGCTGAAGGTCAGGTTCCTAATACCAAATTTCAGTGCCAAGGAACTTTTGGTGCCTCAAGTGCCTAACCCACCAAAAAGGCCACAGAAACAAAAAATAAAAAATGCACATCCTGAAGAAGGTCCTCACCTCACAAGTTCTTTTTGAATATGATTTTCATTTGCTTTAAAGTATGGGAAGATGACATTTTCAACCCAACAGGTATGCACGACCAGCTCCAAAAGGAAAACGAAGAATTGGAGGTGGCTGGTTAAAACCAGTAGGTCTCAGCACTGCTATTTTATTTATTACAGTCTGCACAATTCTAGGGGGGCCATGGTAATTTATAAACATGTAAGAAGACCAGAGCTGTGCCCTGAGGAGCTTTTATAGCTTAAATTAGACAGTCCAAGCATAAACAAGCCTGAATAACAAGAACGTCTAGAATTTAAATAGTAAATATTCAAAAAAAAAAAAAAAAAGTGGTGCTTCGGGCCACAAGTCATCCTTTAATTGACAGCAGTTCAAAAGAAACCTTCCCAGGGGTAAGCCATTTCATAACTGCCTGCTGTGGGTTTCTCCTCTATCCCCCTGAAGCATCTGGCTCCAGCAACTGTTAGAGATAGGACCCAGAGCTAGACGAGCCGGTATCTGAGCCACCCGGGCTGTTCCTCATAAGGCTCAGGTATGACAGAGAAGAAGGAGGTACCCCAAGAGGTGATGAGAAACTTGAGGGAAGACCAGAGAAGAAGTCCACTCAACAGCAAAAGGCTGGACAAGGAAGGCATGGCAAAGGATCAGAGCGGTAAAGTCTGAGCTAGCCATGAGTCAGACACTGGCCAAGGACACTGGAAACCTGGATTTCATCCCAGCCTTGACCTTGGACAAGTGCCTTTGTCTCCATTTGCCTACTTCCACCCCCAAATGTTGTCTGCCTTCATTAGGCAGATTACAGAACTCTTCAGGTAGTAACTGGCTCTTGCTATGTGTTTGTGCAACACTTCTCACAACAGGACCCTAATCTTCATTGAAGTCTGCTGGTGTTGTTGTAATGCAGAAGAAAAAAAAAAGTGTAAATACTTCAAAATCAGGAACAATGTTCAAAGACAGACAACTGCAGGGAGTTCAAATGAATGTCAGCTAAAGATCTGATTTCCAATGTTGCTACTAATTATTATATGCAAAAAAAAAAAGCTTAAAAAAACCAAACCTGATCATTCAAAATGTCTAGGTATGTCTTTCACTAGGGAGCAATAGATAATTTTTGCATTAAATACATTCTAGTTGAAAAAAAATACACTTTTCAGTATTTTCCCTCTTTTTTGCAAAATTTGTCATGATTTTTTAACAAAATTAGCACTGGAGCTACTACTAAGCATTATTGTTCTCTGAAATATGCACTTTCAGTAAATTAAACCTCGAGAATTATTTTGCTAACAAATTTCATTAAAGGTTGCTGTGGCCTATTTCACAAGAAATGAAAAAGACCACTCTGTACCCTGCACAATGAAAATAACTTTGGAAGTTCAAAATTTGATGAAACTATTTTCCCAATTTGAGGTCTGTTCTATTTTTCATGTAGTGTTGACAAGGACTAGATGAGAAAGAAATTCAGTTTCCATCATCTATTCAGTCTCTGGCCACTCTAACGATTAATGAGAGTGTCTGTTTCAGTGGTGTTTTCTTGTTAAATAGAAGCTCGTCCCATAGAAAGAGAACTTGAAACTATCAAATTTCACAACCAACAGATGGTAACAGCTATATAAGCAGCCCTCAGCTGGTTTTAAMCAGCAATGTGAAGGTAGAAACTGCTGTATCATGATCAAAATCTATATACTACATCCATCTTTTAAGATTTCCTCTCTGAAATTTCCATGGCCAATTTTCAGTAAAAGATACCAGAGAAAGACTTTTCAGAGAAGATCCTTCTCTGAAGGCAGGGACTGAAATCAACTCTCCTTCTTTACACATATTTTTCCACAACAAAAAAGCAATTTTTTTTCCACAAAAAAAACAGTATCTCAGTCTTCTATGATATTTTATCAGGACACCTGAAACTTAAGATCAGTGCATGTATGGAGGACAGATACTGCGTATACTAATCCTGTGGCTTTTCTCACTAGTTCTGTGACTTTCCTTGGCTACCAACCTTTCTCTTTCAGTGGTGGGGGGGGAGAAAAAAAAGAATATCAGCCTGGGAATACAGTGGAAATTAAATATATATATATATCAGCCTGGGAATATGCTGCAGATTACAAACAGGCACAGTCCCCCATTGCGAGGAAGGGATGCTGCAGGACTCACTCATCCCAGTGACTTCCTCTAGCGTGCTGCCACATCAGGAGCTGACAACATTGGTCTGGACAGCTATTCGAGACTCAGGATAAAAATCAGGAGGTATTCAGGAGATAAAAAAGCCAGAGTCCCATTTTTCTGTCACCTAGAAAAATCCTTTTGACATAATGAACTGTTGTTGTTCAACTGGTTGCTGCCTGCCTCTGCTTCCTAACAGTAATCCCCACCTCTTTGTGCRTAAGGCACAAAAACTGCTGAGCAAAATATCACACAAACACACCGATAAAGCCAGCTTACACCTCCTGCTGTGCTCTGCCTTGTAATTAAGTTCTTGATTAGGAAATTTATTTWAAAAAATCTTTTTCAAGGTAAATTGAATTTTGTGTTCATGGGTCTCCCTAACTTAATTACCCAACAAACAGAAACGAGTAAGCAGCAACAGGAAAAAGTTGAAAGATTCATTATAGTTTTTGAAATGCAGATGACTCCATTCCTCAACCCCAGAAGGATTTCTCAGGAGTGTCCTGATGGTTTATAAAGTCATTCATTTCAAAGCAAACAAGCCTGGAAAGCCTGGGAGGCTGCAGGGAGCAACACAAGGTGGGAACCTGTCGTTTCTACATCCCACGTTCTGATTTCAGTCTAGCAAACGTCACTGCTCTGCAACGGCCGTTCAGTAGCCTCTTCAGAAGAAATTTACGGCCTCAGTCTACTTACTATGAGCAAAGTAGGTAGCAAATGTGAACTAACACTCATGTTGGCAATCTCAAAGGGGGGTCAGAAATCGCAAGGCAGGGAGAACTGGCAATTCGTGCCAGAGTGTGATGTCCATCCTGAAGCGAACAGTGCGCAAGGAAGTGCCCCTTGCTACTGCCCTGGCATTGTGCCTACCAAGAGGGCTCCCCACTCAAGGGCTCTCAGCCCCATATCTTTCATTATCACTGAATTCATAGGGAAGGAAAAAGAAAATGCACTAAATGGAGGAGAGCTGGTAGCATCCTCTCAGTCTTGTCCCTCAAAGATGTTTGTCATCTCCAGGAAAGTTTCTTGAGCAGACTTTACCAGGACGCTGCTCCCAAAGCACCACAGAGAAAAGGAAATATTTGCAAATGCTTCCAATTAGCATTTCTGGAAATGCAGGTACCCAGGAAATGCACACAACAGATTACAAAGTACCCGTTGCCCCATGCCRCTATCTGATGCTACTGGTGCTTCACTGTCATGTGCAAAAAAGCTTTCATGTACACACAGAGCCTCAAAAAGTTTGAGTTCAGGAAGTTTTCACCTAAACTACCTTGAAAAAACAATTTCAATACACTAGCATTTTTCAGTTCCTTGTACAGCAACTCCTATATAGCTGTGGCATTCAGGCAGGGTTTGCATGCAGCACTCAGGTGCATCTTATTAGCTGGACAGTTTTTCTTGGGTGGGTTTTTTCTGCCTCATCTTACTAAAACGCTTCCACTGTACCCCTTCCTTGGTCTTAACCTTCAGTACACTAACAAACAGCAAGTCATGAAGAGCCCGTAATGTTGTGGGGAAAAATTTTTTTTAAAAAAACACGTAAGCAAAAGAAAGCAAAAATCAAAAAAAAAAAACGACCTGAGTTTTACAAAAAGCTACATAACCTGTCTTTGTGGTTGGAGGAATTAAGAGAAACACACACATTAGCCTCAGATTAGTGAGAACTAAATCCATCTACAAGTAAACTGCAGTATTTTACTTATCAGTACTCTCTCACCGCCCCCTGTAAAATATAGAGTGGCTATTGTATATCATTACTTGTTGGCAACTCTGAAGATATTTTATATATATATATATATATAAAAATATGTGTGTGTGTGTGTGTGTATATGTACACACACATACATATGCCTTTTGGTATCTAACCTGTTAGCGAGCTGAAGATCTATTAATTATTGCTTTTAGGCACAGAAAGGAAATCTTCACTTTTTTTTAAACACACACAAAAAAGGAAAGACGAACACTTTTTCCATTCACCTGTCTGAAAGAAGGCAAGAAGGGGGAAAGGGGTTCCCGCGTTCTGCCCTAATTTTTATTTGTTTTTGCAACTCTAGCCGCAAAGAAATCGCTGTTTTCTCGGGGGTGGTAATCGTTCCCCAAATTCTTGAGGGAGCACTGCCACCTACTGGGCCTGGTCGCCGCCGGCGCGGCGCGGGGCTGCGCGGGGCTGCGCGGAAGCAGCCGCCCCCCCCCCTTCCCCCGCATCCGCTCTGCACAGCGCTCGTAGGTAAAGGCCTGCGGTACTCACAGTACATCGGAGTATTAATTAGGGGAGAAATACTCTTCTAATGCTTATCGGTGATAGCGGAAGAAGGAGCCTTTTGATGCAAACGCAGCGCGAGTTCTTCATTAGGGAAATTAGGCCCTGTGGAGAAAAGTGGCACATTTGCAGCTGATTTTGCACGACTTTTTCATCCTTGGACTTTCTACCAAGCAGAGCCAGCAGAAGAGCTATTCCAGCCCTCCCGGGAATACAAATAGGCCATCAGGCTTCTCCACACAGGGATGTTTCTCGTCCTTCCTGTTTACAGTTACAGCTTTGCTCTTTCCTTCCTCCTATTTCCCATTTATACCCCTCTGGACTGTAAGGTGCCAGAGGCAACTGTAATGTCCTCTGCTGGTGATGCAAGAAGAGCTTGGCTCCCACGACGAGGTCAGTCTCGCGGCAGCTCTGCTTGAGCTCCTGTGACTTGCTGCATTGCAGGGATTAGAAAACGCTCATGCAAGTATGCATTTGGACCTGTCAATAGTTAGGTGGATTTATGCCTGGCACTCCAGGCTTCAATCTGACATAAGACCAAAAGAGTAGGATTTGGCAAATCAAGGAAAAATGCAGTGGAGGGACAGGGTTGGGGGGGGGGGATTGTATTGTTCAACTTTTCAGTACATCAGTCCTATTCAGTAACTGATTCTCCACACAGCCATGTGCCATAGTGTAACTTTTTACATCTAAACACTTGGTGGGATTTTTTTTTAAGTTGCATTACACTAACCTTCCTTAGCGTTACCAGCAGATTCTTTGCATTTTACACAGGGTTGCTGCCTCTGCGCTCAACACCAAGTGCGAGTTCACCAGGCAACACGCACATTCCTGCCTTGGGACCTCATGGAGTGCTGCTGCACTACGTTGATCTGCCCTCCAGCAGCTGCCCAAGATGGACACAGATCTCCCCATGCTCGGAGCAACCAGCGATCTCCACCGCCAGGTAGCTGAGACCTGGACTGGGATCAATAAAAGCAAGAGTTCTGAAAAAAAACCCTGTTTTCCTCTGAGTGTTTGTGTGTGCGCGTGTGTAATTTACATAATAATTGTGTCTGTTGTCTGCAGACATGAATTCATTACAGCAGGAGGTAAGGGAACAGCCAGCATCAGTGTACATTGCAAATTCCTCGCCACCTCCTTGATTGATAAAGCACAACCTGAAACACTGACTAGCTGGTAGCCTTTCTGTAAACTGACTATAACATGAGAGCTGAGACAACTGAAAAACAAATTAATGATTTTTTTAAAAGCACTGTGTCTCGCTCTCTTTTTTAATTTTTAAGAGTTGCTAGCTGTGTTCTGGATATGCCCCCTCTCCCCCTTACTCTTTCCCCCTCCTTCTCTTGTGCATACTCCATCGGCACTTGCATTAATCCCGGCCTGAAAGTACTAAATTGATGCAGAGCAATGCAGGCACCTGGGGCAGAATATCCAAGGAACAAATGAATTAATTAATTGTCACTGAGCCTCCCTGCCAGCCCCTATAGCAGCCCACTGCACAGAGCAGCAGCCGTAGCACAAGCAGCCTGGCCCGCACACGTCTGCTGACTGCACACGTGGAGGCCCACCAAAAGTGCCGACGTCCCCACGTGCTGCGGGACAACACATGCGTGGAGGCTGCTGTGCGCACACCCACATGAGACAGCACGTGTGCTCGCACGGGTACTCACTGAAGAAATACGGTCTTTAGAAATAGGTGTCACGGGGAGAGGGAGCCTTGCAGAAAGAAAGAGGTCTGCAGTCATTATAAATGGACCTTCATGGCAACAGCAACAACAAAAAAAAGCTTTCAGGGAGAAACAGAAAATAATGTTTTGCAATTACAGTGCACAGCTGCTGCAGGTCCAGCGTGCATGCTATACACAGGTGCAGCTATTATAACAATGAATAGCACGCACTAAAGGTGCCATCCGTATGGGTAATAATACAAGGGCTGAAAAGGTATTTTCATTTGAAGCCTGATGTTGGGAAGAAAAAAAAAAAAAGAAGTAAGGTATCTCGCAGCCCCCCCCCCCATCTCTGCCTGATCACGGGCTCTGGAGCATTAGGTGAGCAGGTGGGCACCAGCAGAGGAGCTCCTTTTACCATCTGATTGGGGAAAGCTTAATGATTCACTAGGTAATATCTGAGTCAAGACTACTAGGCTGTAGCTGGCAGGAAAACAGGCAGCTTTTTCTGTTTGTTTGTTGTGAGCAGATAGTTTTCAGAAGTTTCTTCCCTTTGTTTCATTTAAAGCACCTGAACTTAGGCAGGGCTTGTGGAGGTGAGGGTCTTCGCTGGTCTCTCCCACCCACCATCAATGCTCTTGACTTCAAGGGGGGGGAGCTTTCTGGTACGAACGAGGGGCAGCTAGACACAGGAGGAAGGTGGTGGGAACTGTTCATCAATGATGTTTTGCATTTTCCCCCCCTGCGCAGGCCCCGCTCTGCAGGGGGTGGGGGGGGTAAGGACCAGCCGAGCTCCAGCTGCCCCTTCCAGCCTCATTTGCTCTGGTTCTGTGCCCTTTGCACTGGTGGTAAGTCACCAAAGCTATCTGGTTCTGTTGTGGCTTATTCCAGCTCACAGCCCTTCTCCACTGACGCAGACCTGTACCTCCGGAGGCACAGACCGGTTGTCTGTCGGCAGCTTGGTTTGGTCCCTCAAATCCTGCCACCGTGGGCAGGGGGACTTCTCTTCGCAAGGAGGACAGTGTCCCTTGGAAGCAGGGGCTTTGCAACCCAGCGCTACCAAGGACAAAATCTTTCCAGGCTGTTTTACCGCACACATCCTTTCTTTTGTCAGAAACAGGAGTTGCTAAAAACATTTAGCAGAGAGCTTAGAAGCATCAATAGCGAAAAGCAGAAAAGGGGTTACCTGCTGCAATCTGGCACCTCGCCCCATCGTTTTAGCTTTTATTGATTTGTGGGCTGCAAAGCATTTCTTCCACTGGCAGCAGAGATGCCTAAATAACAAACATAAGCCTTCTGATGCCAGGTTTGCCTTTTCTTCCCAGAACTTGTAGCAGCTGTCCACAGACCCACGAGCATCCACAGCCCGCAGGTCATAAACCCCCTACTCAGCACGTAATACAAGCAGTTTTCACGCTTACAAGGACATCCTCATCCCACTTCATCTCTGCCAGTGCTGCCGACCCTGGAGATGATAAAGGGGGCCGCRGGCTAAGGTGACGCAGAGTTCACGGGGGGTTGCCACGCTCGCATTTATCCAGCTTCTTGGCCACGTACTGAGCCTCCGCTGAGCTCGAGGCTGCCACAGAGCTAGCTAGTTTAAAGCTAATGTAAGTCAGTCAGTACAAGCTGCTGTCACCCTTTTGACTTGCAGTCCAGACACAGACCAAAGCTTTTCTTTTTTTTTTTGATCTTGCATGAGAAGAACAAAAATACTGTGCAACCTGTCACTTCAGCCTCAGAGCTTCCCCCGGGCTTCACATGGGCCTTTGTGGAATAACCCCAATCCAGACAAGCCAGCTGAGCACAGGGAAGTCGGCGCACAAGTGGGCGCAAATGCCGCTGTCCTGCTGGGACTGCCTCGTCCAGCACAACGCAGGGCAGGGGTGCTACTTCTGAAGTGCAGCCCTATCCTCTGCCTCCCATTGCACTGGGGAAGGCTCTGGGTGATTTCAGACAGTGCCGGAAACCTGCTGAAGAAACCGAGAAAACGGTTAACCACACAGCACCAGCACGAAAGCGTGCTCCGGATTCCTGAACAGGTCCCAGTTCACCAAGGTAGACAGAACCAATGACTTTTTATAGGCTCTAAAATTGAGGGAGGCATTAAAATTAATTTGAAACTTCCCAGGAAGCTGGCATAATGAAAACAAAAGTGGATTGATGCACTGGCTGGCATACCCGTGCCCTGGGAAAGAGCGCAGGCAGCAAGCTCCAGAAAAGCTGGAGCCTGCTGGAGAGCAAAACAAAACAGAATATCCTGCTCAAAGGAAGCTCACAGACTAAGTGGCGATGTGGAGGAAATTACAGTGATGATTAACACAGGGCCTGAAGTGTGCAGGGGACTGCAGAAGATTGAAAAAAGACCCAGGATTTGATTTCCCACTGCCCTTCGTCATCAGCAGTCATTTTATACCAGCATAAAGAGGGAGTGCAATCTTAATAGCACCAAACAAGTGCATTTGATGTTGCCTTTCTCTCTGTTTTTCCTGGTGCAAAGATCCCAGAGAAAGGGCGAATCAAGACAATTTGTCCCTGACCGCTGGGGCTGAGAGCCTGAGCTGGGACATAGCCCAGAAACAGCAGACAAAGAGAATGAGGGAAAGGGAAAGCACCAAGAAGAGCCACCACATTTACCCTTGGCTAGGATGAAAGAGGGCTCAAAATAAGAATAAAGTGGGGACAACATCCAGCGACCTGCCACAGTAAAAGCACAGTTATAAAAAAACGCATTTCTCCTCTTAATTTGATTGGATTTACAAGTTTTACTGTGATCAGTCAATCATCTCTTCTAATGTCAAACACATACCGGATTAGAGCCTTAGATAATAAAATTTTAAGCCTGTAGTTCAGATTCAACCACATCCCTATATCCATCATACCAGGGCACCAGCATATAAATAAATAAGTAAGTATATATTAAAAAGGCAAAAAATGCTACCTAAGCCAAACAGCAGCTTTTTACAGTTGTGCCAAAGTTTAGCAGACCAGCAGTGAACWGGCTGAGCATTTGGGATTTGTCCTGCGAGGTGCCACCACATTTCAGGCACCGTGTTTTCTCCAGAGAGAGGAGAAATTCTTGCTTTATGATCCCCAAAAAACTGTCAATTGAATTAAGAGGCTTCTCACTCTGAGATTTACAGTGAAGGGGAATATGTTTCTCTCAGATATGACTTTGGATCCTCAGTTCAGATGAATACCAACCCAAACCACTGAAGGCATTTTCATTATTGGTGCATTAAGTTACTTTAAAAAAGGTCTGGATGACTTTTGAGGTTAAAATAATGGCAGAAGGGGCATTTTAGGCATATATTTCCCTCAGTAAGTTAAAAATACAGGTATTTTTCTGTGATGCATATGCAGCATCAAGTCCAGAGCAGCTGAGGTTTGCATGTTGTACCTTGCTGTATCACACAGTCACAGCCTGCAGTTTGGCTCGATACGATACCAAATCAGAAGTGGCCAGTGCAGGGATGACAAAACCTCCAGAGGTGTGCTGGAAAAAAAGGAGTGACAGACCCTGTTCCCTGCCCACTGAGTGGGAAGCTCACACATCCCACACTGTCCTTTCAAAGGCCGAAACATGAGACTCCCTTAATGAGCAGAGTGCAGAGCCCATGATGCCTTTCACACCGGTGTAATTGCTGGCCCAATTCCACACACACACACACACACACACACCCCCGGTCACCACATCGTAACCACTTAGCTTGTCCCCGCATAACCTCTGTTATGCAAAGGTATTCCTCTTTTCTGGTTTGCAGTCCACACAGCAACATTGTTACGCAGCGAAGTTTCTCCCAGGGGTTGTACTTACATGACAAGGAAGTATTTTCTGTCTCTCTGAAGCCTGGCTTTATAAGGCTTCATGAAGACACTAAGATGCATAGTAGTGTATCTTACTGTGTATTTATGGTGTGTTGCCATGCATTGTTTGGCCTAAGCTTCTAACAGAGGATAAAACTGGGCAGCACTTGAAGGAGTAGGATAACTTCTACCTAAAGCAAAAAGCAAACCAACAAAACCAGAACAAAGTTTTATACATAGATCTTCTAGTTTATTGTTTTTGAAGTCAAAGAGGAATATTTTATATCTGAATATCCAGAATATTCTTCCAGCTCAGACATACTTATCTCCTGGCTTACACACTCTTGCAGCAGAGGCTTTGAATTCCTTGGAGTCACTAGAGGATTTTGGCCTCAAGTCATTCCCATTAGGGGAATATTCAATTTAGAAACTTCCCTCCCCCTGCAAAGGTCACATGTGAAATCTGTGGTTCAGATCCCTCCTCACTGAGTTTCAGCTCAGTGCCCTACCCACTAAAGAGACAGAGATATTTAACAATTAAATACTCCTCTAGGCTATGTCTGTACTGTGGAGTTAAGGAGCACTCCCCAGCCCCAGGATCAGGATACGTGCCCTGACTCTCTTTCTGCTCCCCTATGGCGTGGTGTCCCCCCGTCTGTCCCCACACTCCCCCTCCCATAGGGACGAAACCTGCATGCATGAACAGGGAGGGCCACGGGGGGCCGCAGAGCGCACCCCAGAGCTCCAGTCCCACCGCCCGTGGCAGCTCGGCATTGCTGCAGGGTGCAAAGRGGCCCCAGGCTCATCTCACAGTGCCTAAATACCTTTTGTAAATCTGTCGGCCACTTCAGGCTAACATTAGCACTCAAGAAAGGCAGGAGCAGGTAAGGGCATTTCTTTGCCGTTACTAGGATGACACAGTTCTGCTCAGTGACAGTAGGAAGCAAGTTATTTTTCCATTCCCAGGCTTTTGATATTAAGAATTAGCTATCCACTTTCCAGAAAACAGGGAATTAGTCTTTCCAGACTGTGTGTTTAACAGGGAAGAAATGAATCTTCATGAGCTCAAGACATATTCCCTCTTCTCCTCTTAGCCCCTCACCCCCCGCCTCATATCTCTTCTATGCAGTTTTTCAAATAGTTTAATAATATTCACAGGGACATTAGATTAATTGGATTTTAATTCCAAATGACTGTGAAAGCAGAGAAGTGAGTCACCAGTCCATGCTAATGAGAAGATCTATTAAGGACCCTTCTCTGATAGACACATAGAGTAGGGTTATAAATATTTCATATTCAATTAATTGAATTTTGCCCCCTGTTATATGATGCTGCCCTGGAATGTTAATCAACTGGGACCAAAGAGAGAGAGACAGAGGAAGAAAGAGAGAAAAAAATTAAAAGAGAAGCTTTAAACAACATCAGAGCCATTCCCATTCCAAAATCCTCCCTGTTCACACAGTGCCTGTACATCAGAGTGGAGGCTTTTATAGAGACTGCATCTGGTTCCATACAGTAGATAAATTAATGTTAATTAATCAGGCAGTCATTTTATGAAGAACAGTGTGCAAAAGGTTATTTGAGCCCTGATGCAAATAAATTTATAGGTATAATTGCCATGTTGAATGACCCTCTGTAGATAGGCTCATTAAACTGGCCATCAGTCAAGGAGTCTAATTGAAGCAGGCCAACAGCACGCCACTGGGACCACGCGGCTGCCTCCAAACAAAACCACTCCGCAGAAGCCAGCTCTCTGAAAGCCTCAGATAATGCCACTTCCTATCCTTCAGGCAGTTTCTACCACTGCTCGCTGTGCCAGCCTAAACTCTGCAGGAAGGAGAAAGAAAAGAAGAGTCCCCTTGCCCATCATTTCTTTACATCATGGACAATACATTTCAGGGGACTGGACACAGCGTGGAAACAGCGTTACTGACAGTCATGATTTCCAAAAGGGTTTCTGGCCTTTGTGGCTGGGAACAGCCTGAAAACAAACTTCAAAGGCAAAGATCAGAAGGCAGATATAAAGAAACTAAAGATTCTTTATGATGTTTCATATTTAAGAAAACCTCTTGATTTTATTAGGGTGGAGGGAAGTGTGGGAGGGTCCAGCTTGTGATCTGAAATACTTGTGACTGGCAATCAGCTGTGCATATGCCAAGGAGTGGGGCAATGAATGAAGTTGCAGTTCCCTTCCTTAGTACCAGCAGGGTTGCACATGTCCTAGGGTTATGCTGTGGCAGAGGGTCTTTTATACCGTAGTGGCATCCTGCCTGCAAGCACTGGGTCCAATGGGAGCCCCTCCAAGAAAAATGTGCAAAACTTTCCAGATCAATGGCATGAGATGTGGGGAGCTGAAGCACGAGGTCAGCACTCTGGAAACTCCCATTTTCCTCCTCCTGCTGCCACAAGCTCCCCACAGACTCTCCCTTGTCCCAGCTATGCAATCACTTCTGCTGTCTGCCTCCCAAAGTGAGCTGTCTTTCTGCTCGCAATTTATGCAACGACTGTCTCTTATTTCACGTACCTAAAGGGCCTGGCACAGCGCAGCAAAGATGTGGGCATCTGTGAGCTACTTGCTACACTCATATAAACTCGCAGTGGCTGTTTATCATCATTGCTGCTGTTGAAGAAAAAGAGCAGGTATAGGGAAAGTCTTGGATGAAGAAATCTACCCCAACTTTGGGAGGGCAGGGGGGAAAAGTGAGACTTGGCAGGGTCGGGAGCAGCTCTTGTTCTGCCTGGCAAGGAGCTGCCCATGCAGCAAGTTTTGCACATTTAAGGCTGAAATTTCAAGCAGTCTCTCTCCCTCACACACGCTTGCTGAGGATCATGTGCATGCTCACAGACCAGGAGAAGAGAAAGCACGCCAGCACCCCTAGTGCCCCCACAGCACCCTGGGGAGCCACGGGCCGGCTCAGCATGCATCAGAAACCCAGCTGCATCCCCTGCACCCTGAGAAGAGTGATCACCAGCCCCGGCCTGGGGAAGGACACCTGGCTGCTGTGGGCATGCTCTTGCCCATCCGTGCCGGCTCATGGGTGGTGTTTGTGTGCCAGGCTGCTGGATAACCTGCTTGCCAGCATTTCCCGTGGCTCACCCTTCTCATGCACTCACTGACGGCTGCTTAAAACTTGCTTGAGCGTCAGGACAGCAGAGATAAGTCTATACTGTCTCTGAGTTGCTTCCTGAGATGTCTCTGAAGAGACCTAGGAGCGTGCTGCGGTTTTAAGCGGGTCAGGACCTTGCCAGGGCTGCTCCAAGCCCAGCCAAGGTCTGGTAAGGTGAGTGCTCAGAGATGAGCAGGCTGAAATTGCAAACCTGAACGTGTCAAGAGCAGCTTCTTCTTTCAGCCAGCAGATACACCATGTCAAGGTGAGGGTTGAAACTGTACTTACAAGCCCCAGCCAGTAAGCGGTTGCTTTCTACAGTGAACTTTCCCAGTACGGTCACGGAGGGGGTGAAAAGTGAGTGAACTCAGACTGCAGAAGAGTGAAAAGCAAGTTGCCCTTTGCCGTCTCATACACTGAAGTACGATGCCAAGCACTGCCAGGCTTGAATGGGCTAAAACTCTTCCACATAGTAGCTAGAAACAAAGCTATGAATTAGGTTTCCCATGGAAGGAAGCATTGAGCTGCCTCAGCTGCTCCATACACTAAAATACAGAGGTTCACTTGGCATAAGTAGGGGATACAAATACGCCAGGTTCACAATGGATGAGCCTGCTTAGTTTTGTGCCCACTGTGTTGTGTCCACGGACACACAGCCCCAAAGAAAACTTAGTAGTTCTGTGATGGATTTTATAAAGAAACCACCTCTAAACCTAAACTGCACCATCTGCTGTGCACTGGAAAGCGTCACTGAAGAGTGCTGGGGCAAAAAAAATACAGAGTCACAGAAAGGTAAATCAATTAATATACTGAGAATACAGTCAGCTAATCTATTCCTATACTCATGTTATTCACCGCATCTGTGACATACATAATTAAATGCAAACTCAAGATATCTCCCTGATCAGACATAAAATAGTCACAAAACACCAGCTTTCTCAAGCACAAACAAATGAAAAAAATTAAAGGAGCAAAAGTAAACTGCACTAATACTGGCATCACTAAGGCAAGAATAAATAGGCATCATTACAAGGAGAAAAACATGTATTTCAGAGCAGTAACCATCTTATTTCACCATCTTAAAACGTTTCTGATGAAGAGGGGTGCCAGTTTCCATCACTGGACAATTCAAGAGCTGCTCAGCACATGAGGGGACCCTGCCCRAGTTTCCCTTTGCCCTGTCCTGCAGTGCCTGGGGCCCTCTCAGTGCGCTCTCAGGCTTTTCCCGGTGCCGCCGGGCACAGTGTGCACCTGTACGGCGTCTGACAGAGACCCCAGATCTGCCGCCTCCCATCCCTGCAAGGTCCCCACAGATGAGCTGCAGGGTCCCTAACCCAGATGTGCAGGGAACTGCACTGCAATAGAAAAGCCTCTGGGCAAGCCTTGGGTCTCGCTTTCAGAGCTGCTCTATGGACAGGCAATAAATCAGGTCTTCAGGGCAGTCTCAGGGCACCTCTCACAGCCTCTCTCCCACCCTGTGGTTCCCTTTCCACAGGCCATACTTAAGTGGACTTAAGGTGAAACGCTTACGGTGTTTCACTTAAGGTGAAACAGAGTGTAACCCAAGTTTTTAAGGCAAATTAACAGCACCGTTGCTGCACATAAAGCTGCATTTCCTTCTGTAATATTATTTTTTCCCCATCTAACTAGGTCTTCAATTTCTCATTCCCTCCTGCCCCCGAACAGACACAAGTCCTTGCTATAGCACACGTGAAAACCTAGTCAGCCTGGCTGCACTGCAGCAAAACCACTCACCTTTGTCAGAGTCCCCCCACCAGAATACTCAGATCTTCGTGTGCCTTAGCCAAGGTCCACTCACCCGCAGAGGGCACTACTCGTAAACGTAACTGAACAAATGCATTTCCACTTTGTGTCACGTCAACACTCAATTAGAAGGCTGCAGTTTCCAAGAGCAAATCCACTTGCTTCCTGCATATTATTACTGTCATCGCTAAGAAGAACGGGAGCAGTGGTCTGCTGATGTACAAAAGAATGCATTTTTAAGCCACATACTGTGCATTTCTACACATGCTGAGATGTCAAGCAAGGCTTCCCACTATGTATCACAGTGCAATGCTGCTAGTCCCCATGAGCTGAAGTACATCTATTCAGAGACATAAGAAAACAGAATCATACCTAAAAGGATATTTCAATGTGTAACTCTGGACATCATTTTGTCTTGGGCAAGGATGAGAAGAGACATGTGCTCCCTCTGCCCACAACACATGGGCCATAGGCATCCCTTGTAACACCCTCTTAAATATTAAAGCCAAGTTTCCAGTCAGTCCCTTTACTCCAGCAAGTGGGCTATTTTTCTGTGGTTTCCAATTCAGGGATAGGCTTTAGATGGCAGAGACGCTGACCTCACTGATGGGAATTTTACTACTGGACTTCCTTGGGGTCAAGATTTCTCCTTGTATTTTTAAGAAAGGATCCAGATCTTGTTTGCGCATGTAAAAGTAGGCTCAGCAAACAGAGTTAAATGCAGATTTACACAAACACCTACCTTAAATAGTAAAAGATTAGAAGACTACAGCATTCTTACCCACCTACTTCATTTTAAATGATGCAAAAATCCGGGACGTGCAGTATATGCATGCAAAACAGAGATGCCAGAAAGGGAGAAAAAATATCTGCCTACCTTGTATCCCACATTTGCGTTGCCTCCATTGCTTGGCATGCTCCAAGTGGACATGTAGGAATGTACTCAAGCAGAGCGGGGGAAAAGCTTGCAGGACAGTAAAGGAAAGTACTTTTGCCTCCAAGTCCACTGAGGAAATTGCTGAGCTGTTGCTTCTTTAAATACCAGCCCCACAGGATTTTTTTCCATGGAGTTACTGCCCCTTCATTTCCCTTGGTATATCTGAACTAAGCTGAAATGAAGCTTTACTCTCCATTCTGTGTCCCCTCCCAAGTGCGCCTCAACTTCCAGGTTAGTTTTTATGCAGCCAAACAAGCTTAAAAATAGCAGCTGGAATTTCCTCTCAGTTCAAGGAGTGGAGGGTTGTTTTTTGTTTTGGTTTTTTTTTTGTATATATAGAAACACTTTGCCAATCCACCACAATCTACCTTTTTCATGCTGTATGATGGTTCCGTATTTCTTTTTCTCTTATAAACCATCAAGATTGTTTACACCTTGAGAATCTCTCCAGGATCCCCATTTCCTCAGCTTTTTACAGCACAAAGAACCCAGAGAGTGATTAGAAACTAATAACATGTTGGTAATCACAATCATGTACTTTAATCACTGAAGTACACCCTCAAATTACAGTATTCCAATTAGAGATGAGTAATGCAAGGCCAATACTTGAGTTCCCAACATCATGTATTCATAACCTGAATTTCTACTTTGGCTCTAGAGTTATTTATACCTGTGCAAAGCAGGTGCAAGCTGCTATGAAATGAGGAATCTCTTCTGACTAGTAGTGGCTGTTTGCACTCTTCCTGTAAAGCAAAACTTTCTCCCACTGAGAAGTGGGGGCACAAAGACTCAGTACAATGAATCTAGAAAGGTAGTTCAGACCTAATGGTCTTTTTTCAAAGGAGCGTTTTAAAGAGATTTTGCGTTAGCTTTGCAATACTGCCATGGTTGTCTAGGTAAGCTGCCTAGTGTAAAGTAACGCAGTACTGCAACGATTTTAGATCATTTACTTTTTTTTTTTTGCAGCTTTAAGACTAATACAGTTAGCAAGTTTCCCTGCAATGCCACATTTTGAAAGGCCATTTCAATTTTAATTCATGTAACAGATCATGTTAAACCCACAAGAACAGTTTTCATTGAAGCCCAGGGTTCGTGTTTTCAGTCAGAGTCACAGGCTGAGAACAGGGTATGACAGGGAATAAAAATTTGCTCACGAGTCCTGACTAATTCATCACATTGCAGAGGCTGAAACCTACAACAGAATTGGAAGCCACTAGAGTTAAGCAACTTTCGTGTACATGAACTGCCACCAAAAAAAAAAAAAAAAAAGCATTGATAAAATCTGGCCTTTCTTGAGCCTTCACAGGCCCTGAAGGGGGAGACCTCAGGGCCCAGAGCACCAAACGTAAAGGTGGAGGGGGATGGAAAAACAGGGCTAAGGAGGGGAAAGAAAGGCTAACTTCTGCCCAGGGAGACCAGCCCCACCAGGCAAACACGAGGCTTGTGCAGCCCCCCTTCCCCTCCCTACCTGGGCTCTCACCCCGTGGGCGACCGACCTCAGAGGTTTGGGCAAAGCTCCTGCGACATCCACACGGGTGCGTTGCAAATTGCGCGCTCCAGCTAACAGAGGAGCCGGAGGGAATTTCGCAAAACTTCGTCTCCTTTCTCCCTCAAGGAATGGCAGCGATTTCATCCAGCCCTGGGGGATTAGCTTTCGCGAGCCACAGGGCTGTCACAGCACATCTTTAAATAAAATGTCCCTAAGATGCAACACAGGACACTACTATGAGACAAGGATAAGTAAGGAGGGGCCAAGTCGAGGACAGTTCCTGCTTCCACTAAAATAAACAGGGGTTTTCCTGTCTCCATTTCAACAGGAGCAGGATCTGAAGCATATCTAGTCTGTAAAATCTGACAGAGCTGAATAGCTCCCTTCACATGTATGAGTGATTTTCTCATGAGACACAGGCTCATTTATCCATTTTCATGTTTGACTTTCATTAATAATGCCATGCAGTGACACAAAGCAATTTGTTTATTCAGATCCATCTTTTAATACCATTTTGCCTTCAAAATAAATTACCAAATAAACTCTTCCATGAAATACACTCTGAAACATGAGGTGGTCACAGGACAAAATCTTTCCACCAGAAAATAAGAAAATCAAACATTTTTTAAAACTTGTTTTGGTTTCACTGACTTGTTTCCTTCCCAACATAGAGACTCTCCAAAATTTTAATCCAACACAGAAATCAGAATGCAATAAACAGCAGATTCTTTGCTCACTCACACTTCAGTTCAATGACCAAAAAAAAA